>NC_024322.1:608935-664840 GCF_000523025.1 Cynoglossus semilaevis | reverse complement strand
CAATCAGCTGAGCTTAGGACTGAACTCCAGGCTGCGTTCTACTCTATAGTCTCCCAGGAAGCACAAGTTCTCACTTCAGAAAAGCCGGGCACCATACAGCTGGACAAACCTCAAAGAGCACAGGTCAAGACAGCTTCCTCTAAGCAAGTTGTGTCGCCTGTTGTAGAGACACTGCATGTAGCAGAGAGTGCAGTTGATTTCAAGGCTGTGAAATCGGAGGCAGCTGCACTCAAAACTGAATCCAAAATGATGGTTGAACGCTCTGCAGCCGGGCAGAAGGTGGTAGTGCAACAATCAAAGTCAGCCAGCATAGAACAGTACACGTCTACCCAGATTAAAGTCTCCACTGAGTCTCACATGGCTATTCAGCAGGTGACGAGGTCAGTAGAGGTGAAAAGCACACAGAGAGATGCAGGAGCAGCTAGTATTTCAGTTGCAGCTCCTCCCACAACTGCCCTTGTGGAGGAGGTAGTTGATGTCAGCATCCAGAGGGAGCACAGAGAGGAGGTCGTTCAGGAAGAGTTCATAGAGACCAAGTCAGTGGAGAAAGAATCCCCCAAAATATTTGTGTCCCTTGAGGACTTATCCGTTGATGAGGACAGCAAAGTTACCTTTTGCACCACCATTATGTATGTTACTAAGGTTAACTGGTTTTTCAATGGAGAAATAGTGAAATCTGGCAAAGAGTTCCAGTGTTTTAAAGACCACGACACATACACACTGGTTATCAACAAGGTTGTCAAGGAGAGGCATCAAGGGGAATATGTTTGTGAGGCTGAAAATGAGGTCGGCAGGACTACGACATCTTCAAGACTCACAGTAGTCCCAAGAGGTTTGACACCAGAAAAAGTTAATGTTTCATCTTTTCACCCATTTACTCGTTTTTGCCTAGAATCACTGAATAATCCAATCAAAGTAGTCCCTTCATAGCCTTTTGTCTTCACATCAAAATTATGCATTTGCCATTTTCATTTCACCGAACACTGGTCACCAGATGGTACTAACCCACCCACCATGTCCTATCTGTTTGGCTCTAAGACCAGAACCACCACTGCCATGCAGGTTTAGTGAAAAGCACTGTAAGATTAGCCTACTGCACTGGTTGCTGTGATTTTGGCCTTTGAGTAATTGTCACTGTTTCCATTGATGCTTTGTCATTTTCCCTCATGCTGTCGTTTTCCTGTTGGTTCATCGTTTTCTTTTTAACAGTTCCTCTCTGCATGATTACAGGACCTCACTTAGACTGTCCATCATCTTCCATAAATCTGTCGTTTCTTATTCTACCTGCTTGAGCCCTAACTCCACAGGAAACACAGGAGACTGTGGGGTTAACGTTCTCGCTGTCTTTTCCTTCATACACAGTCTGCTCCAGACCTGTCCTCCATCATCTTTGTGTCATTTCACTGTTGTTTATTCGGTTTTATAGACGAAATTACTAACATTCATCTTTTTCATTTTCTCCTTTGAATGGGCCACAGTGCCTCCTATCTTTAAGCAGACAATCCAGCCCCTTGAGATCAATGTCGGGGGTCATGCAAAGCTGGAATGTGAGATTGAAGATGCTCCAAGCGTGACTTTTAAATGGTTCAAGTCGGGAGTGGAGATCAGACAGGGCGACAAGTATCGTATCCTCAGTAGCCACATCGTTTCGTCCCTGGAGGTGCTGAACCCGATCAAAGCTGACAGCGGTGACTACACCTGTAAGGCATCAAACCAGCATGGTACTGACAGCTGTACCGGTGCGCTCATTGTAACAGGTAAGACCCCAGTGGGGCGTGTTTTTATCTAATCCAGCACTGTACTTATGCATGTGTTTGAGAGAGAGAGAGAGAATTATATAACACATTTACACTGTTTATAACCTTGATCATCATGGTGCAGTGTGGATGTGATAACTTGGTCAAGATATGCATATGTCACGTGTCACGTTTAGCAATGATGATGATGTTGAGGAGCAATGTTGAAAAAGTCTCTGCTGTGATCAAAAATTCCGGATCATATAGGTTACATTGAAATTGATGTTACCACAGTATTAAAGTATTTTATATTCTACCTGCTCTCCATAGAAATGTACCCCCCGGTATTTGTATCAAAACCAGAACCAATGACTTTATATGTGGGCAAACAAGCTGTGTTCCAGTGCTCGCTCACTGGATCCTCGCCCATGGACGTTGTCTGGCACAAGGACAACATAGCCATCACCTCCCAAGGGAACTGTGTCATGAAATGCGAAAAGAACAAGTATTCCCTTCAGATTAAAAATCTCGAGCTGAGTGATCAGGGACTGTACCTGTGTAAAGCCTCCAACAGTGTGGGCACTGCAACGTTCACCACAGAACTCAATGTTATCTGCAAACCCAGCTTTATTAGGACAATTCAGCCAGTTTCAACTGCCGTTAACGACCAGCTAAGGCTGGAGTGCCAGGTGGATGAAGACACTGGTGTCACAGTCACCTGGACCAGGGATGGCAAAAAAGTTCACCTGAGCATGGAGACCAAACTGTCCTTTGAGGACAAGGTTGCTGTTCTTGAGATACCTAAGTCCAAAGTGAAGGACTCTGGGAAATACGTTTGCACAGCTACTAATGAGGCTGGAAGCTCATCATGCGAGGCTGTTGTTTCGGTGCAAGGTAAGGATTTTGAGGAGCTTTACATTAGCTTTGGCAAACATATTGGTGGAATATTGCTTGAAGTGTGGGCTCACTAACTCTATGTACTATTGTCTTTTTGTTCTTACACTGTGTACCATGTTCTTTGGATTCCTTGTTGTTCTTCTTTTGATTTTATTTAATGTTTGAAAAAAAAAAAACCCCATTACTTTCAGAGCCACCTACTTTTGTCAAGAAAATGGAACTAAAGCATACATGGAAACAGAATACATCTGCACGCCTTCAGTGCACTGTTAAAGGTTCTCCTGAACTTCACATCCACTGGTTCTGGAATGAGAGAGAGCTCGTTGATGGGGAAAAATATAAGATCTCTTTGAAGAATGGAGTTGCCTCTTTGGAAATTATAAACGTTCTTGTCACAGACAGTGGAAATTACACCTGCGAAGTGTCAAACAATGTTGGTAGTGAGAGCTGTGTTACCCTGATAACTGTCAAAGGTTTGTCAAATCTCGCTTTTTGTTTCATCATTCACAGTTCAGTGCTGTAAAAGGGCATTTTGTTCTTTAACTGCTACCTGTCTAACAAACAGAGCCGCCTGCCATTAGAAAAGAGCTGCAGATGTTGGAGGTGGTAAAAGGAGCACCAGCTCAGCTGGAGTGTGAGATCACAGGAACGTTTCCGTTTGAAATCACCTGGATGAAAAATAAAAAGGCCATCAGCAGTAATCAGAAATATAAAATCATATCCCAGGATTCCTTGTCTAGGCTTGAGATCAAGACCTTTGAGAGTGCCGATATTGGAGATTACCAGTGTGTCATCTCTAATGATGTGGGTAAAGCCAACACTACAGCTTTAGCTAAACTTAAAGGTTGGTAAACTCAGCACAGAATTGAACTGTTCCTTCTATGGAAGTTTCATTCTTGTACTAAACAGATAGTTTCACCTCGTACTGTTTTGCAGAACCGCCAATTTTCTCAAAAAGAGTTGAGAGTGCCACTGCAGTGTTAGGAAACGCAGTGAAACTACAGGGTACTGTTAAAGGGTCAGCCCCTATCACTGTTAAATGGATGAAAAACGGTGAAATACTGAGATATGATGATCCAAACATCAAGGAGGTGTTTGAGAACAACGTAGCAAGCTTGTCAATAACAACAGTGGCAATCAGCCACGGGGGCAAGTACACGTGCCAAGCCCAGAATGATGCCGGGCAGCAGAGCTGTGAAGCCACCTTGACTGTACAAGGTCAGAAGATGCAGAGCCATAGATTTATGTTGTTGATTTTTTTAAACCTACATTCTTGTGTTTCAACAACAACCGCATTTATCTTCTTCCAGAACCTGCCAGAATTGTAGAACCTGCAGAGTCTATTACTGTAACAGCAGGAGATTCAGCCACACTAGAGTGTAAGATCTCTGGAAGTCCAGAGCTCAAGGTGAAGTGGTATAAAGATGGGAAAGAGATGATCAGTGGCCGGAAGTACAAAATGACTCTCAAGGACAATGTCTCCACAATGAAAATTCTAACGGCAGAAAAAGGCGACACTTCAGAATACAAATTTGAAGTGTCCAACAAAGTTGGAAAAGATCAGTGTACCTGCTCCGTCACAGTTTTAGGTCAGATCCCAGTTTAATTCAATTTTGCTGATATATTTCTGACTTTACAATATATTGAATAAGTTTGTTTAGGTTTTTGTAGTGTGTCAGTGGCAAAGTGATACATACACAGATAGCTTGTGCTGTTATCCCCATGATACTTAAACAACCCTCGAACAAGGTATCTACTAAAAGGTTACGCAAATCCACTAAGCTAATGATAATTTAGCTATGACTTTAAAATTATTGGGAAAAATAATTTCAAACCAGAAATTTACATATTTGAATGTTCTTATGGGGGTCTCACTGGATCAGCAACTCTTGTGTGCTGGACTTTTCTATTCTGGAAAAAGCTCCCAAATGTAAAATAAAGCGATAAATATATTAGAAATGTATCAACAACACAACTACAAAAACCTAAACTGTCACAAATTTTAAACTTTAAACAGTGACACAGATAAATAATACCTAAACACAGTCAAGTAAGAAAAAAATTCATTTTTTTTTCTCAACAACCAGATCGTATTATGCCCCCAACCTTCACTAAGACCTTGAAAAGAGTTGATGGAATCATTGGCAATGACATCTGCATGGAATGTAAGGTGTCTGGGTCACAGCCAATGACCATTGCCTGGTTTAAAGATGACCAGCAGGAGGTGTCTGGATTGAAGTTCCAGCCAGAGTTCAAAGACAGCTCTGCTACGCTGAAAATCCTTTCCCTGGAAAAAGCTGACTCTGGAGTTTACAAATGCAGAGCTAGCAACTCGGCTGGGTTTAAGGAAACCAGTGGCACGCTCTACGTCAAAGGTCATTAATGCTCTTGCTTTTTGTTTTAGTCGCTCTTTAGGAACCTTAAATAATTTGTAACCATGTCTTGTAAATGGCTTTCAGAGCCCCCAGTGTTCACACTGGAACCCACAAACCAGGATGTAATACCAGGGACCACTGTGTCCTTTAAATCAGCCTTCAGTGGAACGCCTCCTCTGGCTGTAAAATGGTTTAAGGAGGAAAAGGAAATAACAACTGGTGGCACATACTTTATTAAGAAAGATTCCTCTTCCAGCTCTTTAGAGCTTCATGCTGTTAAACCAGGTGATTCTGCTAAGTACACATGTCAAGTGTCCAACGATGCTGGAAAGGTGGACTGCACAGCTGTACTCTTTGTGAAAGGTGCTGTATTTTTTTTTGTTTTTTTAAGTGTTGGGCTGTTCTACATTGATGTTATTCATTCATACAACCCTTAAATACAACTTGTTCCCTCAGAGCCCCCTATGTTTATAAGGAAGCTGGAGACGACAAAGCTCCTCACCAGCGGCGGCTCCTGCAAGCTGGAGTGCAAAGCAACAGGCAGCCCCATCATTAACTTTAAATGGTTTAAAGATGAGATGGAGATCAGCCCTGGGCCAAAATACACAATGTCTGTGGTAGATTTGGTGGCATCCATAGAAATATTGGGTTGTTCTGTGGAGGATAGTGGAGAGTACTTGTGTGTGGCTTCCAGTGAGGCTGGTGTAGACCGCTGCAGCAGTACAGTTACTGTCAAAGGTTGGTTGTATTTCTTTAGTAGCTATGACCCATTTGCTCTGGAGTAATAGGAATACTTTAATTTTCACTGTGCAAATGACAGTCATAATTTGAAAAGTTGTCACGTTTTTAGTCTCAAGCATCTTAAAACCGATCTGATGCCAAATGTAACATTACCAAAATTTTGCACCTATTGCTAGAGTTCTGATTAATAGGTTTCAAATTTCACGTGGATGGTTCTGTATTATATCCTGCCGTTTAGCCCTCAAGAGGCACTTTAAGCCCAAACAAGATTTTTCACTTCACTTTAATCATCAAAAAATGTGTACTTTTATAACTTTGTTGCATCTGCTGTTTTCCTTTAGAACCTCCGGTGTTTATTCGTAGCCTGGAACCCAAAGATGTGGTGAAGGGTTCAGAACTGACTCTGGAAGGCCAGGTGTCAGGCTCTGTCCCATTCAGTGTGTCTTTTTATAAAAACACAAAACCAGTTAGAAACGACAAAAGGCACACAATTGTGGTCAAAGACGACCTGGTGGCACTGCAGGTGCATGCAGTTGAAGGGACTGATGTCGGTACTTACCAGTGTGTTGTTGAGAACGAAGTCGGCACTGCTTCCTGCGAGTGCGAAATTACGCTGAAAGGTTGTTCTTCACATCATTGGTTGTAAAGGCAGACATTTTGTAAGAGTCAATTGTCGATAACTTTGACTATGTTCCTTATAGAACCGCCATTGTTTGTGCAAAAGCTTGAAAACCTCAGCTTGTTGGTTGGCAGTGAAGCTAATTTGACATGCACTGTGAAGGGCTCTGAGCCTATAACTGTGTCCTGGCTGAAAGACAACCACGAGCTTAAGGAAGCCGAGAACGTTCAGATAACGTTTGAGAACAAAACGGCAGTGCTGCACATCACCCACTTACAGAGCATCCATGGCGGCAAATACTCCTGCCAAGCACAGAACCAGGCCGGGAGCAAAGCCTGCTCTGCGGTGTTGACCGTCAAAGGTTGTGACTAAAATGTTATTCCCTTTGTTTACATGAAACCAAACTGTTTCGATTTTTCTAACTGTCTTGTTTGACATCTCAGAGCCAGCTAAGATCACAGAGGAGGCCAAGTCGATCAATGTGACTCAGGGAGATCCGACCACCCTAGAGGCCCGGTTCTTAGGCACTAAACCACTAAAGGCCAAATGGTTTAAAGCGGGCAAAGAGATTTTGTCAGGCTTGAGATACAAAGTCCAGAGCACAGACACAAGCTCAGTGCTGAACATCAGTAAAACAGAGAAAAGTGACACCGGTGAATACACCTTTGAGGTGTCAAACGATGTCGGACAAAGTTCTTGCAAGGCTACTCTTACTGTTCTTGGTGGGTTCTCCAAGTGCGGATCCAACAAATTGCTGTGGATTTTGGTTAATTCTTAAGATTCTGATTCTGATTTCTTCCCTTTACCAATGCTAGATCAAATCATCCCACCCTCTTTCACGAGAAAACTCAAGAAAACTGAAGGAATTAAAGGATCGTTTGCTCATTTGGACAGTCTGGTGTCCGGCTCGCTACCTATAACCATACAGTGGTACAAAGATGAAAAGGAGATCCAGACAGATGACAAGCATAAATGCACTTTCTTTGAAAATGTTGCTTTTCTAGAAATCTCTGATCTCGATGGTAGAGACAGTGGAAGCTACACCTGCATTGCCAAAAACAAGGCAGGAACAGTTCAGTGCTCAGCTGCTTTGTTTGTCAAAGGTTTGAAAACAGTTTATGGACACTGATCAAAGCCACACATCAACAAATGTTCAGATTTCACCAGTTTCACTGTTTTACTTCTTCTAGAACCACCGTGCATTATTGAAAAACCAGAATCCCTTAATGTGCTTCCTGGATCAAAGGTCCAGTTTAATACACTGGTTTATGGGACGCCACCGCTAAAAATTAAATGGTTCAAAAATAATAAGGAGATTGTATCCAGCGCTGACTGCTCAGTGGTTAAAGACAACACCTCCAGTTCCCTGGAGCTCTTCTTTGCCAAAACCACTGATTCTGGAGACTACATCTGCGAAATACAGAACGACGTAGGCTCGACGTCCTGCCAAGCCACACTATTTGTCAAAGGTTGTCAACTTTCTTATAACACCAAACAACAAATTTTAAATCTGTTTCCATTCATTTGTTCTGAACCTGCAGTTGAACAATACAGATTTTTTTTGTCGCTGATCTGAAGTAGCCTGACAAACATTTGGATGGAAACACAAACATGTAACACAGATTTCTACTCTTTATCTTTTCACTTTTAAATCTTCATATCATTACTTTACTCCTCAGAGCCTCCTAAGTTCACACGAACTCCTGCTCGGGTATCTGTGGTCCAACCTGGCCAGAATAAAGTGTTCGAGTGCCAGTTGACTGGAACACCTGAGATAGATGTCTACTGGTTTAAGGAAGGTTCAGAGATAATTCCCAGTGATTCCTTTAAGATCGCCTATGTGAATGGCATGGCCACTCTGGAGGTCTGTGGTGCTGATATCAAAGATAGTGGTATTTACTATTGTGAGGCCCGTAATGAAGCTGGCAGTGAAAGCTGCAGCATGGAGCTCAAAGTCAAAGGTCAGTCTGACGCTCAAGGAGCAGGGAATTTGAGTTAAACCATTGATGTTTTCTTGCTGAATTTCAAATATACAAGTATGTGTTTGAGTGCAGTACTGACATACAATGGTAGTAACTGATGTTTCTGTAATGAATATACAGTGCATACCATCAATTCCTCATGGTGAAACAGCTAAACTGTACTTCGCCTAACTGTTGCCTCCATATGTCTCACTTGGTTAAATCCAAGAATAGGATCATAAAGATGAAATTTGACAATTAAAATTTTGAACTATGTAATAGCAGTGGATCAACTTTGACCATATGTGAAATGACAGGATATGGTGTTAGAGACCCTGGTGTTCCCTTTTATCAGTGGTCATCACAGTGATAGTTAGTTTGCTCAACATGCCCTTTAGTTAACCCTAAATATTTGATATAAAGTCTGGAGTCTTTTCCTAAATGGCTAAATTTGTTTTCTCACTGGCTGGATTGAGACAAGTTTTCACAACAGTTGTTGTCAGTACTTCAAACAATCACCAATCTTATCAATTTAAAGATTCGGTTTTGTGAACCTTATATCATTTTCTGAATAATTGTGGTGCAGACAATTGTTCAAAAGAAAATAGTTAAATAATCAGTTCCTGTTTCTTCTTCTCCCAGAACCACCATTATTTATTCAAGAGCTGGTTTCAGCTGACGTAGTGAAGGGCTCCAGTGCCAGTTTTAATTGTCAGGTCACTGGAACTGGACCATTTAAAATCACATGGTACAAAGATGCAAAAGAGCTGAAACCCAGTGCTAAACACAATTTCTTCCTCACAAATGACACCATGGCTCTGGAGGTACACAAATGTGACAAAGTTGATGTTGGCGAATATCAATGTACGGTTGCCAATGAGGTGGGAAGCTGTTCTTGTAAGGCACCTTTAAGTCTCAAAGGTTGGTCTGATTGAAGTATACACCTCCAGCATTATAGGTACTTCTTAGCAGCATAGGTTAACTTGGTTGTTTTTTTGTTATTAGAACCACCGACATTTACCAGGAAGATTGACAATGTTGTCACAGTTCTGGGTAAAAAGGCAGAGTTTCAGTGTGTTGTCCAGGGCTCTCCAACACTCTCTGTACAGTGGCAAAAAGATGATCACTGGATTCTTGAGGATGCAAAGATTGAGAGAACGTTGGAGAACAACGTGGCCACTCTCAGGATTCCTGCTTGTGAAGTGGTGCACAGTGGGAAATACACCTGCCAGGTGGTAAACGAGGCAGGGCAGGATAAATGTTTTGCTACTCTCACAGTTCAAGGTAATGCCGATACGATAGACCCATCAGTGTTGAATGATGTGCAAGACGCTTGACAAACCTTTGACCTTGCATTGTAGAACCTCCGCAGATCACAGAGAAACCTGACGTGATTAAAGTGACAGCCGGTGATCCGGTGAGTCTTGAGTGTAAAGTTACCGGTTCTCCTGAGCTCAAAGTGAAGTGGCTGAAGGATAGAAGAGAACTTCAGTCCATCAGGCAGCACAAGCTGAGCTTTGAGAACAACATCAGCAGCCTAAAGATTCAGTCTGTTCAGCAAGAAGATGAAGGGGAGTACACTTTCGAGGTGGCCAATCACATCAGCAGCTGTGCCTGCAAAATCAAAGTCATTGTTCTAGGTTGGTTTGAACATTTCCAAACTACATACAGTGTGTTCCAGTTCTGTGCCCCTAGTTTTGTTCAGACTGTTGGCTATTTAGGACTACTCGTGTTTTTTCTTTCTTTAAATTAATTTGTATCTTTGTGTAAAACAATCGTGTTTTCTCATGGTGAAAATGAAAGTAGTTTGTATCCCCTGTGTTACTATGTTTCATCACTGAAATTTCCATGACGTCAGAGGCAACTGGACCACACTGTAGATGTTGAACCTAATTTTTCAATAATTTAATAATAATAAATAGTAAAATAATCTCACTTTTAACATTATGCTTTTGGTAACAGAACAAGTGATTCCTCCAAGCTTCATCAAACCACTAGTAGACATGCAGGAGATTTTGGGCTCCTTTGTTCAAATCTGTTGCAAAATCTCTGGTTCCCTGCCCATAAGTGTGGAATGGCAGAAAAATGGAACTAAAATATCTAGTGGTATAAAACACAAGCTTATACAGCAGGACAATGCTGTTTCACTC
This sequence comes from Cynoglossus semilaevis, assembly GCF_000523025.1. NCBI lineage: Eukaryota > Metazoa > Chordata > Actinopteri > Pleuronectiformes > Cynoglossidae > Cynoglossus > Cynoglossus semilaevis. Next base: position 654,361 of record NC_024322.1, on the reverse strand, counting down.
GAGATTGAGCAGCTAGAGATGTCCGATACTGGAACCTACTCTTGCAAACTGAGTAACCGGGCAGGAAGTTGTCAGAGCAGTGGGACTCTTGCGGTCAAAGGTTAGACACTGCTTCACAGACATGAGTGGTCAATCAATCTTCAAACCCTCAAAGGTGCGTATCCAATTAACCATGTCCATCTTCTCTTCAGAACCTCCAAGTTTTGTGACTCCACTGGAGTCCCAGGTGGCTCTACCTAATTCCAAAGTTCGCTTTAAAAGCACATATAAGGGAACCCCACCTTTCATGGTGAAGTGGTTTAAGGATGACACGGAGCTCATAACAGGGCCCACCTGTTTCAGTGGGCTGGAAGGACTGTCATGCTTCTTAGAGCTCTATTCAGTGGGCATGGCCCACAGTGGAATTTACTCTTGTCAAGTCAGCAATGATGCTGGCTCCATACGCTGCAGTGCGAACTTGATGGTTAAAGGTTGGACAATTGTTTTAAAAACATTTGACTGTGTCTTGTTTTTTTTGTTTTTTTTTTACTCTGTTCTACATTCTCTGTCACATTTTGTTTTTGTTCATTGAGGCTTTGTGATGCTGCAGCTTCTCTAGAGGGACTTTCTGTCGTCTTAATGTTGCACCATTGTCTACAGTTGTCCTGCTGATTGTTGTTTTTAGCTTTTAACACTTTATTGTCAACTTCCTCACCTTGTCCATCTTTTTGCTTCTGTCTGTTATCTAAGTATCTTGTCGCTTTGGGCTGCTGACATGTCTACGTTTTGGCTTTTCAGAACCACCACAGTTTGTGCTGAAACTTCCCCCTGCTAAGTTTGTGAAGCAGGGTTCCCCACTCAGTCTGGAGTGTAAAGTCAGTGGCACAGCTCCCCTCAGTGTGACCTGGTACAAACATGACACCAAGGTCATTGATGGGGACAACTGTAAAACCTCATTTGTTGACTCAGTAGCAGTCCTGGAGCTGCAATCTGCCAGCTTTGACAGCGATGGAGTTTACACCTGTGAAGTTCAGAACGATGCTGGTAGAGTTAGCTGCAGCTGCACCATTTCTATCAAAGGTCAGACTCCTGCTAAGGTTCTGTTGTTCTTCTTAAAGCTGGTGTCCGTAACATTGTAAGGCTCAGACAAGCTTGACCAAGTGCTGCGATTGGTATCTTGTTGGCTAGACATATTTTTACCGACTGCTGATAGCAACATTCATTGGGAACCCCAGGACTACGGGACAAGGAAGACTACAAATGCAATACATTTGGGAATTTAGAATATGGAAGTTATAGAAGGGAACTGGACATCATTTCAGGGAAGAGTGATGTCCATGTTTTCAGACGGACAGCGGTGGGACCTGGGCTTGCTTTTCTGCTAAGTGCCTTAGGAGTTGTCCTCTAAGTTCTTTTAATTTTAATCTCAGCCAACTCCCACGGAATTCCGACAATGAAGACATACCTGACATAAAAAATTCCAATTCCAATTGCCTCGGAAAACAAAACCACTTTATCCTACATATTGGATGGAGCATCAAATGTCCCTTTCTTGGCCTTCTGTTGTCTCGACTCTGATCCTTTTGTCCCTGTTGGGTAACAATGTTACGGCACCCAGCTTTAAGATTTTCAAGTCTTACCTCCTTTGTTTGCCTCGCATTAACGGTTCCCTGATCTCCTTAAAATTCAGACCCACCATCCTTTGTCAAAGTTCCTCAGCCAGTCGAATCTCTGAAGGGAAAGGACGGAAGTCTGTATTGCGAACTTAGTGGCACGGCACCGTTCCAGATAACCTGGTTCAAAGATAAAAAGCCTCTGATGGAGAGCAGGAAATATAAGATGGTGAGCGAGGGCAGCTCTGCCACACTCCACATCATTGGGATAGAATCCTCAGACACAGGCGAATATGAGTGCAAAGCGTCAAACAATGTAGGAAGTGACACCTGCCAGACATCGGTTAAACTGAGAGGTCAGTAAGAATTTGCGGAAAAGAAGCAAAAAACTAATAAAAATCATTAGTATCCAATGGCTTTTGTCACCTTGCTGATTTGCGCTGTTTCTCCTCCTCTCCAGAGCCACCATCATTTGTGAAGAAACTGTCAAACATGACAGTAATTCTGGGAGAGGAGGTGACCCTTGTGGCCACTATTAGAGGCTCTGAACCCATTACTGTATCCTGGGTTCAGGACAAGGATCACATTCTAAGGGATGGTGACGAAAGGAAAATCACCTTTGAGAACAACCAAGTCGCACTTAAGGTCTTTAAAGCCGATGCAAGCACAGCAGGCAAATACACCTGTCAGCTCAGAAATGATGCCGGGAGTGTGGAATGTTTCGCTAATGTGAAAGTTCTAGGTTTGTAAACCATATAATTCTCTCTTTCTCGACAGTCCTTCTGTGCACAGGTTTGATTAAAAGGTATACATGTTCTGCTACTTCTTTAATTATTCTAGAACCAGCAAAGATTGTGGACAAGCCTGATTCTCTCAGCGTGACAGCGGGTGACATTGCTGCCCTGGAGGTACAAGTTCGTGGAACTCCAGAGCTGGTACCCAAGTGGTTCAAGGATGGCGTGGAACTTGCTTCTGGGAGAAAATACAAAATATCCTTTTCCAGAATGATTTCCAGCTTAAATGTTCTATCTGCTGAGAAGATGGACTCCGGAGAATACACCTTTGAGGTCATGAATGAGGTTGGGAAGGACCTGAGCAAAATCAACCTCACTGTTTTAGGTGGGTGTTTATCTTTAACCTGGAGATTTGGTATTAGTAGAAAAGTTTGTCTTGTTTAAGAATGAAAAAAAACAGTCGACAAGTCAGTAATGAGCTAGTTCTTAGAGCTGCACCAAAAACCGGGTGTTTAAGAGATTTACTAGAAAATCTCCCCAGTTTAATCTCTAGATATTGTTTTAGTTTAGTCTAAATGATATAAAAAAAAACAGAAGATATTCTAGGTTCTAGAAAATCGCCTCCTGTTATCTAGATTTTGTAAGATTCCACGATTGATCTGATTTTAAGGGACTGAAAGGGCTTAAAAGCTTTGGTCGAAAACTAAAATCTTTCATCTTTTACTTCCCCATTCCCCTGTTTATCAGATAAGATCATACCGCCAACCTTCTCAAGGACATTGAAGGACTCTAGCACAGTTGTTGGGGGAGCTGGAGAGATGGAATGCAAAGTGTCTGGTTCACCACCTTTCACAATTTTCTGGTACCACGACGGTGAAGAAATCCAGACCGGACCCAATTATGAGATCTCATTCTGTGAGAACACCTGCATACTTAAAGTCCCCACACTGAAGCTGATAGATTCCGGGGTCTATAGGTGCAAAGCTGTCAACAAGGCCGGATCCAGTGAAACCAAGGCCAACCTGGTGGTCAAAGGTAATTAAAACTTGAGTTCTACTTGAAACCCGGGTTCTAGGTCTAGTTCTAGTTGACTCTTTAATGAAACCATGGTGACCAGATGTGTTTATATACAGTAGAACCTTCACATTGCTGTTTTCATTTTCATCCATACATTAAGCAGTGGGGGAGGCGGTATAATGTGGTCCCGCTGGGAATTAAACCCAGGATTGTCGAGGCAGGCTTGCGAACCCCTACACTATGGAACCACAATACTATTGCTTCCTTTCTAAAAAAAAAACGTCTTTGCGTTCTTGTAAAGGTTCTCACATGTCTAAGTGTTTTAAAAAGTTCTTCTGATCATTTAAGAATGGTTTTAAATCCCAGGCTAAAGCACATGTGCGATCATTTATAACTTGTGTAAAAGTCACTTGACAGAGGTTTTCATATTAAGACTCTTCTTTGATTTATGTTTTGTAATTATTCTGTCATCTACCCAGAACCTCCATCCTTTGTGGTTCCACCACAGCCAGTGGAGGCCATGCCTGGTTCTAACGTTACCTTCTCTGCCATGGTGAAAGGCAGCGCTCCTCTAAAACTTAAGTGGTTCAGAGGCGCCAAGGAGATTGTGGCTGGACGCAACTGTTCCTTTTCCCTAAAGGAGAACCAGGCTATACTAGAGCTCTTAGGTGTGGACAGATCTCATGCCGGAGAGTACACGTGTCAGATCATCAATGACGCCGGAAGAGAAAGCTGTCCTGTTCATCTGACTGTTAAAGGTGGGTCTGACTAGAAGACTATTATTGAGTGCTCCAATGTCACTGCACAAAACTGGGTCAGAAGTAAAACTACATACAGTGGAACCTCAAGGTACGAGCATAGTCCCTACAGTGGAACCTCAAGATACGAGCGTAGTCCCTCCAGGACTAAGCTCGTAACTCGAGGTGCTCGTATCTCGAATCATTTTTTTCCCATAAGATATAACAGAAAAAAAAAATTTGTTCCGCCCCATGTGAACAACTGAGGTGGCGTGGGCTGCGCCGAGTGGACTTGGCCACCTAGCATCGACCACCTAGCGCCGGTGTCTGTGGGCGTGCTCATATCTCAAATGTTTACTAGTATCTTGAAGCAAGAACTTGCTCACAGGCTTGCTCGTATCTCGAAATACTCACATGTCGAGACGCTTGTACCTTGAGGTTCCACTGTAGTTTCCTTTTTTGAGTGAGCAGTAAGTGGGACAGTGGTGGCTTGGTGGTAAAGGAAGCAGACTTGGGTCTGGAAGGTTTAAGTTCGACTCTACAAGCTGCCAAGTACTATTGACGTGCTCTGAGGATTACACTGTCACTTTGGTGATGGTTAGAATGCAGAGGTCATTTCATTGTGCGCTGTGTCACAATGACAAGTAATTTCACTTTCACGTCACCTTAAAAAGTGTATCTTTACAAATGATATTCTGAACATAGACCAAAACTATGAAAATCTAGCAATTTTTCTTCACTGAAAATGTATTTCATAATCAAAACTTCTTTGAGAGAATACACACTACGATTACGATTTTAACTGGTGGTTGATGTTGATGTTACACCCAGAGCCTGCGGCCTTCTCCAAGAAGCTGAAGGATGTCTCAGTGGAAAAAGGAACACCTCTGACTTTGGAGTGCATGTACACAGGAACACCAAAGATCACTGTAAGCTGGTTCAAAGATGGACAGCAGATCTTTGCCTCCTACAAGCACAACATCACCACTACTGAGAGCTCCTGCATCCTGGAGTGTTTGAGCACGGATGACAAGGAAGCTGGAGGAAAGTACAGCTGCCAGGTGTCCAATGATGCTGGACAGGACACGTGTGAGGCCGCTGTGTCCATCCTGGGTAAGTAACACTGTCAAATAAATGTCTTAAATGTTTTAAATATCAAGTGTGTTTTTTAAGGTTTTTAACAGGGAGGCTTGATAACAGGAAAACTGACAACCAATAACTTTGAGTCCCACACTACTGCCGCCATATTCTCTGTTAACATATGCATGGCGCATCGTGCTGCCTTCACGTGGTGATGGAAGTGGTGATGCCAGCCGTTTATCTGACCTTATTATATTCATTTATATGGGTATTGTTTAAAATGCTGTGGATAAAACGCTGATATCAGGTGAAGTAAGGAACTCGGTGAAACCAAAAGGTGACGGGTTGTTTCCAGTCTGTTTTTTTCGATTTTACCGATGCCAATTGAAAGCAGCAGTCCCTGCAGGCCCTTCAGGTTTCCTGGGCAGGAGTGGGAGTGCCTGAAAAAAAAAAAAAACGACCCTGCAGAAAAATACATATAATACATTATCGGGGATATTTGTTATGATATTGGACTTATAGGAATGACTTAGCTAAAAATTAGCTCCTAAGGTTTCTGTACGGAGTATGTTAAGTTCGTAAGCTCATCATCACCATGGAATGAATTGTTTTTCTTAAAAAAAAAATAGATAGGTTAAACTATTGATTATTGATTTTGTTTCCTCTTCTTTGCTGCAGAGCAACCATACTTTGTGGAGTCCCTGGAAGCGATGGAAGTGACAACTGGGGATGCAGTGTGTCTTAGGTGTCACGTAGCTGGAACTCCAGAAATCAAAGTGTCCTGGTATAAAGGTGAAGGCAAAGTCCGCTCCAGTCCATCCTGTAAACTGGAGTTTGTCAAGGGAGTGGCTTGTTTGAAACTCAGCAAAGCTACAAAGGCGGACATCGGAGAGTACAGCTGCAAGGCGGAGAACCGCATTGGCTTCGCTACATCCACCTGCAGACTCAATGTACTTGGTGAGATCAACTTTACTTTTTAATATTGAGTAAAACACATACATGCATTGTTTAGAAGAATATAAACTGAATACAAATTGAATGGAGGTTATATGGGTTTCGTCTATGAGATTTGCCACGTGTCATTCCAAATATAAGCTGTGTGTACACATGTGTAAAACAGGGCCACTCAAATGGCTACCCAGGGGCTACATGCAGGGGGCTATTCTTATAGTAGTACAGACCATCAATGCAACACTCTGCATATGGTGGCAACATTCAAGCCACCGGTCCAAGTGTTTTGTTAAGCAGAAGTGGTAGTAGACGTCGGTTAATGTCTTTTAAAAATTTGTCATTACTTGCTGCTTTCTGGTTGCTGAGAATGTGTGGACCAGCTCAATTTGGCCATTTATTAAAAGTGGACCAAACTGGTTTGGTCTTAGTTACCTCGCTGTCAGTATATTAAACAACAAAAGAATGTAAAATGTATTCAGGAGAAAGAGAAACACTTTACTAAAACACCGTTTGTGTCTGAACGATGTTCTTCCCACGTTATGGTTGAACACCTGAATGTCACTTAGTAGGAACACCTCTTGCAGGTTGCAATACATTAAATGTGGAAGAATGTGAGATCAACTTTTACTGTAGTTATATTTGTGACAGCTATTAGCTTTGTCTAACTGGAAATACTTACCTCAAGTACATAAAGACACACAAATGTACCTTCTGAAAAGGCTTATTACATTTGAAAGTAAATCTCTTTATTTGAAGAAATCCCTATCCAATCATTCTCTGGTTTCTGACTCTGACCTAGATTTAAAAAGAATACACAACAACCAAAGTTCCCGCTTTTGACCCTCGTGTCTAAACTGTTCCACAGAGGCCAAAACACCACCATCCTTCCCAAAGAAAATCAGCAGTCTGCAACAAACAGAGGGCGAGTCGGTCAGGTTTGAGTGCCGTGTCGCCGGGTCCTCTCCCATTGAGGTGTCGTGGTTGAAAGACGGTGAACCGCTGAAGGAGAGTGATGAGTTCTCCATGATCTATGATGACAACACTGCCGTGCTGCTGATCCACAGAGGTCTGATCAGACACTCAGGAGAGTACACCTGTGTTGCTACCAACAGTGTAGGCTCCTCCTCCTGCAGGGCCAAACTCACACTGCAAGGTACGGAATCAGTGTCAATGTTGTGTCATATGAGGGTGATAGCTTCTTATTAGTCTAGTTTCTGGGTTTTTTTTTTTTTTTTTTTTTGGAATTGGGTTTTGCCTGAGGTGGATTTTTCCTTATTCCCAGAACATATATGACTGTACATAACAAAACCTTTGCATTAATGACAACACCAAGGAACAGGACAGTACCAGGCACAGAGGTCAAAAAAATGCCCGACCACCACACCCACACCAATATTTCCGTATTAATTAGCACTTTGATTTGCAGAAATAAAAAATCGTAATGCCAAAACTGTTTTTAAATTTTAATTTCAAAGTGGACGAAAAATACGTTATTAAACTCACACATCTTATTTTAACGTACAGTAGTATTAATACCAAATACACACACTCCTGTAAATGCTGTGCATATTTCTTCTTATCAGAATAGACACGAGTTACCAGTTATTTTGTGAATTTTAATTCAGCCCTTTTTGCATTGAGTAAAGTACTGTAAATAGTATCCAAAGCAGTACATCAAGATCAACCTCTCATTCTGGTATTTAGCCTCGGAGTGGCTGCATACCTGAAAAAGGGGACATTGTTGTAAACAAAGGAAATGACCATACCCAATTCCAAAGGGAGGAAGGTTGTAGTCACAAGGGTTGAGGACATTGGTATCACCTGAGGTACAACCCTGGCTATGTGCCCCTGTGAGTCCGTCTGTGTTGTTACCTAAAGAAAAAGTCACCTACATATCAAGGACAAAGGACACACTTTGGGGTATGGGAATCTACATATCTTTGCCAGAGAAGACAGATGGTTTGAAAGGAAGCCATCTTTGTCACCTAACAACACAGACAGACTCAAAGGTGCACATAGCCAGTTTTGCCAAATGTCCCATTGGTCTCTAACAAAGAAAGTAAAGGTTGCATATCCCACTTAACAGTTTCTTCTTTGTTTGTTTGTTGTGTTCAACCTTTCTCTCCTCCGTCGCCATCGACCTGCAGAACCCCGTTACCCACCGGCCTTTGACAGAAAGTTGTCACCACAGGAAGTGACAGTGGGTGAGAGTGTGGCGTTGGAATGTCACGTGGTTGGCTCTGCCCCTGTCAAAGTCACATGGTCCAAAGACCATAAAGACATTCGTGCTGGAGCCAATTACAAGCTGAGCTTTGTAGAGAATACAGCTCAGCTGAGCATTGTCAAAGCCGACAAGGGCGACACTGGTCGATATTTTTGCCATGCCTCCAACGACGTTGGCAAGGATTCCTGCTTCTGTGATGTCACGATTAAAGGTTAATTAGGCCCCCCCTCCCATGTCTTGCCTAACATATACTTTTTCGCTTGGCCATCTTTGAGCTACTTTAATGCTTTAGTTTGTGAACTTGCTTGGCTATCCTCTCTACCTCTCTAGTTTTTTCTCTACTGTTAGTCTTTGACTTAACATTTCATTTCATGGTAAAACTTTGGTCTGATCTTGAACTGTTTTTGGTTTATTGTCAGAGCAAAGTAAAAGTATCTTTGCTTTGCTTTAATTCTACTCAAGTACCAATCTAAAAATCTACTTGTGTAAAAGTAAAAAAAAAAGTAAAAAAAAGAACACTGAGGTTTTGGTAAAAGTAAAAAAAAAGTAAAAAAAAAGAACACTGAAGTTTTCACAGCTACAGCTGTGTCCACTGGGGCAGGCACATTTGCATCGCCTGATAAAGTTATTCCCTCGTTTGCATTTGAAAATGAAGAGCGGCTGAGATATGGCCAAGGATTTCCTGCTCTTTCTGATTCATGTGCTCCACGGGAGCTCTCTGCTTGGCAATTCTCAACCTCCATTTCCTGTTCGGCACCAGCCATCATCCAATAACAGGCTATAGCTCGTCTCTTAGTCAACGTTATCTGGCTACATTAAAATATTTTGGGAAATCCGCACCCCCGGTGCAGATTGTTTGTCCCTGCATTTAATTTTTTTTACTGTAACTGGTTTTTACTCTGTAACTGGTCCCTTTTATGTAGCAAAGTTAAATACTTGAGTCAAAATGTACTTAAGTAGAAGTTAAATTTACCTGTCCCCAAACTACTTTAAAATTACAAAATACCCAATTACAGTAACTTGAGTAAATGTAATTTGCTACTTTCCGCCTCTGGTAACTTTTTTTAGGGTTTTGGGTTCACCAAATTTCAGATTCCCTTTTGTGGTTCACATTTTTGTATTTTCTAATTGTGACTGGCTGTAATTTAATTTTATACCTTAACTTTTTGTTGGCTCACTTTTTGCTTTTACTTGGATAATATCAAGCTGACAACAGTGCTTTGCTCACAGCTATTTTGCCAATTTCTCACCTGTATTACAGTGGTTTATCTTCTCCTCCTTAAATACTTAAAGACATTTTCAAGGTTACTTACGTATAAGCAAAACCTATTTTTACTGAGCCCCATGGTGGTCTTTTTTTTCCCCGCAGAGCGTAAAAATCCTCCAATGTTTACTAAGAAGCCATCGGAGCGTATGGAGGAAACGGAAGGTAAACTCGTGAAGCTGGAGGGCAGGGTGTCCGGTTCTCAGCCAATGTCCATCAGCTGGTTGAAAGACGACTTGGAAATCCAAAGTTCCGAAAAATACGATGTCAGCTTCAAGAGCAATGTGGCTGTTCTATGCATTAAGAGCAGTCAGGTGGGGGACAGCGGCAGGTACACATGCTTGGCCTCCAATGAAGCTGGACAAACATCCTGTTATGTCAGTGTGGGAATTTTAGGTATGTCATTAATATGTATATATCTACATGCATGCATGCATTTATGCTTTATGGCTGTCAAAATGAAGCATTTTTCATGTTAATTAAATACACTTTTTTTTTTATCCCTTGGCTGGGTTGGCGACTTGCGGCTTATGTATTCAAATATATAATTTTACATGTTTGTTATTTTCACACTGACAGCCTCTAGAGGGCACTCTAGGCTTGTGTACCAGTATCTGCTACTCCTGTACCACTGAAAATTTACATGTTCGTTAGAGGGCAGTGGTGTGACTTATAATCCAGAGAGTACCACTGAAAATTTACATGTTCGTTACAGGGCAGTGGTGTGATTTATAATCCGGAGAGACTTATATATGTTTCTTCATTATGGATTTTTTGGCTAGTACAACTTATACTGCGGAGCATCTTATAGTCCAGAAAAAACAGTAGCTATTACTAAGAATGTCCTCTGTGACTGTTTTGTTCCAAGCTGGACAGAATCTCTGCTTTATTTTTATTTTTGTGGTCTGTAACCAATCCAGTACCAAAGTCATTTCCTCTCAATAGCTATCTTATAGAGCTGGCAACAAGAAAGGTGCGATTAATTGCATTCATATTTATGTAATTCAATTGGAATAAATGCATAAAAGTCTCAGCCCTAATTTATCTATTTACTTGTGCTTGTATTTACTGTTTTGATAAGCCAACATGCCAAGACTCTGAATGGTATTTTTATTTTATTTTGTTCAGCATATTCACCTCTGAATGGTATTTTTATTTTATTTTGCTCAGCATATATTTTTTGTGCTTTATCTCCCTTATCATGAAATAGAATCTAAGAAACCTCCAGTCTTCGATGTCCCACTTAAACCTCTAACTGTGGACGAAGGCAAAAAGCTCACCCTCAGATGTCACGTCTGTGGTTCTGCGCCACTGAAAGTTCAGTGGATGAAGGACAGGAAAGACTTGATCTCAGCTGGAAGCACAAAGATCAGTTTCTCCGACGGCACTGCCTGTCTTGAGATTAGCCAAGCCTCCGTGCACGATGATGGTGATTACCTTTGTAAGGCTACTAATGATGCTGGCAGTGATTTCTGCAAAGCCCGAGTCACTGTGAAAGGTAAGGGAGTTAACTACTGTTTTTTCCAATGATGTCGCTAAAGCATCTCCTTAATCGAGAAAACACAAAACAAGTGCATTTTTGGTTGGTACAGTTGGTGTCTGATCACATGACTTTTCAGTTGCAGCCAAGCCAGGCGTAGCTAAGCCAACTCCTGAGGCTCCAGCTACTGCTCCGAGCAAGAAACAAGAAAATCTGTTCTTCATCGAGGAACCCAAACCCACGAATGTCACCGAGAGTGAGACTGACTTCAAAAGACATAGCTTCCACTTCCTTTCTGATACCTGTTAACTTTAGACTGAAACTCCTGCCTCTTTTTCCCCGACAGAGAGCACAGCCACCTTCATTGCCAAGGTAGGTGGAGACCCCATCCCCAGCGTGAAGTGGATGAAGGGAAAGTGGCGTCAGATCACACACGGAGGCAGAATAGCCGTGGAGCAAAAAGGACAGGAGGCAAAACTGGAGATCCGCGAGGCAACCAAGTCAGACTCTGGGCAATACAGATGTGTTGCCTCCAGTAAGCATGGAGAGATCGAGTGTAGCACTGAGCTGCAGGTGGTTGAGAAGAAGGAGGGAACAATGCTGGAAGGAGACCTGCGCGCCAAACTCAAGAAGTGAGTTAATCTGAAGTCTGAGATGGTTACTTAGTTAGTTAGTTAGTTAGTTAGTTAGTTAGTTAGTTAGTTAGTTAGTTAGATAGATAGTTAGTTAAATAGATAGATAGATAGATAGCTAGATAGAGAGAGAGAGATAGAAAGAGAGAGAGAGATAGATACAGTAGATAGATAGATAGATAGGTAGGTAGATAGATAGATAGAGAGATAGATAGAGATAGATAGATAGATAGAGATAGAGAGAGAGATAGATACAGTAGATAGATAGACAGATAGACAGATAGATAGATAGACAGATAGAGAGAGAGAGATACAGTAGATAGATAGAGAGAGAGATACAGTAGATAGATAGATAGATAGACAGATAGAGAGAGAGAGATAGATACAGTAGATAGATAGACAGATAGAGAGAGAGAGAGAGATAGAAAGAGAGAGAGAGATAGATACAGCAGATAGATAGAGAGATAGATAGAGAGAGAGATAGAGAGAGAGAGAGAGAGAAAAAGAGAGAGAGAGAGAGAGAGAAAGAGAGATAGATAGATAGATGTATAGATAGACAGATAGATAGATAGACAGATAGACAGATAGATAGATAGATAGACAGATAGACAGATAGATAGATAGATAGAGAGATAGATAGAGATAGATAGATAGAGAGATAGATAGAGAGAGAGAGAGATAGATACAGTAGATAGATAGATAGATAGATGGATAGATTGATGGATAGATAGATGTATAAATGGATGGATAGATAGATAGATAGATAGATAGAACTAATTTGATTTATTCAAAAAGAATCCAGTTATATCCCTATGATAATCCCTAAAATAATCTGTCAGTGTTTCAAAACAATAGGAAAACATTTAGACTCTGATACTAACAGAACAAAGATGTTTTATTTTCTGCCCGAACAACAAGTGAAAGGTTTCCAATTAAAACAGCAGTTTTCTGCATTCTGTGTCCTCAGAACGCCATCCAAACAGAAAAGTCCCAAGGAGAAGGAGGACATTGACATTGTTGAGTTGTTGAGGAACGTGGATCCCAAAGAGTACGAAAAATATGCCCGCATGTATGGCATTACAGACTACCGTGGCCTGCTGCAAGCCATTGAGCAGCTGAAGAAGGAGAAAGTGTTTGAAGAAAGTGGCAGACTGGTAAGACACTTTCTGCACCATTGGCATCATTTTTTGAGAGTCTGCAAACATTGATCAACTTCTTGCTGTTTTTTTCCAGGAACTGGAACGTGGAGACAGAGAATCGGAGGAGGAAATGGCCCGACTGGTAGCCGATCTGCAGAAAAGAATGGAGCGCACTGAGGTGGGGACTACATAAAAAAAACGAACATATACGTAGTTGCCTTCATTTAAAACTCACAGTGCATTCGAAGTTGCAATGTGAAATTTAAAACCCATTAGAAATAAATAAATACATCTGGTTTAGATGGGCCTGGTCTTATTTGAGCATCAAACATAACTTAGGCTATAGCAATTATATTTATGTATGAATAATAATCTCTTTCACAATTTGAATATATTGGGCAGAATGAAATGCACTGTTTATTCAATAACTCCACTTAAACATGATTTCTGTTCGTACATGTTCTCGTACATTCGAAATGACCAAAACTCCACTTAAACATGATTTCTGTTCGCACATGTTCTCGTACGTTCAAAATGAATGACGTCACCAATTCTGTTCCGCTTCTTGCAGCCCGTCACCTTAGTGACGGACATCTCCGATCAGACGGTCCTCATTAACAAGGAGGCAGAGTTTGGGTGTGAGCTCAAGATCAACTACCCTGAGATCACCTTGTCCTGGTACAAAGGAACCCAGAAACTGGAAAGTGACGATAAGTATGACATCAGCATTAGTGGAGATCGACATCTTCTCAAGATCAAGAAGTGCCAGTCCTCTGATCAGGGTAACTACCGGGTGGTGTGCGGACCATACATCTCAAGTGCCAAGCTCACTGTCATGGGTCAGTACCAAAAAATCACAACTCTTTATTATTACTGAAACAGGTTAAGGTTAAAGTGTGCTCTTAAAAACCTTAAACTTCTGATCTGATCCGAGCTAACTTCAATTCACTCTTCCTTCTGTTTTTCAGAAGTGGAGGTGGAGAAGCACCTGAAGGATACTGCCGGTAAGGAGGGACAGTTGTGTACACTGTCTTGTCAGTTGTCCATTCCTAACGTAGAAGCTCAGTGGTTTAAAAATGGACGAAAGTTAGAGATGAAGGGAAGATACTCATCCGAGGTCAAACACAAAGTTCAGAAACTTCTGATCAGAGACCTGAAGAATGAAGACCAAGGTCGATACACCTGTCGGTACCAACACCTAGAGTCCTCGGCCGAACTTTGGGTAGAAGGTTTGTACTGGGGTTACTTACAACCTCCCTGCAACCTTCTAGACGTGCTTCTTCCCGTTCACTAACCTCTTAGGATTTTTTTATTCATCCACTCCAAAGCTAAAGGCACGTTTTCACCCCAGGAACTAATATCAGGATCTTGGCTTAGGACCAGGGACTAAGTATATTACAAATGCTGAAAGTAGAACCAGAAACAGGGAATAGTACCAAGAGCTCCAGGCTTAATTTGAAGTACCTGCTTTAGGACAAATAAAAGTTGTTGATAGTGAGGTAGTCCAATTTACCTACTGACGAACACAGTTTTAAATAACTTTTATGATTTCAACACAGAACGGTGTTGTCACTGGTCCTAAAAAGTTCCTGGTTCTATTGCGGTGAAAATATGGTCTAATGTTTGAAAGTTTTGGTGAACCTTCTTTTTTGTCCCCATCTTTCTTATGGGAGTTTAACGTTCTCTGCCACAAATGTACGTCCTTTTACATGTCGAGTGTTCTAACTCGTGTTTCCATTTCTGTCATCCGGGCCACATGAATAGGTCCTATTTGTTGTCTTCTCACCACCACCGGGGTCTAGTCCACACACATTTGCCCAGTTTTGTGTTCCTCTTATCGTTAATGTGGTCTGGCCCAACAACATTTGTCTAATTTGTGGTCTTGTCGTTATTAATGTGGTCCCGCCCACAACGTAGGTCTCATTTGTGGTCCTCACTCATTCATACTTTCCGACCATTTTAGGCGACATTAACACTCAAAAACATCATCATCATTCCTAACAGTGTGGGTGCTTTGTTCCTCTGAGAACTTAACAAGCCCCAGCCAACATCTCTGTGTGGGTCCCCTGTGGGGAACAAAGTGCCTGAACCCTTGGAAACCCCAGTGGTAACCGTATGTGGCCCACACAATTCAGTCATTTTAAAACAACGTTTAATGTGAGCCCATCTAGCCAAAATAAAACATATGTGGGACTTATATGGATCAAATTGGGTCTTACATTGGTTAAATTAGGGGCATAATGACATGACAAGTAGGTCTAGGCCTAAATGTGTTGAGTTGGTCTACAGGTACTGCAAGGAGCCTGATCCGACTCTTATTTGTCCAGATGGATGCCCATTTTGCCCTGTCCTTCCTTTCGGGACTTTGGACTTACGACATGCTCTTGAAGTATCGTGACATTTGCAAGATCCATATGGGATGTGCTGCATACATGGGTATCCACTAACCTAATCTGACTCACAAATGGCCACCTGGGCACTGATGCAGCCATTTTAATTCTCTCCATGACCTGTGTGGATTAAATTGGTCTACATGGATATCGTTCTATCTCACTTAGGAGGCCTAATTGGGAATTGGTCTAGATTAGATATTCTTGTAGTCCCATCATGTCTCCATTGGGCTAAACAGATTCCAAGGTGGCCCCAGTACTCTATATAAGACCTACATGGTCTATATGTATATATACACACAACCTAATCTGACCCCACATTGGGCCACACATGGTTCCCCACGTAGCCTTATTGCTCCAAGGTTACCGATATTTGTCGAACTTGTCTAGACAGATATCCAGGCACCCTAACTTGACCCACATTAGGGACTTACATGGGACATGTTGGTTTTTGTGGGTATCCTGGAAACCTAATCCGATCCACATGAGGCCACACTGACCTGCTAACTGGGACACGCTGATCCACTGACGTCTGTATCTGTTTTAGCCGAACAAATTCATTTCACCAAACGAATCCACAACGTGGAGGTGAATGAGCGACAGTCGGCAACCTTTGAGTGCGAGGTTTCCTTCGACAATGCCATCGTTTCCTGGTACAAAGACACCTGGGAACTCAAAGAGAGCCTTAAGTATAACTTCAGAAGCGAGGGCCGAAGACATTTCATGGTCATCCGAAATGTGACCATTGAAGACGAAGGTGTGTACTGCAGAGCGACACCATTAGAGCGTCATCATGGGACCACAGGCTGGTCTGCAGAGTCTGAGTTTTTTTTGGTGACGTTTTTGTCTTCATTACAAATCTCATGTAGGCGTGTACTCAGTGATTGTGAGGTTGGAACCCAGAGGAGAAGCTAAGAGCACAGCTGAGCTTTATTTGTCTGGCAAAGGTACAGTTTTTAGTCAGACACAGACTTTTTTTCTGAGTCTGTTGTTTTGTCTCTTTTCTTCTGGTTTTAGTGCTTTTACCTGTTTGTCACTCTTAACTTTGTTTTTATCTTCCACAGAAATCGAGTTAGCCAAGGTGCCAATGGGTAAATTTCTTTATTTACTTACCAACTCAGAATTTGAAACTTTTCAGAAACCTTTGATGACAGGTGATAGGATTTTTTTTTTTTTTAGAATGCAGCAAAAATGGCTTATCCCCCAAAAAATATGTTCAAATTTTTTTGCATAAACACATATGGCTCTCTTTCTAAAGAAAATACAGTTGTACTGTTCAAAGTAAAGATGTTTCCGAAATGTGAACACACTACTAAAGAACCTCCTTAAAATGTTCTCCAGATTTCCCGGACACATCCATTCAGAGACCAGATGTTGCTGCAACAGTGGAAATTGAAGGTGAGATTGAAAAACCAAGCAAAACAATGGGTGAAAATATTTACAATTATTACAGACCAATACGAAAACCGCAAATATTGATAATCTGTCTCTTAAAGAGTCTACAGAGTTCTATCAGTATGAAGAGAAGGCTACACAAAGAGGTATTTATACTATTTCCAACCTCATACACAAAGCCCTCTAGAAAAAAAAGACCTGAATGTCTGCATGTCCACAATTTTTTTTTTTAAAATACCATCCATAGAGTCCTATGAGATGTTAATTCTGTGAAGTTTCATAGTTTCTTGGCAACAATATGAATTGTTTTTATGGAAATCCAGGGTTGAGGGACCATGGTTTATTAACCACATTTCTAAGAACGAGACCGAGAATTAAAAATAACAGCCAATATTATGATCACATATAATTCACACCACACTTAATCAAGCTGGGTTTTTTTTTGGATTGCATTGGACAATATGTTATGATCCGTCAAACTCCACTCAAATTCCAAATAGTTTTGTGAGAGATTTTGGTGTTTTTTTTTTTTTTTCAAATTACAAATAGTTTTGTGAGAGATTTTGGTTTATGCTACACTCACAGTATGGTGCAAAATATGACAGGAGTTATTAAACCATTTACTAATAATAGCACTGATCACCAGCAAAGATCAAACTACTAGCATGTTTCTATCTATCTATACATGCACACGAGAAAAAAAAGATGCTGAAGATTGTTTCGAACTCTCCCTTTTTCCTCTATTTTCCTTCTGCAGTTGAGAAAGTTCTGGTTGAGGAAACGGTGGAAACACAAAGAATTGAAATGAGGGAGGAAACACCCACCAAAGGTAAGAACATCCGATCTCCTTTCTTCTGCTACTGCTGCTCAGCTCCACCATCTTTTTATTGCACTGATGGAAAACTTTTCTTCAGCATCTTCTTTTGTTCTTCGGCTGAGCTTTTTTGTTTCTTTCGCCGCTCAATCACAAACACATGTTAAGGTCGTCTGTACGGTGAGAATAACAACCTTGTGTTTTCAAAAGTTCTGAAAGACGCAGAGAAAAGGCTTGAAGAAAAGCACAGAGCAGCTGTAAAGAAGCCAACTCCAGCTCCTGAAGGTACCGGCGATGATGACCATTATTGTGATAGTTAACCTTGTAACTCTGTGTGTTTGTCTGAGAGAGAAACATGTATCTCCCATTTGTCTCTTAATCTTAACCTTGTGATCTTACCTCGTGTTTTTGAGGTGCTTACTGGTCTTTGAGTATCAAGGATAGACCTAAGTTAAAACAGCACTAATTTACTAACTGTTGGTATTAGTCTCTGCGACTGATATAAGCTCAGTAAATCAGTGAATTAGCAGCTGTCTACTGAGGAGGGCAGTTTATTCAAATTTCTTTTTGGTATTTTATTTTGCTATTTTGTGAATGAACTTCAAAAGCAGGGGCAAGGGGCGAGACTTAAAACACAGACTAACTTGCAGTCCTTACTGGATTAACATCCACTGATCCAGTCCAGTGCATATGGATATGCCATGTTAACCTCTAATGGGCCACATAAAATGACTGTATGTGGCGTGTCGGATTCAGCTAACTGGCCTTGAGTTTGACATATCTGTCTTCAATTGTCAGTGCACTAATAGCACAGTCAGTACAGTACTGATTATGCCTAATAGCACAGTCAGTACAGTACTGATGAGTACTGTCAGAACCTCAGATGAAATAATCTCCTAAACTCTTTCTTTCACTGTCCAAAAAAAAATCGGAATAAAGAAGTTAAGAAGGAGCCTATGGAGGAAATTGTTGCTGTGAAATTAGTTCCTGAGAAGAAGGGAGTTCCACCAGTCACAGGTACAGATGCAGATGATGATAATCATGTGTTAATCTACATTTAGAACTTAGAAATGTGGTCTTCATTTCCCTGTGTCTGAATGTCTCTTCAAAGAACCAGAGGAGGTGAAGAAGCCCAGTGCTGCTCCATCTGACAAAAAGCCTCTGGTGCCGAGCAAAGGTATATTTTTGTTCCCTGCATCGCGCTTCATATTTTCTTACCTCTTCATATTTTCGTCACCTGTTTGTCCTTCTCCCCTTCACGTCAGCTCCTTCTTGCGCTTTTGACTCTTCTAGCCCCTAGCTGTGCTCCCCATTCTTACAATATCACTTCATCCTAACGTTAGCCAATCTTCTTTCACTTGAAGATGAGGCAAAACCTCAGATGCCAGCAGAGCCTAAAAAAGTGGCCCCTAAAGCCACACCAGAACCTGAACCTGAACCTAAAGCTGAAGCTAAACCTAAAGCTGAGGCTAAACCTAAAGCTGTGCCAGTTCCCAAGACAGAACCTCAACCCAAACCTTCAAAGACTGAGCAGAAACCCGAAGCTAAGCCAGCGCTGGAGAAGAAAGAAGCTACTCCACCTTCCACAAAAGGTATTTACTTAATTGTGTTTGTTCTGTGTTGTTTGCCCGCATGTTTGTGCAGCTTCTAACCCTGGAAGCGAATCTTTGACTCTCTATGTGTCTTTGAAGAACCTGCAAAACCAAAGCTGGCAAAGGTCCAGCCTGAGCCGTCAGCAGTAACTGAGCCAGAACCAGAAAAACTCAAACCTAAAGAAGTGGTCCATAAGCCTGAAGCTGTGGTCACTAAGCCTGAAGCTGTGGTCACAAAGCTTCAAGCTGTGGCCACAAAGCCTGAAGCTGTGGTCACAAAGCCTGAAGTTGTGGTCACAAAACCCGAAGCTGTGGTCACAAAGCCCGAAGCTGTGGCCACAAAGCCTGAAGCTGTGGTCACAAAACCTGAAGCTGTGGTCACAAAACCTGAAGCTGTGGTCACAAAACCCAAAGCTGTGGTCACAAAACCCGAAGCTGTGGTCACAAAGCCCGAAGCTGTGGTCACAAACCCTGAAGCTGTGGCCACAAAGCCTGAAGCTCTGGAAACAGCGGTGCCTTCCAAACCTGAGCCTGAAGCCAAGAAATTGAAGCCATCAAAAACAGAAGCAAAGATCAAAGCAGAGGAGAAGCTTGTACCAAAGGAACCTTCAAAGAAAGGTACAGCTGCTGTGATGGAGGCACTGCTCCTTAATCTTCAACTTTTCTTTAACGTCCACATGTCTTTACTTTCTTCTAAAATGTGTCTTTGTGTGAACTTTTATCTCATTCTACTCTTTTAATAGCTGTAAAATAACAGCCACTTTCCTTTTTTTTTTTTGATACATGTTTTTCTGTTTCTCTTTACAAATGACATGATTTCTTAAAGAACCTGAACCACCAGGCAAGAAGGAGGTGGTAGTCCCCCCGTCTGCCGTTCCACAAAAGGTGCAAAAAGAAGAGGTGAAAGAAGAAGAAGTACCAAAGAAAAAGCCGGCAGCACCAGCAGCAGCTAAAGGTACCTAGAAGTTCCGTCTGCACTTCCAAATTGCAGCTGTTTAGGCTGTAACTCTTTATCTTCCGCATAATGTCTTCTGTTTTGTCTTGTCTAAACTTGCGCTCGATAGAGTGAAGCTTCCTGTAGAATCAGTCTTTTCTTAAACGTAACATGTGCGAATGATGCTCTTTAAAGTTCCTGTGGAGAGAAAACATCTAGAAGAAGTCAAGAAATCAGCAGTAGCTCCAGCAGCTGCTGTCAAGGTTGTTCCGGTAGAAGTGGAAGCAGCAGTGAAGGAAGTTGAAGGTACTTTTGTGTTGTTTACTGAAACAAGCGAGGATTACTACATTAACCCAATTGGTGCCTGGCCCAATTTCCAATTCTTGGCAACCCGAAACTGCTTAGACTAATGTTCTCTTTAAGCCTACCTAATCCATTTGGCCACAGGGTTGGTTAATTTGTTAGACATAGACTTGTCTAATTTGAACTCTGTCTCTTGAATAATATCTGTCTTTGAGGAATCAGTATAAAGACAATGCAATGCATTTCACCATTTTTATGAGTGAGACTTAAACCTTACATTCCCACTTTGAGTAGGAATGATTTAAACTTTCTTCTCTAGGGTGTTGTGATACAAGGAGTCACAGAAACATCAGGAAACACTTTAGTTCATTTTAAAGCTCAGAGGAAAGTAGTTCCCATATTTATTATGGAAACCTGGCTGCACCATATTAATTATCAAACCTTAGTATCATAATCAGTATGATTTCTATTGTCATGTTAAGTTTACCAGTAGGGTTTTACCAATTTAGAGTTACAGGACTATACATAATGCAGTGATTCTCAACTTATGGGTCGTGAGACAACATGCAGCCACTCCAACTATTGATTAAACCATATATTGATTTATTTATATTGAGGACAAAAAGCTCAGCGCGTTTTAATTGAACTGATCTGCTCGTGTCACTTTGAATCTTACACTCTTGGTGCGTTAGCACAATTTCTTCTTCTTCTTCTTCTTCGTCTTCTTCTTTTTGTCTGAGGTCATTTCTTGTGCATGTCTTTGTGTTAAACCCTCTTAAAGCTCCGAAAACCAAACCTGAACCAGCTCTTGAAGAACGTCCTGCCAAAACAGTACCTAAGGTGATCAAAACTGTGACTGAAACGGAACCTCCGGAGACAGTAGAGAAAAAGAAGAAACTTCCACAGATGGTCCAGAAAGAAGTTTCTGTGCCTGAAAGAAAAGTGATGAAGGAGGCTTTGGAAAAACCTCCTAAGAAAGAGGAAGTACCTGAGGAGGATTCTGTAAAGGTTCCTCAGCAAGTAGTTGAAGAAGAAAAGAAACAAGAGAAGGTTTCTGTTCCTCCACCAAAGGCAGAACCTAAAGCTAAGCCTAAAAAGGAGGAGGTACCAGGAATTATCCTCAAAGGTACCAATGAGACAGAACTTCTTTTTTTCTGTTTTGATGTCAGCAACATTTAGTGCTGATGACATTGCTAGGGCAGAGCAAAAAAAAAAAAAAAACCACTACAAATATAACCAAATATATATACAGTATATACTGTATATAAATGTGTAAATCACAAATGTATTAACTAAGTCATGGTGTTATGGCTTTCTTGCTAGCAGCCAACAGTCCTTTATAAAGATTTTACCCAGATACAGCGTAACAAAAATGCTGATGACATTGCTAGGGCAGAGCAAATTTACCCAGATACAGCGTAACAAAAAGATCAACTTCTAGACCAGCACAAACCATATTTCTCTGGCAAATTAGTACTAGTATAGTTGAACAAGGGGGCAGGCCCACAATATAACAAAGTGATCTGCCATTGTGAGTCCACATTGTGTCTAGAATTTATCCTAAGCGGGAAATCCTGCTGTTTTAATTTAAATTAAGGTTTAAATTTTAGATGATTAAAATTTGAAAATTTGAGAAAATGTGATTATAGCCTTATTATTAAAATGTATTAAAGTATTTATCTTATGAGTCAAGTATCACCATCAAGTCTTGATGACATCAAGTGCTCACTTGATGTCATCAAGACTTGCCACACCTACACAAAGAATTCTTCTTTTTATTCTTCCTCCCTTCTTTTTCTTCAACGTCTTGTGCCATTGTGTTCTGTTGTGTTTTTACATTCTTACGTTTTTATTGTTTTTACATTGTTACATTTTCTTACATCTTAATTGTTGTTGATTTTTCGTCATTTGTTTTTTTGTTCTCTTGTCCTTCTTTAAAAGACAAAGAGAGGGTGAAGACGGAGAAGACTGAGGCTGAGGAAAAGATGGCAGCGGAGAAAAAAGCCGTTGTTCCAGGAAAAGGTACAGACACTCAGAAATGTCCAGGATGATGATGTCGTTAACGTCTTTTACTTAACCTCGTTTTAATGAGAAGTTTTAACCTGATAACACACCAAAGGTGGGTTATCAACATCTCTTAAACCTATGTCTTGTCTCTAAAACTCACTTACTCTGTTTTATTGTCACATCTTGGCGCCATTACATGACGCCTTCTTCTTAAAATCAACCAGTGTCTGTGAATATCACGAAGAGTGAAGAACCTCAGGAGAAACAGGACATTTTCCGTAATGTGGAGAGAGAGGTTCCCAGCTTGGAGAAAGAAGAACTAATTCTCTGTGAACACAAACAGATCGCTGAAGAACAAACCAGATTTTTGTATGAGAAGGAAGTGGCTTCTTTGAGCAAAACTCAAGATAGGTCTGAGTCTGAAACAAAGATTTCTGTTACTGACTCTGTTGTAATCATGGCAGTTGAGTCTCCAGTATGGGACATTGATGGGGAAAGGGAGGACAGTACTATTGTCACATCAGTCAGTCATGACCTTTCTTCAAAAGAAACTGGCACTCAAAAAAACAAAAGAGACAAAAGAAAAGAAATAAGAGTCAGAGCTAAAATAGAAGTTCACAAGAGTTTAGACAAAGAAACTGAACAAGAGGCAGATAGAACTGAACTGACTTCAGGTTTAATCAGTGTTGAGTCTAGGAAAAAATCTCAGGGTTTGACCGAAGTCAAGATTAAGGCAGAGAAAAGTCCTGGAGAATTTGAAAAACTGGAGCAGACCATAGTCCAAGCCAAAGATGAGCCAACTAAGCTAGAAGAAACAATACGTGAAACAGAAAAGACTATTGGTAAACCCAAGCCAAAATTACAACCTGAAGCTGAACCTAAAGGTCAGCTCAAACCAAAAGAGTCAGAAAGGAAGCAAGAAGTTGAAAAGGAAATTCTAAAATCTAAAGAGACATATTCAGAGCAGGTCAAATCTAAACCCAATGAGCAAAAGGAGTTGAAGGTAGCTGTTGATAGTGTTGATCAATCAAAACAGGGAGCAGAAGACCAAATCAAACCACAAGAACCAGACAAGGAAAATGTAAAAGTAGAAAAGAAGTTCAAATTTGATGAGACGGCTAAAGCTATAAGCAAGACAGTGACTGAAAAACCGAAACCTAAAGGACTTGAAGAGTCCATAGATAATCTGAAGGTAGCTGAGAATATCCCTGAACTAAAAACAACAAAACAAAGTCTGAAACCGGCATCAGAAGATCAAGTCAAAACAAAAGATTCAGTAATCAAACAGATCAAACCAAAAGAACTAGAGAAGAAAAAGGTAGCAGTGGAAAAGAAGTTAAAATCTAATGAGATATCTGATGCTCCTCGAGAGACGGTGACCGAAAAACCGAAATCTAAAGGACCTGAAGAGTCCATAGATAATCTGAAGGTAGCTAAGAATATCTCTGAACTAAAAACAACAAACCAAAGTCTGAAACCTGCGTCAGAAGATCAAGTCAAAGCAAAGGATTTGGTTAACAAACAAGAGAGAAAGACACAACAACCCGATAAGATAGCTCTGAAAGCCAAATTGAGCGAAAAACCCCATCCTGACAGCCAGATCCAATTCGAAGAGTCAGTAATAGATGTTGAGTTTCAGGCGGTAACCAGACTAGACACTGAGCCTAAACCAGTCACTGTAAAAGCTGACGAAGAAGCAAACCAAAAGATGAAGAAGGATGTTTTTGTTGACGAAAAGCCAAAAGAAGATGTGAAACCTTCAGAACAGGAGTGGAAACAGTTGTGTCCTCCAAAGTCTGGACCAAGAGGTACAGAGAAAACATCTCAATCTTCTTATCTTTTCTTCATCTCTTTTTTTAAAAACGTACAGCAAGGATCATCATCATCATTAGTCATTTCAGCCCCATCAATATATATATATCCGTACATGTTTCTGCTTTTTCTAAGGGAGTGCCTTTTTCATCCCTTTGAAAAAAAAATCTCTTTTTTGTCTCCTAAATATCTTGTTTTAAACACAAACTTAATTATCTCTAAAGAAACAGAAGATAAAGCTGAGGCCAGTCTTACTCTACCTGCTGACACTCAGGTCCAGATCAACGAAAAACCACCAGAAAAAGGTACAAAAAAAGCGCCTCTTCTCAATTACTTATAGTCTCTTTGTCATCTTTAACTCCAATTCTTTTTTGTGCAATTCTTTGTTTACTAACACCTTGGTGCCGCAATATGGCACCTTTTCTTCGACTCATTAAGTTTTCTGTCCTCAAAAGGGGCCAGAACTGGTCCTGTAGGAGCGCAAAAACCAGCAGGAGCTGAGAAGATAACAAAAGTTCTTTTGAAAAAGGAGAAGGTCGAGGGCCAGACAAGTGGCACACTTTACGAGAAGGATGAAGGAGAACCCATGGCCAAATATGTCAGATATGATCAGACGATAATGTCTGAAGATAGTGGTGATAATTCTGTTACTGATGGTTCAAATATGCAGGGACCTGAAACCAAACTTATTCTTCAATCTAAAGAGAAGTCTTTCAGGACAGAGAGGACATTTGATGGAAAGGAAGTTCAGGAACAGCTCAGAGTACACAAATCTAATAAGGACAGGTTTTCTGTCCGAGATGCTGATGCAGAAATTGTTGATGTAAATGTCAGAGTGGATACAGAAGAATCTGATCAGACCATTGGAAGAAAAATCACTGGTGTGGATGTTTCTGTCCAAACTATTCCTCAGGAGACACAGCTGGTAAATCCTCAGATGGTTCAAGACTGGACTGAGGTAACCGTATCAAGGAAACATGAAAAAGCTGGAGAAATTGTACAAAAGCAATACAGAGATGAGGGAACAGATATGACCGGTTTTACATTTTTAGAGGAAATAGAACAAAATCCAAACAAAATTACAAGTTTAAAAGAACTGAAAACATGTCAGGAGACATCTGAAAGACATGGACTTGAAGTAACACGTGAAGATGCCTCAAAAACGAAACCGTTCGTTTCAACGCCAACTGATAAAGATAAAGGTTTAAAATCAAAAAAGAAGAGACTAAAATCAAATGTGGCCGTGGATGAAACCACTTCATCAACTGAAGCAACGACTCAGGATGATTCTGAAACAGTGAAATTATTTGGTGGAAGTTTTCCTGAAGAAAATGTATTCTGAAACAGTGAAATTATTTGGTGGTAGTTTTCCTGAAGAAAATGAAAAGAAAAAAACCAAACTTGTAACAGTTTCTGTTCATGAACCTGGACAAAAACCTGTCCAAATATCGGTTGAACGAGACCAAGTAAAGGTCAGCACAGTGAAAGATCTGCTGGTTAAAAGTTCTCCCCTTAAAGGAACATGTCAAAGTAGTGTTTTGGTTGAACCTTTGCTAGAAGGCTTTCTCAAAATAGTACCTGAAAAACGTTCAGAAACAGACAATGTTGTCGTGACACCGAAAGATGAAGACAATACAAGACCATACGACAAAATAACAGAAAGAAAACTTGTTTCTCAGCAAGACCAGAAAACCATCAGAATTGTAGGGAATAGAGAAGAGACTGTTCAGCATGAAGATAAACAAAAGGAAACTTGGCATGGAAGTGAAGAGTGTCCTAAACACACTGTCCTGAAAACAAGAGGTGAAGAGAAAACTCGAAAGCAGATAGAAACCACAGGAGATCCAAAAGGCAGAAAACATCCAGCAGCTCCAAAAGATATAGAGAAACAAAATGTCCGTGAAGCCCGAGGTGAATCTCAAGAACATCATCAAAGTAAACCTATCCAGATATCAAGGGAAGATGAGAAGCTACAGGTTAGCATACCTAAAGATCAAACTAAAGAAAGTAATGTTCAATTAGCAATTCTAGGAGGAGATTTAAAAGAACAAAAAACACCTTCAGACGTCATCTTAGCACCAAATGAGGAAACACTATCAAAAGTATTAAAACAAGCACGTGAACAACCTGAATCCACAAGTATTGAAGATCAAATTGACAGAGTTCAGTCATGTTCAGCCAGAGGAGGTTCACGTGAACATGATCAACAAACTTTGACAATTCATCCAAAGGAACCTCAACAGATAATGACAAAAATGATGGTAGAACAAGTAAATACTAGTACAGTTGAAGTTTCTCCTCTAAAAGTAACATCTGAAAAAGTATGTGACTCTGTATATTCGCTTAAACAGGCTAAAACTGCAAAAGAAACATGTAATAGAAATGTTGAAGTTACAGATGTTGCCGAGAAATTGTCACCAAAACCAAAAGTGGTACACACAGAGTTATTAGAAACCAAAGAGCGTGGCGTTGCTTCAGCTGAAGAAGATACAATTCCAAAATTGAACAAATTACAAAAGATGGAAAGAAAATTAGTAAATGCGCAAGACCCCCATATCACAAAACTTCCAGAGACCGTTGACACAACGGTGGAAGATCTAACTTCCAAAGTTGCTTCTCTAAGACACACAAAAGCTGAAGAAGTTACAAATCAAAGTTGCTTCTCTGAGACACACAAAAACTGAAGTTACAAACGTGACTGAAGAAACAGTGGCAAATAGACAGCTCTCAGAAACCAAAGAGTTTGGCATTTCTTCAGTTGAAGAAGAGAAAGTGCCAGCATCTAACGAAATAAAAAAGGCAGAAACCAAATTAGTTCATCCCAAAAGACGTAAAATCCCAAAACCTCTGGAGATCGATGACAGAACAGTTAGAGATCTACCTTCTGAAACTGTTTCTCTTAAACACACAAAAGCTGAAGAAAATACTAATAAACAAAAAGTTAAAGTTTCAGATGTGACTGAAGAAAGAGTGGCAAATAAGGAGCTCTCAGAAACCAAAGAGTTTGGAGTTACTTCAGTGGTAGAAGAGAAAATGCCGGCATCTAACGAAAGACAAATCGCTGAAAGCAAAACAGTGTATGCTGAAGAACATAAAATCACTGAACCTCTGGAGAAAGATCTAACATCCAAAGCTGTTTATCTGAAACAAGCAAAAGCGGAAGAAGAAACAACTAAAACAGATGTTTCAGTTCCACCTTTACCAGAAGAAACTTTCAAACAATCTCAGCAGATATCTGAAAAGGTCTTAGAAACTAAAGAAATGGTCGTGGTACCAACTGATAAGAACACTATTTCAAAGAAACCAAAGTCCTCAAATGAGAGACAAAAACAAACCAAATTGGTTAAAGTGGCAGTGAGTGAATCTGTTGAAGAAGTGAAGCAGTCAGAAAAGGCAGTTAAAAAAGCTCCAAGTGTAAAAACAGATACAATTATTGAGACTGATGTCCCACAACAAATTGTAATAATTGAATCTGATGACAAAGATGTTGGACCAACAAAACAAAAGGATGTTCCAATTAAAGAAATTAGCAACGTGTTATCCCTAGATAAAAAGGAGATGCAGGACAATTGGAAGAAGGTTGACACTGTCGGACCTGAGGAAACTCTTGAGATGCAGGACAATTGGAAGAAGGTTGACAGTGTCGGACCTGAGGAAACTCTTAAAATAAAATCTACAACTAGAGAAGAGAAAGCAGCTATGACAGAAGACAAGATAATACAAAAGGACCAAACAAAGTCAAAGCAGATAGAAGATAATGCCCAGAAATTAGAAAAAAGACAAGAAGAGCGCGCATTCCCAATAGAAAAATTGTCAAAAATTGAGAAAGTCAAGCATGATTTCGGAACTGTGACTACTTTAACAGAGCCCAAACTGGAACTAATCAAAAGTACGATTCCAGAGCCGCCTTTGACAAATGTAATAAGAAAGTCTGAAGTTGTTAGTGCTAAAGATGAACCGGAACAACCAGAGCCAGGGAAAGTAAGGGCAGAAGACAAACGCAGCGCGGATACAAAAACAACAAGCAGACAAAAGCACAGCGGAGATTTGACATCGACAAAAACAGAGACTGATGTGCTAAAGAAGAATGATGCTTTGAAGGAAACCACAACCGAAGAACCCATGTTTGAAGAAGCGGAAATTTTGACCAAAGATACGAAGGCAAAGAAATTAAAACCTTCTAAAAAGAGTGAAGTAAGACCTCTGTCTTTTGAGTCTGAGACAAGTGTAGTCCAACTTCAAGATGACAGAGTCTCTTTGGGTGAAGACATCCAAACGGATGAGGACCAGGATAAAGAAAAGTTTTCAAGAGTATCTGCAACAGAAGTGAAAGCAGAAACATCAATGCAGGTATTGGAAGGACAGGCAAAATCTGAAACCGATGAGGTGATGTCAATTAAAAGGGACTTTTATGAGATATATGATAAACCTGGAGTTGCCTCGGGATTGATAAAAGAAGAAATAAGGATCAAACAACTGGAACCCAAAGACCAATATCAAGATTTAATAGAACCAAACCAAGTGAGTCTTAAAGGAGAAGACAGCGTTTTATATCAACTGAAAGCACCAGAGGTCACTTTAGAAAATTATAACACTCAAGATCTTCACTTTAAGTCCGAAGAATCCAACCAGAAACAAGATGAAAGAAAAGCAAAAGGTTGTCTAGTAACTGAGGCGATAAAAACTGAAGAGACTTCACAACCTCAAACAGCTAAAGAAATATCAGAAACCACAGCCAAAAATGTTAAAACAAGAATGTCAAAAAGTCATCCAGAGGAGGCCATCTTTAAACCCCAACTCAGTGGTACGCCTTTTGATAGGACAAAGACAGAAGTAGAGACGAGGGGCATTCAGTCGGCGAAACCAACAGTGAAGAAAACAGCCGATGATTTAAAAGTTTCCCTTGAAGAATTTCAGTCAGAAATAGTCCTAGTCAAAGATGATTATAAGTCACCTGTGACCTTGGTAACAGACACACGGCAGAAAGAAGCAGAAAGTAGCTTTTCGCTGGCTTCTGACGTTGATGTTGCTCCGGTAAGATCTCAGTTGTTGAAGGACAGAGACGCTGCGTTAGAAGATCTCAAGGTTAGAGATGTAGAGACAAAGGATATTCCGTTGGAGAAGCTAAAAGAAGTGCAAGATGCAAACATCACACCACAGTCTACACTAACTGCAGTGGTAGATGATACGGCTACACCATCTGAAACGTACAGTAAATCAGAACATGTGGAGAAATTTGGTTCAGTTGCTCCAGTAATGGAGGTACCATTTGAGCAACATCTTTTGGTTGAAAATAAAGATTTAAAATCTCGGGCTTGTGTTAGAGAAGCTCTCCCGATTTTGGAGGCTTCCGGGGATAACATTGCGATTTCGACCCAAAAATTGGAGAATGTTGGTAAAACTCCAGAATCTGTGGCTGACACATTATCGAGAGAAAAAAAGAGACCTTCTGTTACTCCAAATACTGAACCAGAAATGATCTTAGACAGAAGTGCTTCACGGACAAGTACGTTTCAGTTGCCAGATAGTCTTGTTTCTGACAAACCGGTAGAATGTGAAGTGAAAGAGATTCTGCTGCAAGAAAGTGTTCAAATACTCGATGTTGTTGATAAGAGACCTAGCGATTCCGTAAAGAAAGGCCACTCAAAAACTGACCAAATAAGTGATAAAACTCTGGAGAAATCTAGACCAAAGCCCCAGAACATAAAGATTCATGAGAAACAAGTACAAAAGCAGCCACTGAGTTTAGCAACAGAATTGGATTCATTGGGGGAGGGCAGTGTTTCAGAACAACTACCCACATCTGAAAAACAGACAGAAGCAGTAACAGGAAAACATCTAACAGCTCAGGAAGAAATGAAAGATGAGATATCCAAAAAATACAAAGTGTCAACAAAAGCAAAGCCCGTTGAACCTTCAGTAACAGAAATGCCCAAAGCAAATATCATTCAGACAAAGACCACACACCACAAATCCCACGCTCCAGAAGTTTGGGAAGAGAATTATGAATTCCCACCACAGAATGTTCAGAGATTAACCAGAGAAGATGAAGAACCTCCAGGACTTCACTCAGTGCCTGAGACCAGACAGTTGTCTCTGAAAGCAGAACAATCATCCGGAGGTACACAGAGACGTTATATCTGTGTCACTGAGCACGACTTCTTTCTTTTGTTGCTGTCTTGTTTTGTTTTTTTGGCATTGGCCACCACACTTGGTAATCACACTTTCTGTTTCCATTGTTTTCTCCAAGAGGTTTTAAGATATTTAACTGTTTTTTTTTTTCCCAGAGCACTTCCATGTCACAGCACACATCATGTTTGAAGATGTCTGTTTTCTTGCCCTGCACAGCGTCTGAGAACGCGTTCTTGTTCTTTCAACTAATTTTGTCCGTTGAGTTTGTGTTGCTGCACAAACACGTATCAGGATCTTCCTTCTGGCACATCTTTCAACCACCAAACTTTTCTTTGCTCTAATATCTCTGCATGCCTCACTGTCAGACCACACCATTTTTTTATGTTGCTCTGATTGTTGTATGATTTGATTTTAGTTGCAGAGGAGAAGGTGTCTCCACCAACTGCACCAACTGCACAGGCACCAGAGCCCAAGGGACTGGTTGTAACACCAGCTGCTCCTGAACCAGGTAGCAATTCCCCTCACGGTTTGTTTAGCACTTTTCGTTTCTCTTATTTCACCTGACATTGATAAAAAAATGTCACTCTTGAATCTTGAAATAAACAAACAAACATATTCTTCCCCCAACTTCACCGTGGGAAAAAAAAAACCCCAGCAGAACTGGCCTTTAGCATTTGGCATTGTTTTGAATTCTTTTTTTGTCATACTTTAATTTTCAAGCAAGAGAAGTTCCTGCTGCCGTACAAGTTGAAGAAACTGCTAAACCGACAGATATTACTGACAGAGTCAAGACGTTGGAGAAGATAGTGACTCCACCAGAAGAAACAAAGCCAGGTATCCCACTGCAGAAATTGTAACAAGAAATAAGGAGAGCTGCGCAAATTGCACAGAGGAATTGAGGAACTGCCAGAATTTTGGCGCATTTACAGACAACATACAGACAATAAGGGATAGTTACAGGAACTAACACGGAAATACATGATAGTTACGGAAACTATACGGGTGTGACTGTACTAGGAATTGGAGACATATACAGCAACTGCTCAGCTAGATTGAGGCAAGATTGAGATAATTAGGAATAGTAACAGAACTGTAATTATACCAGGAATATAGCAAAGTTGCAGTAACTGTGCCTGTCCTTTAAAACAGTTACAGAAACCAAGATTGTGGTACACTTAGATGAACCCTACAACGAAGTAGGAACCGTTACAGAAGCTGTACAGAAAAAAGAGGATGGGAAAGATGTGGTTTCTGTGCTAGGAATTAAGGAAAGTTACCAGAACAGTATTGGGAATTAGGGAGAGTAGTGTACATTGAGAGGAGGACAGTACCAAGAACTATACCATAACGTACAAAGTTACAGGAATGTTTAGAGAAATTAAGAGCAATTTACAGCAATAATTCAGGGACAGAATGGGTACTGGGTGCAAGTTGAGAAAAAAAACTTCCAGTGGCAATTTTTTTTTTTAATATCCTAATTACCTCTTTATTCATAAAGTATTAATAAAGCACTTTTTTTTTTTTTTTAAATTTCCTAATTACCTCTTTATTCATGAAGTATTAATAAAGCATATGTGTCTGTCATTTTGTTTAACAGACACAGATGGACATTTTGTCAAATCTTTTTTTTTTTGGAAAATCTTTTTTTTTCTGGAAAATCTTTTTTGTTGTGTGTGTTGTTTTGTTCTTCCTTAGTCATTGATTTCTGATAACATTACTTACTTCATTTATCACACCTTTTTCTTCACTAAGTCATCACCTAGTTTGATCTTAATCACTTTTCGAAATTTTTGTTTTGTTTTGTTGAAAGTTCTCCTTGGCCGTTGTTTGTAAAATCCAAACATGTTCTGCTTTTTTTTTGCAACTTTCTAAACTTAAACTTCTTTTCGTTAGATGAAGCCAAAGGTCCCGTCCAAGCACCAGGAGGAGTCAAGAAAGGTAAGAACACTGAATACTGTTCACGTCACACCATTGCTGACAACTTAAAAAGAAAAGAAAAGTAAAGAAACATGTAGAACTTAAGCTAAATGTAGGTCTGTCCCTTCAAAATTGCATGCTGTGAAATAGTGTTGCAAGTTTTTATGCAAGCGAATCAATTTTAATAATGTCCCTAAATGGGTAGCACATAAATGTAGCTCCTAGTTTAAGTAAGTAAGTGCTGGAGGTTTTCTTTCACATGGAAGTGTTTAACTTGATCATTCTTTTTTATATAGCCTTTATTGTGTAGAAATGAAATGGAAGAACTTCGTAATTTTGCCTTTTTGTTAATCAGCCTTGAGCAGTAGCGGGCATGTTTGTTTGCATGTGTGATGACAGAAAAGACAAGTTCTCAGACTGCCATTTTTTTTTATTGGCGATTTACTAGCACTTCCTTAGACGATAGCGATCAACATATTCAGTGAACTTGTTTCACAACATTTTACAAATGCAGTATAATCCACACACTAAACAACAACACTAAAACCAAGACTTTAAAACATTTCCTTATGCTGAACGCTGCAACCAGCACCAAAAGTAATAAATAGTAGTTGTAACTTAACTCTTCCAAAAAGACTAAACTACTTCTTAACTTGAGAGCTTCTTTAGTCCACCAGGAGGCTGTAGACCGCTGTCTGTTTTGGAGAAGTTGTTTTCTCTTTGTCGTTGTGTCTGAATTTGTAGTAAAGTAAAACAAAAAAATGTTGTTTTACATTGTCTTTAGTCTTGGTTTTTGTCAAAGGTTTTAATGTTTTGTAACCCTCTGTAACATCGACTCTCTGCTGCATCAGAAATTCTTCAGCCCAAAAAAGGTAAAATTCCAGTGGAGGAAGGTGGGACTTTTGAGATTCCTGCCTTGAAAAAGGTAACTCACGTGGTCAAGGAGGTGAAGCAGGAACAGGAATTGATACAACTTAAGAAGATTCCGTCAGTTCCGTCCAAAGAGGTTGAGGAAGAGATGAAACCTCAAAAGGTCACAAAGACCACGGTGTGGCACGTTGAGGAGACAGTTACTAAGGAAGAAGCTGTGGAAATGCATGTTGCCTCCAGGAGACCAGTGGAGAAAAAGAAATCTTTGGAGAAAGCAGAGCTGCTGAAGAAGCCGGAAGTTGTTGAACCTGAGAAAGTAGACCTCAGTGAAGCCCCCAAGGATGCATGGACACGACAGAAACCTGTCCCCAAAGATAAGAAACCAGAGGAGAAAATTTCACTTGAAAAGTCTCCCCGTGCTCAAAAGGAAGAGGAACCGACTCCACCTCCTTCAGCCTTAAAGAAAGTAAAGAGGTTACCTAAGGATGACTTGGAACCAGAAGTAGTGAAACTGAAACCATTTGATAAAAAATTGAAACCGGCAGAGGAGGTGGAAAAAGAAGAAAAGGAAAAACCGAAGAGGGTAATTGAGCCTTTCCAGAAAGGTGAGCGTATTCCTAAAGAGGTGGAACCCAAAGGTGAGCCAACGAAACCTGAGAAAATACCATCAGATGTAAAAGATGTCGAGAAGACTGAAAAGCTAAAGCCAGGAGAGAAGAAAATTCCAGAGGAGATAGAAAAAGTCAAACCACCCTCCAAGATCAAGAAAATATCTCCAGAGGTTGAAAGTGTAAAGGTGAAACCCACCCCCAAACCTTCCAAAGAGGAAATAGAAACTGCTCAGAAGCCTAAAGAGGATAAAGTCTTGAAACCAAGTGATGACCTGCAGCGTGTTAGAACTCCTGAAAGAAAAGAAAAAGAACCAAAGATTCAACCAAAGAAACCTGGGGTCCCCGAGACTCCTGAAGAGAAGATAAAGGAGGAGAAGGTAGTTCCTGTGGAGAAGAAAGTGTCTCCTGCTAAAATTGCTGAAGAGAAACCCAAACCTCTGGAGCCAAAGAAAGGAGTCATTCCCAAAGTGGGAGAGGAGAAGCAGCCGGTGGCTCTGAAACCCCTGGAGCAGATTAAGAAAATTGAGCTCAAGAAAACTCCATCACCAGGAGCAGAGCAGGTCAAGGAAGTTGAGGAAGCTCCCAAGAAAAAACCTAGTCTGGACAAACTCAAGAAGGGTCCTTCACCAGTTTCCCCCAAAGAGTCTATAGAAGCTGTGACTCTTAAAAAGGTTCTAAAAAAGGTGTCACCAGAGGAGAAGACCGATAAACCTGAAAAACCCGACACAGACAAAATTCCCTTAGCAAAGGAAATATCTCCTGGAGCAGTGCAGATGAAGAAGATTGCCACCCAGCCAGAGGAGGAGGTGTTTGAGGAGGAGTTCAGTGCAGAATCTGAGTTGAGAGAAGAGGAGGAGGAGGAGGAGGAGGCCTGGGGCTGGGAGCTGGTTCCACGAGACAGTGCTGGCTCAGAAGACTGGGAGGAGGAACCACAAGAAGGTACCCTAGAGGTGCCGGGTGTGGCCAGGAGAGGTGAGATGGTGATGGCCAAACCTCCGCCTTCATCAAAAATCATCATCTCCCACCAACTTCACCATCATTTAAAACATTTGACGCTGCATCTTCTCTAACCCGAGGCTTATTTTCTGTCATCCATCTTTTTGTGTTTGTGTTTTCGAGTCTTTGGTCGTACTCTTGTACCTCCTGTGTCCTACCATTAATTGGTTGTTGGGTCCAACATGTCCTGCTCAAAGTTTTACATCTCCTCATTGTCCCATAACAATCACGACAATAACTTGATTTTTCTGTGATCATAAGTCACCTCTTTATGTTCTTCGCCTATTTATGAAAAACAACATGTCATGTGACCATTTTCTGATAAATAAATGTGTTTACATTATTTTTAAAACAGAGGGAAAACCGACAGAAGAAACTGCGCCCGGCAGAGGACGAGGCCTAAAACGTAAGTATGTACCAGAAGTGGTGCTATTTGATGGATTCAGGCTGAACGGGTAGTGAAAGTGAGAGCAATTGGTTCAAGGGTTCCGACCTGCAGTTAAGCTGCAGAGCTTGTTGCATTAAAAAAAAATAGCTTAATTTAGCTAAACTGGGTCAGTTTTTTTTTTAAAGAAGGGCAAATACTTACCAGTTATGTTTGTTTTTTCAGCCAAACAGACCCCGTCTCCGGGTGAAGGCCGAGGTCGTGGTTTAAGACCTGGTAAAGGTCCACCTCCTCCTGAGGAACCGGCCTTTGGAGGGTTCAAGCTGAAGGCTGTCCCGCTGAAGTTCATCAAAAAGCTGCAGAACATTGTGCTGCAGGAGGCTGAGTCTATTGGTTCCTCTGCTGTGTTTGAGTGTGAGGTATCCCCTTCCACCGCCATAACCTCCTGGATGAAGGACGACTGTAATCTGCGTGAGAGTCCTAAACACAAGTTTACCTCTGACGGTAAAGATCGCAAACTCCACATTATTGATGTCCAGCTGTCAGACACCGGAGACTACACCTGCATTGCCAAAAATGCTGGCAAGGAGATTTCCTGCACTGCTAAGCTCATCGTTGAAGGTATTTCTTCAGTTTATCACAAAATGTTTTTTTTTTGTTTTTTGTCATTGGGATTATTAGTTGAGGGCACATATTGGACATATTGGTGCCATGTCAATGCTACCAAGTCTACAATTTTAATTATTGTGTCCTGTAGATAATTATCAATGCATAAGCAATGTAAAAGCCAAAGAACAAGATCCATACATTAACTAGATTTGCCTAGTTCTAAAACATACACGAACAATTGCCATGAAACTATTGGGACCGTAATTTGATTTTAAACCAGTACAGGTGCCCCGAAGACCTCAAAAGTGATAGTTTCCCATGCCTACAAGAATCTTTGTGCACGATTTTCTGTTACTGCCCTACAATGCAAAATGGAATTAGGTTTTTGTGTCTTTTGTTCCCAGAAAATAACTTCCGGTAAGGGTCCTATTTAAAATAGTAGAAAATTAATTTTTTAGTAGGTTCTCGCACTAGTGGCTGTGATGGAAACTATCTTGATAATGGTATTCTTGTGTCTTAAAGACCAGAGAAACCTTCCTCACTGTTTCGTGTGATCTCTAACACCCTTGCGGTTGTCCCCGACAGAGCTGCCAGTGAAATGGATCAAGGAGCTGGAGGAGGAGACTTCGGCTTTGAAGGGTCAGCCCATTTACATGACCTGTGAGCTGAACAAAGAGCGGGAGGTTGTGTGGAAGAAGAATGGTCAGCTCCTGAAGCAGAAGGCCAACAAGCTACAGATTAACATCATCGGAATGCAGCATGCCGTCACCATCCAGAACTCTAGTGAGGAGGATGGCGGTGTCTATTCCTGTGAGGTGGCTAATCAGGAGGATGTCAAGACCAGCACCAACGTCAAATGCATTGGTGAGAAAAGAGGCGTTTGTCCTAACGGTCAGCAAGCATTTACACATACGCTGGCTCGCTTTCACGATTGTCTCTATGGGTCAATGGCTTTTGTTACACTTGCAGTTAAACTATTGCTTTCACGATTGTCTCTATGGGTCAATAGCTTTTGTTACAGTTGCAGTTAAACTATTGAACAACAACTAAATTCTACCTAATGAATGTCATTCTTTAAAATGTTCAATGATTTCAATGTTTCATTTTTCGTCATGTTTTGCTTGACACAGAAATCATCAAGGATTGGATCGTGAGACCTCTGAGGGACCAACATGTGAAACCAAAGGCCTGTGCTACGTTCAAGTGCGAGCTCTTCAAAGAAACGCCAAATTGGAAGTGGCTGAAAGGGGAAACAGAGGTGGAGCCTTCGGACAAGATTGAGATAAAGAAGGAAGGAAAGGAGCTGACACTCACAATCAAGAACTGTCAGCCCGATGATGCCGCAGAATACGCCATTGAGGTGGAGGGGCGAGTCTACATGGCCAAGCTCACGCTAGGAGGTTTCCTTTTACATACTTACCTTCTTTCCAAAGCATCAAACTATACGGTGTTTAAAAATGATTTTTTTCTTTACTCGCACGGAAAAACTATCTGCTACCTTCTTTCCAAAGCATCAAACTATAGGGTGTTTAAAAATGATTTTTTCTTTACTCGCACGGAAAAATCTGTCAGGCTAGGCCAAACCATCCGATGTTGGAGATCGAGTTGCTCTTCTAGTTCATTGGTCTCAAATATATTCCTGTAGTCTAAATCTGTCTAAGATTGACCTTCTTGTTTGCAATGTAGAAGTATTTACAAAACCTCTTTTCAGAGCGTGAGGCTGAGATCCTAAAGCCACTGGCTAGTGTGGAGGTGACTGAGAAAGATGACGCTACGTTCGAGACTGAGATCAGCGAGGATGATGTTCCGGGTGAATGGAAGCTGAAAGGAGAGGTTCTTACCAGATCCCCAGTAAGGCAGTACTTATTTTTTGTCACTTATCTTTACTTACAAGGCAATTTGTTATTGGAAAATAATCTGTAATATATTCTTTAGACATGTGAGATCCAGATGGAGGGCACGGTGCGTAGGCTGATATTGAAGAACTGTCAGCTTGATCAGGCAGGAGAAGTCTCCTACCAAGCTCTGAACGCTGTCACCAGCGCAATGCTCAACGTCAAAGGTAAGCTATGGTTCAAGGAACTGGGGTATTGTTTCCCCCCCAAGTTGCAAAAACAGGGGTGAAATGTTCCTGGGCTCCTGGACAATAAAGATTTAAATGATCTTTTTATTTATTAAACACATGTAAAAGGTCAGTTTATGACTTTCTTAAGGACTGTTGATACAAAATCAACAGTTGTGGGATAATGTCCATGACTGTTGTTATGTCTACATGTTATGTTTGTCAAAGTGTTTTTGTTTCTTTGTGAGTTCTGGTCAAGTTTTATGTTATAGTGGCCAGTCTTAGACTATTGTAAGTGATGATCTACGGCAGGATACATCAAACAGGAAAAAAAATACCCAGAAGAATGAAGATTCCTGAGAAGAAGTTGGACTGGTTCCTTTCCGTGACAGATCCAAGGAGGCGTTCATCAAAACAATCATCACAAAGTGCAAACTGTTAAACTGGCCACTAATGTAAACTGTTTAGGTCCCTGTTTTTCTTGTCCTTTGTTGTCACCGTTGTTGTTTTTTTTTTTGTTGTCGTTATCTTAATGTCTTGCACTTTTGTGTAATTCCGACCTAGAAATCGAGATGGACTTTGTGGTCCCTCTAAAGGATGTTTGTGTGCCTGAAAAGAAGCAGGCTAAGTTTGAATGCACCATCACAAAGGATGTCTCTAAGGTCATGTGGTACAAAGGAACTGATATTATCACTTCTGACCAGAAGTATGACATCATTGATGATGGTAAAAAACACATGCTTGTCATAAACTGCTGTGAATTCGAAGATGAGGACGAGTACACCATCGAGGTTTTGGGTAAAACTTCTACAGCTCGACTCACAGTGGAAGGTAAGTTCTGGTCCAGACCGCTCCCTGGGTTTTCTTGTGTCTTCTATTTCAAAACACAGGAGTGATTTCGCTTTCGTTAACACAAATCTAGGTATCAGGCTCAAATTTATCTCACCAATAAAGGACCAAACGGTAAAAGAAGGTGAAACCGCTCGCTTTGAGCTGGAGCTGTCTCACGAAAACATCCCAGTCACATGGTACAAGAACGACGTCAAGATTCACCCGAGCAGAACCGTGTTGACTCTTGAAGACGGAAAGAAACACGTGTTGGAGATCAAAGATGTTACATTGGACGACACGTGCCAGATCAAGGCAGAGGCCAAGGGAATGTCAACAATGGCCAACCTGATGGTGATAGGTAAATACTAGGGGATACCCAGCGTCCATGTTTTCTTACGGTGTGTCGTGATGTGTGTCTGTGTAGTAGTGTCTATATGTGTATGTACCTATGTTTGTGTTTGTTTTGTGTCACGCACACGCGTGTTGTTTGTCCTGTACTACTTCCATCTCATTGTTTGATGTTAAACGGAGATTCAACCCCCCCCCCCTCCAAAATGTCTCCCCCCCCCAATCCCAGAGGGTGATGCCTACTTCACAAACAAGTTGCAGGACTACACTGCAGTCGAGAAAGATCAGGTGGTTCTGGAGTGTGAACTCAACAAGGACGTTAATGTCGTGTGGTACTTCAATGAATTGGAGATCAAGCCCTCAAAGATGTTGACCATCAAGGCTGAAGACAAACGCAGGAGCTTGGTAATCAAGAGGGTCACAAGCAAAAACAAAGGACAGTATGTTTGTGACTGTGGAACTGATAAGACAACAGCATCACTGGACATCGAAGGTAAAGAGGAAGGGTTTTTTTTTTTGTTTTGTTTTGTTCTTTGCGTTTTGTTTGAAGCTTCTCTCATTTCCTCGCTTCTTCACTCCATACCTCGGAGTCAGCACTTCATTTGCTCATCACATCACCTTCATGAACCAACATCATTAACCTGGGAATGCAAGTGCAGAGAGTTTTGCCCAACATGGCTGATCGTTTGAAGTCTTGTGATTTTCCCTTTCTGTATTTTAACCATCTTTTTTGAACTCCTTTTTTTTGTCCTTCAGCAATTAGTGATTAGAATTGAAACTTAGATGCATATATTCCGACAATGGTTCTAGCCAATCAAATCATCTTAATTCTGGACATCTGGAACTAGGTTAAAACGTTATCTGTTTGATGTGTTTTTTTTTCGTGGATAATTGGGCAGCAATAAATTAGCAATTATAGGATGTTTCCCTGACAACCATAAAGTCAGTGGTCAACCTCGATTATGTTCACTGTCAAACAACCTATTGAACAGACGATGGCAGTCTGGGTCATTTTAGTCATTCTAGTAAAGAACTAGCATTAGATTAGCATTAAATGCAGGGTAGCCGTGAATTAATCGAGATTAATCATTCATTAAATGTAATAAATCATATTTTATTTTAATCGAAAGACTGGTACTACGTGTCAGTGAACAAAATATCTACCTTCGAAGTAGCCAAACGTCACTGCAGAACAAAAAAAGGAGACGGTTTTATGTACATGTCTCTCGTAAATTCGTGGTTCCATGTTTTGTGTGTAATCTGTGTATTGTAAAATCATGTCCCTTTCTTTGAACGTCAGCTCGTCAAATTAAGGTGTTACGACCGCTGTACGGCGTTGAAGTCTTTGATGGAGAAACCGCACGTTTCGAAGTGGAGCTGAGTGAGGACGACATTCATGGACAATGGAAACTGAACGGAGAAGTCCTCAGTCCGTCGGCTGTATGTCCCCTAGCTTGCTATCTCAAATCGTATGACTTAAGCTCTTAGTTTTTCGTTGACATGCTTCTTGACACCTATAGGACGTGGAGATCATTGAGGACGGTCCAAAACACACTTTGATTCTTTACAATTGCCAAGTGCCAATGACTGGTGAAGTTTCATTCACCGCTGCAAACGCTAAGTGTTCATCTAATCTGAAAGTGAGGGGTAAGCATTCGATAAATATATGCCAAAAAGCACATCTTCTTCAGCAAACCGTTTTTCTCTAAGTTCACCATTTGGGTTTTCCTGAATCGGGATCTGAACTTGTGTCTTGTCCGAACCAACAGAACCTCCAGTCTCTTTCATTACACCTCTTTCCGACGTGCATGTGTTTGAAGAAGAAGAGGCCCTGTTTGAGCTCGAGGTTTCTCGGGAGCCTAAAAGCTTCCGTTGGCTGAAGGGAGCTCAGGAGTTGTTAAATGATGAAAAGTTTGAGCTCACAGTGGAGGGGAAGAGGCACAGTCTCCTGATAAAATCAGCCAAATATGAAGATGAAGCCAAGTACATGTTCGAGGCCGAAGATAAGAGGACACATGGAAAGTTAATCATTAAAGGTATTATTATTATTGAAATGATCGTAGTTCACACAATTAGGTGACTGTAATCAACTTTGAAGCCTTCAAGGAGAACAGTTTTCTGTTGTCGGATTGGTTTAAACGACCCTCTGTAAACACCTAGAATCAAGACAAATGATTTCTGTTTATTATTTAAGGTATCCGCCTCAAATTTGTCAAACCGATTAAAGATGTGACAGTGAAGGAACGGGAAACGGCAGAGTTCAGCGTTGAACTCTCTCACGAAAAAATCCCTGTGGTCTGGTACAAAAACGACGTTCGTCTACACCCGAGCAAACTGGTGCAAATGTTGGACGACGGAAAGGTCCACAAACTTGCCATCAAGGAGGTCACCTTGGACGACATGTCCACCATCAAGGTGGAGGCCATGGGAAAAACATCAGAGGCCATTCTCACTGTCCTGGGTCAGTGTCAGAGGACGAAAAAGGGGGAACCAGAACTTCTGGTTTCATTTACTTTATATACTACAGATATACTTTCTGTCAAGTCAAAACACGTTTTCGATTTTTTTTAAGTGGTTTCTTATCGTCACTTCCTGTTTTGTAATGTTCTCATTTTATGTTGTGTTATGTGTTTAGGAGTTGTCTCTCCTTTTCACAAACTGAATTTTCTAACTTTTGACTTCCGTATCAAGACAAATACTTAAAGCATATTACGTGACGATAAATATAAGCATTATGTACAACCCCGATCCAAGGTTAAAAATGACACATTCGAGATTTTATTTGATCGTTTTTCCCCACAGCAGAACATTGTCTTTATGTTTTTTTTTGTCGCTGTTTTGGGTGTTGCCCTGCAGAGGGTGACCTTTATTTCACAGCTAAGCTGCAGAACTACACGGCTGTGGAGAAGGATGAAGTCGTGCTGTCCTGTGAGCTCAGCAAAGCCATCGGCGAGGTGAAATGGCTCAAGGATGACGCTGAGGTCTTTCAATCCAAGAACATTCAACTGCAGTCAGATGGCAGGAGACGGATGCTCGTCTTTAAGAGGGTGGAGAGGAGAAGTGCTGGTGTCTACGCGTGTGATTGTGGCACAGACAAGACCGTGGCTGACCTGAATATCGAAGGTAAAGAACCGCAAGAATGATCCGGGAGGTTCAGAGTCAGCAACAATCATCAGTTGTCATCACTAGAGGCCCATCTACCCCGCCCTCAGGAGGCAACCATTCCTTTCTCATTCCTGTCTATTTCTCTGTTCTATCAGAATTCTGAGATAAAGTCAGACAATAATCCAGACCCAGAATGAAGCCACTGATTCTAACTGTAAGGTCTGTTCCTTTGTACCAACAGACAGAACAAAAAACGTTTCTCAACTTGAATTTCACGAGTTACAGTTCATGAAATTAAGAAGCTATTTTAAGGAACTGGAAATTATTACTTTGGTTATTAAGGATTGATTTCTGGTCTGGGTTATCCTCAAAGTTTACTCAGTGTCTGTTTTTCTGCTTCTGCAAACTGTAAGTCGCTCTGACTGTGAGTGACCGCTGTGCGCTATTTTTTTTTTTATTTTACCAACACATGTACATTTTTTCTGTATTTCCTGAAATGGTGCTTTCACAAAGACACCTCCCCTTCACACCTTTACCTTTTTGAACCTCCACAGAGCGTGACATTAAGGTGACACGGCCGCTCGGCAGCGTAGAGGTCACAGAGACAGAAACGGCCATCTTTGAGACGGAAATTTCCGAACCAGACATTCACGCCGTCTGGAAACTCAAAGGGGAAACACTCGTTCCCTCAGCGGTAAGATCTTGGACGTTTGTTTAGTTCATTTTTCAGTGATAACATAATTGCAACATTGATGTTTTGGGTCTTCAGGATGTTGAGATCAAGGAGGAAGGAACTCAACGCATTCTCATACTCAACAACTGCAAAATAGACATGACTGG
This sequence comes from Cynoglossus semilaevis, assembly GCF_000523025.1. Taxonomy (NCBI): domain Eukaryota; kingdom Metazoa; phylum Chordata; class Actinopteri; order Pleuronectiformes; family Cynoglossidae; genus Cynoglossus; species Cynoglossus semilaevis. The sequence continues at coordinate 611,558 of NC_024322.1, read as the reverse complement.
AAATGTTGACTTTGCTGCCGCCAATGCCAAGGCCACGGCTCAGCTAAGGGTCAAAGGTGAGAGAATCCACACTGCTCTCTGCTGGAGAACAAGGTCAGACCTAAAGGGCAAAATAGCCTCAAAATGTCCTGTTAGTTTTAACTGTAACACAAACGACAGCAGGTAAATGTATGTGTTTTCCACTTGCGGTTTTTTTTTTTTACGTCTTATTTGAGAAAATCAGCACGTAATCAGAACATCATTGGTTCATCCTCAATTACATTAGAGCTGATCGTAAATCCTGTCTTTAACCTCAGTCACATCAGGCAGTACCTCATAAATACTTTGACTGGTATGTTAATATGCTTGGGCTTCTCTGGACCAAAGCTTGGTATGACATTGATACCAGAACCCCTGCTGCTGGTCCAGGTGATCACTCCAGTAGGAGGTGTTGTGGTAACTTGGACCAGGCTGCTCCAAGCTTGTCCTGCTGTGAGTTATTTGCATTGAGTAAGTGCACATTCTCCAGGAAAAACGGAAGAGAGTTGATTGACAGAAGCAGATTCACACCTCTCCTAAATCATCCACCCCCCCCCCACCGCACTGATAGCTCTGACACAGGCTGGGCTCTTAGCCAATCAGGACCTTAAGTTATTTTAGAAGGCCCTATGCCTTTTCTAGAGTAGGTGTGCAGTGATTGGCAGGACACAGGACGTGACCCTGCTTCTCACTGGTCCGTGGGTTGATATCTGTATGACAGTAGGTCATATGACCAAAAGCCTGGCCCCCAGAGCCAGGTCCCGGGTCTAAGGTTTTCAGTCAGTTCTGAGGGCTTGCAGCGCCCTGCCGTCAGCTCTGTCGCACCATGAGGACTTGGAGTTAGAGAGGGGACTCTCCTGAATTGATGTTGGTTCTGGAGCTATTCAAGAGGATTGTGAATAGAATCTAACCATGTCTTCCTCTGACTCTAAAGCCCGGGTGATCAGCCTTTCGAAGCCACTGAAGGACGTGACAGTGACAGTTGGAGAGACTGCCACGTTCGAGTGTGAGCTCTCCTATGAAGGCATCACTGTGGAGTGGTTCCTGGAGGGTACCAAGCAGGAACCCAGCGACAAGGTAAGTTAAGCGCCGTTTCCGTTCCATTGTGACCGGTTCTTCCGAGCTACTAAACTGCTGCTGGAGGTTTAAGGAGCAAGAGCTGAGCATTCGATCCTAGGTTTTCAGGCTTTTCTGCTCTGCCAGCGTTTCTCCCAAGGGTTATTTTTAACAGCTGCAGAGCAGCAGGTGGCCAGAGAAGCTGTTTGTCAGTCTGTGGTCCCAGGAACCTTCTTGAGGTCCTTCATGGTTCTCGTCTTTGTTTGTTTTTTTTCCCTCCTGCTCCTCTAAGATGTTGTGGAATTAGAGAAACTAACAGCATGGTGCCAGAACTACATCCTCTCTTAAGCTCGTCTTTACAGTGGATTAGTTTGATTATAGGATGTAACCTGAGACCCAAGATACTTGACCCCTCCTCTCCTGCCCACATTACCGCGTCATCATTCCCACCTCTGCTGGTTGTGAAACATGTTGACTCCATGTACCATATAAGAAATACAGTATGTCAGCCATAAAAAAATGTACTTTAAATCACTGGTTATCAGGTTTTAATTTACCTGATTAAAGCAAATTCAGTGAAACTATAATGTGACTTGAGTTCCAGAAATGTCTGTATTTTGTGCACTCATTCAAATATTGATTCATTAGGGGAATGAGGTTATGTTTTTTTTAATGGCACAGATTAAAATTATATAAATTAAAACAAATATGTAGTGGAACAAAGTAAAACTCTCCATATCGCTTTCCACATATATTGCAGAAAGAATCTGACAACCACTTGTCACTTGTGATCTCGCTTTCCACATATATTGCAGAAAGAACCTGGCAACCACTTGTCACTTGTCACTTGTGATGATAAAACTATCATTTTACTGTAGGATGTGAATGTGAGCTGAAAATTGAAGGCTTTTGTCTCGTTCTCAGGAGAACATCATTTTACTGTAGGATGTGAATGTGAGAACTCTGCCAAAAGATGTTTGAGAGAATAATGTATGAATCCTCATCTTGAAAACCCACCGAACTGTTCAGTATAGGACATTCTGTACAAGTACAAAAACAACTTGTACAGTCCAGGTGTAACCGCACAGTATGTTTTCAAGTGTGTCATTGGGAACCATGTTGCAGTTCGGTCCCAACTTTCCCCTGAACACAATTGTATCGGGTCCATTCGCTGCTCGCTCAAGTTATTCTGTTATTTACATCGATTTTATATCAATTAGCAGTTAGCATATTCGGATCTCATCTCGTGTAAGAAAGTGTCAGAGGCACGTCGTTTGCAGACTTGCCGTCACCAGGGCAACACGATGCGCAAATCAGTATTTTAAAACAAAAACTGTGACTGAACGAGTGCCAGAGCAAAAGGGCATTACACACACTCACACACATATTTATGTATATACCACCTTTTCAGGACTATTAGTGACTCTGGAGTATCACTAACCAGCTAGTTTTTGTAAACTACAAATATATGCTGTATGTTCTTACCTCCAGTCATTTTTTTTTTTATGACTGACAATTGGCAAATGTGTCATTAGCAACGAGTGGTTAG
>NC_024322.1:557546-608864 GCF_000523025.1 Cynoglossus semilaevis | reverse complement strand
AGGAGCTGATGGACATACTCAATGACAAAACAGCCAAGTTCTCAGACGTGCTACACTGTGTGTCAATCCAGTGGATTCTCTAACAAGTTCTTATTTTTCTTCAACTGTTCTTTTGATGAGAGTTCATTCGTGGTTTGATGACATTTAACATAGTGACCTGATAAAAAAACAATAAACATTTAGTGTTATTTAACACAGATGAAAAATGAAGGAGGCAATGACTACAAAGTGAAGAAAAGGATTCCAAAATGTCCATTTGGTCTGAGCCAAAGGTCAGAGGTCATGTTGATTTTGACACAGCAGCAGCTGTCAGATGTTTTAGAGGCTGGGACTGTTGTACAGTGTGAAACTGTTTTATTTTCCAGAATTACTTTAAACTCCTTAATACTTTTTATAGTACTTTTTAATAGTTTTATAAATCTAAATAAATGATAAATATAACTTTATTAATCCTTTGGGAATTCGGAATTGCCTTTTGGGAAATTAAGAGATCTGGAATTACTTGGAAGTTCAAAGCTATTCTATAGTGTGGAACTATATATATATATATATATATAGCGTAAAACGTTCTATAGCTTTGGACTGCTTTATAATTTGGAAGGACTTAAAATTCCGGAAATTGATTCCGGAAATTGATTCTTCTTGTTTTTATTTATACAATAGTTGTGGCTATATCATTCTAGATTGATTGATTCTTGACTTGTTAAGGTATGAAACTGTTTGTATAAAATGTATAATTTCCATCATAGGGATGTTAGATGTAAATGCAATCATCTTGTTCAAAATATTGTTCAAAAATATGTTTTTATGATTAACCTGAAAGTAAATCATGGACCACAATCAAATCACCTTTTTGGTAGTCAAAATATCATTAACAATATTCACCCAATAGGGCTTTAGTAATTACTTCTTAACAGAATGTTTAACTGTGGAATTGTATGTCTTATCTCCTACATCCTATGTCTTGTCTGACAGGTTGTGCTGAAGGCAGAGGGTAAAGTCCACAGTCTGACCGTGAGAGATGTTCAACTCAGTGAAGCAGGACAAGTTAAAATCACTGCCAAGGACTTCCAGGCAGAGGCCAACCTCATCGTCAAAGGTCAGAAGACCTGATCATTTCCTGAATACAAAATGAACCTCTCTGTTTTTTTGTTTTTTTTTCTTTTCTAACATTCCTTCTTTTACATGTTCAGAGGCAGCAGTGGAGTTCACAAAGCCCCTGGAGGACCTGACAGTGGAGGAGGAGGCCACAGCCACCCTTGAGTGTGAGGTCTCCAGGGAGAACGCAGAGGTTCTGTGGCTGAGGGATGGACAGGAAGTAAGAAAGACCAAGAAGTATGAGATGATTGTGGATGGCCGCAAGAGGGCGCTAGTCATCCATGATTGCACAAAGGACGACTCCAGGACCTACACCTGCGATTCCAAGGATTTCAAGACTTCCTGTTTCCTCAGCGTTGAACGTGAGTAAAAGCGTCTGTTCTTAAACATTGTCGTCAGAATACTTGGGTTCACAAAAGCACGCATTGTTAATATTATTAATCACGCGTGTAACACCTTAGTGATTTTTTTTTTCCTCATTTGTAATTAGGAAATTAAATTGTTTAGAAATAAACTACTTTTGTTAACCCCTTTTATATTAGCTCCACACATTGAGTTCTCAAAGCCACTCCATGATGTTGAGGTCGTAGAGAAGGAAACTGCCAAGTTTGAGTGTGAGGTCTCCAGAGAAAATGTGAAGGTTTGTCAATATGAAAAAGTAAATGAAGGATTTATTTAGTTACACTTTTGTATGACTATGTCTGACATGCTGTCCATGTCCATTCTGGCTTATGTCAGGTCTGTTGGTATAAGGATGGAAGTGAAATCCGAAAAGGGAAGAAGTACGAAATTGTCTGTGAGGGACGTCGGCACATCCTTGTCATTCACAAGTCAGCGTTCGACGATGAGGCTGAATACGAATGTGATGCCAAAACATCCAAATCCTCTGGAATGCTCACTGTTGTTGGTAAGATAATGTCAATAAAAATGATAAGAAATTATGAAGAGTTAAGTACCAAACGGTCTGTGTGTAATCTTTGATTTTTTGTTTACATTACCAAAGAGGAGGCAACCAAGTTCACCAAAAACCTCTCCAATGTGGAGGGAACAGAGACAGACAGCGTGAAACTTATCTGCGAAGTCTCCAAACCCAGCGCCGACGTCCGCTGGTTCAGAGGAGACGAGGAGTTGCCCGAAGGCGGACGGTTCGAGCACATTGTCGATGGAAAGAAGAGGATCCTCCTGATTCAGGATCTGAAGTTGGCTGATGCTGGCGAATACAACTGCAGACTGAGTCCAACTGTGAAGACCTCAGCGAACCTCGCCATCAACGGTGAGTGATAATTGTGTTCCTGGCAGAAACCTGACAGAAAATAATATTGTAGTTCTTTTTTTTTTTTTTTTAGTCTCTTTGTGCCTAATTCAGTGGTTGTTGCGTTTGTTGAAATGTAAAAAAAAAAAACATTTCCTGATGATCCCACAGAACTTGCAGCCGAGTTCATCTCTAGGCCACAGCCTAAGGAGGTGGTAGAAGGCGAGAGCGTGGAGTTCACCTGTGCCGTCTCTAAGGAGACATTTGAAGTCAAATGGATAAGAGACGGGACAGAGCTGCAGGAAGGAGACAAATACCAGATGAAAAGCGATGGAAAGAGACGATCCTTGTGCATTAAGAACTGTGAGCTGAAGGATGAAGGCGGATACGTGGTGGTGATCGGAGAAACCAGAGCAAGCGCTGAACTCACTGTCCTAGGTATGACTTGTTTGTGCAAAGAACAAACTTCACCGGTGTTCGGACAGTTACTCTGATGTGTACCTACTGATTATCTGATGATTAGGAGGGCAGGAGTACCTGGATTATTAGGCAACAAATCAGCCAGATGTTCGGATGATTATTATATATATCATCTACCATTAGATGATGTATGAATAGATCCTTTCTAGGGTTAGATCACAAGCACCCCTTGGTCTTATTACTACACAAAAGCAGCTATAGTGTTTTAAAAAAAATTCAATGTTGCTTTACACCAGTACTTCCAAATAGTGGAGCGGGCCCTCCCTGTAATGAATTTCTGTCCCCAAGGGGGGGGCATGGCAGAAAATAACCACTGCTTTACACTGACATGAACACATCTGCTAGTGTGTTTCATAAATCTGATCCGAGCTTTTCTTCCACCTTGTGGTCCCACAGAGAAGCTGAAGATCATCACTCCTCTGAAGGACACTGAGGGTCAGGAAGGACAGGAAGTGGTTTTGAACTGTGAGGTAAACCAGGACGGAGCTAAAGCCAAGTGGCTGAAGAACGAGGAGACACTGTTTGAGAGTGGGAAGTATCTGATGGTCCAAAGAGACAACGTTTTCTCCCTGAGGATCAGAGATGCTCAGAAGGATGATGAGGCCACCTACAGTATCATTCTGAACAATCAAAGAGGAGAACAGGCAAACAGCTCCGGGAGCCTAAATGTCAGAGGTCAGAGTCCAAAACTTGAACACAGACTGCGTGAAATGGCACTAACAACCTTTAGTTTTCTTTTTTTCGTTAAGTTCATGCAATGTCTTCACTAACTTTAAAATGTGATTCAAGTGTCTGTCATCTTTATTTTATCTTTCGGTTTGAGTTTAGGATTATATTTAAACTTTTCTTATTTAGTTATATATTGGGACTGACAGTATATCACTGAGATTCTCAAGGAACTTTAAGACAAAACACCTGACCAACAATATTAAAAGACCATCTTTTCTTGTATATGTTTTGATCTGACTTCTGACTTCTGCTTCTGTCTTTGATGTCCATACAACAGCACAAGTGATGTTGTGTTTATTAGACGCAGGCCGCCTAGCGTGATGTGTGTAGTAAACAAGAACGCTGAAGTCGCACAGTTAGTAGGAGGCGCAAGTGTTTATAGAGTCAAATCACTTGTTACCAGTCTGTGTGTGTGTGTGTCATGTCTTCTGGATGGCATATCAGAGTCTTCTTGGGTGGCATACCCTCCTACGTAACAGCTGGCCCTGCTTGTCCTCGGTGCCTCCAACAGAGCCAGTGGGCAGATCAGAAAAACAACTTGGTGAACTTCAGCCATCGACAAAAAAAAAAAAAAAAAAAAACATGTCCCACAGTGAAGCTCCAATGGTACGACCTATTTTGACTTATCTTCTCAAAACTGAGAGATGTGGTTAGCATGCCCCCCGGTTTGAACCCGGGATAGTTTGTGTTCTGGGTGATATCTGCAGGGCCTTTCAGTGACAGTCCAGAAACTTTGTTTATCTGTATTTGTCAGTGTTGGTGTGATCGGTTCTCACATTGTCTCTATATGTGGCCCGGTCATGAACTGCTGACCAATGCCCAGGGTTCACTAAATGAGATCTGGTGGAGACAGGAACCAAGTCTGTCCATTAAACCAGAACTTGAACTGTGCTTCATCATCTGCACCTTTGTGGTCGTTGGTCAAAGGTTTTGTCATTTATTCTCTCTAAAAGAAAATATAAAAGTGGATTTGAAAATACACAAATTAAGCCATTAATATATATATATATATATATATACCGTACAGTTTATTTATGTTTGCATTTTGTTCTCTAGATATACCTTTGAAAAAGATGGGAACATTTGCAGACTGAGAATTAAGGAGTGCAGACCGGATGACGAGTGTGAATATGCCTGTGGAGTTGATGACAAGAGGTCCACAGCTCAGCTGTTTGTTGAAGGTAAAACCCCTCCTTATATTAAATCATCCCCAGTTTCTTTCTTTTTGTTCTACCATTAACGGTTCCTCCACGTACTCCTTGCTATGCAGAGATCCCAGTGGAGATTGTCAGACCTCCTCAGGATGTAGCCGAGCCTCCAGGTTCTGATGTGGTCTTTGAGGTGGAGCTGAACAAGGACAGGGTGGAGGTGAAGTGGCTGAGGAACAACATGACTGTGGTCCAGGGAGACAAGTACCAGATGATGAGCGAAGATAAAATACACCGACTGCAGGTCTGTGAGATCAGACCTCGAGACCAGGGCGAGTACAGAGTCATTGTCAGGGACAAGGATGCGAAGGCCAAGCTGGAGCTGGCAGGTGAGACAACAAATATACCAAAAAAAAGCTACATTAGAGGTTTTTTTTTCTGTTAAATCTAAAAAATGTTGTGGGAGTGTGAAATTAGATTAAAGATAAGGGTAACTGATTAGGATTAGAGTCCCATATAACAGCAAGACTGGGCATTAAATATTAGAATTCAATCTAAAACGTATTTGCAAAAATATATACAGTGGGGGCTTTGAGATACGAGCTCCCTGAAATACTAGTTTTCTTACGTGTAAGCACATTTTTCACGATTTTTCTTGTGCTCCATTTTTCCACTCGACTCTCGCCCACTGTCCCTCGCTGGGTTATTTGAGCAATTTTCATAACAATAATATAAAATGTTTTCTTCATTATTATTATTTTATATTATCAATATATTTGTTAATATATATATATGTTTTTGATGATTAGGTGGGGGAAGTTTATAGTTATTTTTAATAGGAAAAATACAATTGAGATACGAGTGAATCGACACACGAGTGCTGCTATGCACTGTAGGTCACTGTTGGAAAAAACATGTTCTATAACACATATTAATGTGCTCCTTTCAGCCATTCCTCAGATCAAGACCACAGACCAGGACGTTGTCACAGACGCTGGAAAGCCTATTGTGTTGTTTGTGCCATATAGCGCGTACCCTCAGGCTAAAGCTGACTGGCTCTATGACAACCAGAACCTGCCTCAGGACAACATCTATACCTCTGCCGATCGTACAGAGTATCGACTGAAGGACCCCAAGAAAAGTGACCAGGGACGCTATAAGATCACCATCAAAAACAAGCACGGAGAGGGAGAGGCCTTCATCAACCTGCAGGTCATCGGTAAGATCACGAAAAAAATCCAAATACAGTACATATTAAATTGTCCCTCTTTAACTACCGTGATCCCCATCCTATATGAATGTCCATCAAGAAGTTAAAAGTTATTGTAGCTCTAGAGTTATTGGAGCTTCTAAACCTCTGTAGCATTCAATTCTGTGTTTTTTTTTGTAAATCTTATTACCGGTGGCAGTTGTGCAAAGCATTGTTGAACAAACACCCTCTCTAGTTATCGAAAGACATCAAGAAACTAGGTTTATCCTACCGTATTTTCCAGACTATAGGTCGCTCCGAACTATAAGTCACAACCTCTAGTGACTGTCAGTGTGAAAATAACAAACAGGTGAAATTATATATTTCAATATATAAGTCACACCAGTAGTATAAGTCGCAAGCTAGTCAAAGGATTCAAAAAAGTGTCACTTATAGTCCGGGAAAATATGACACCTTATTGTTGAAGATGTAAAAGTGACGACTCCTAATGACGTTATTTGTATTTGTTTTTCAGATGTCCCAGGACCTGTGAAAAATTTGCAGGTGATCGACACTGCTGATGGTGAGGTCAGCCTGGCATGGGAAGAGCCTGAGAGCGACGGTGGCAGCAAGGTCATTGGCTACGTGGTCGAAAGACGCGATGTGAAGAGGAAGACGTGGACCCTGGCCACAGAACGCTGTGACAGTGTAGAGTACACAGTTACCGGCCTCCAGAAGGACTCAATGTACTTGTTCAGAGTCTGTGCACGGAACCGTGTCGGTGCTGGACCAAATGTTGAGACAGACAAGCCTGTGCAGGCCAAGAACAAATTTGGTAAGAATGAATTTAGTATCAAGTACAATAACATACAGAAAAAAACATGTCCAACAAGTGATTATCGAAGAACCTTGAATTTCATGTGATCTATTTATTTGGTTTTTTTTTTCAGATGTTCCTGGGCCTCCTCTGAACCTTATTGTTGGAAATGTCTCCAAATTTGGCTGCACTGTCTCCTGGGATATGCCAGAGTCGGATGGAGGTTCACCTATCACCTCTTATATCATTGAGCTCCGTGATCGTACATCAGTACAGTGGTCACCGGTGCAGGTGACCAAGGCCGATGAGCTCAGCGCCATTATCAACGATGTCATTGAGAACAAAGAGTACATCTTTAGAGTCAAAGCCGAGAACAAGGCTGGTGTCGGCAAACCCAGTGCTGCCTCACATCCTGTCAAGATCATGGATCCCATCGGTGAGTGAACCCAAAATGACATTCAAAGAATTCTAGGGATGTCCGATGTTACGTTTTTGCCGATATCCGAAATCTGATATTGTCCATACGCTTTCCGACTCTGACATCAACAGTTAACGAAATATGCAGCCGTTTAAGTTAAAGGTGGATGACTCATTTTATTGTGTGCAGTGGTGTCCTGTGTCACAATGACAATGCTGTGCCCAATACAAATATAAGTTTTACTTTTTCAAGTTCAAAACTGTTTATAACGTAACATCATCTGCCAAGATGATGCTTTTTACTTTTTCAAGTTCAAAACTGTTTTTAACGTAACATCATCTGGGCCAAGGCATTGTGTTATAGGGTTTTGATTAAACGGAAAAAAACCGATAATGATTCTTACCAATATTACGTAATTAAGATAATATCAGCCAATAATATAGGTTGGCTGAATTATTATCATCCCTAAAGAATACTAATTGCATTGTTCCAGAATCTGATCTAAGTCTCATTTTGCACAGAGCCTCCGAGTCCACCTCAGAACCTGGTCTGGCAAGACCAGAACAAGAGCTCTGTGCAGCTCTCCTGGGAGACTCCACTGAGTAATGGAGGCAGCATAATTACTGGTTACATCATTGAACGCTGTGAAGAAGGAAGTGACAAGTGGTTACGTTGCAATGCTCGCCTCTGCCCAGACCTCTTTTACAAGGTAATCAAAAAAAGGCTCTTCTATCCTTATCCCGATTTTCTGTGTTCCCTTGGGATCCAGTTGACATCCATTTCTGTGGCTAAAACCTTTTTTTTGTATTTTAGGTGTCTGGATTAAAATATGGGAATGTGTACAACTACAGAGTGTTTGCTGAAAATGCTGCTGGAGTCTCAAATCCCTCAAATGTTATTGGACCTCTGTTGGCTGATGACCCACATGGTGAGATCCCCGACCCAGACGGAAGCATACTAATGTTAAAATGTCCTGTTAATTTTTTTGACTTTTCCTCCTCCAGTTGGTCCTTCCTTTGACCTGAGTGCTTTTAAAGATGGCTTAGAGGTGATTGTTCCACAGCCTCTGACCATCAGGGTTCCCATCAGTGGATATCCTACTCCTGTTGCCAAGTGGACGTTCCAAGACAAGGAGCTGACTACCGCCGATGAACGTGTCAGCATGATGACCAAGTCCACATTTACAGAACTGACAGTCACGCCAAGCGTTCGTCCAGATAAAGGCATCTATGTTCTGCAGCTGGAGAACGACGTCACATCTGTGTCTGGAGAGATTGAAGTCAATGTCATTGGTACAATCTTAGGATCGATAAACATTAGGTCGAGAACATGGTTCTTTAAAAAAATAACCTAAAAACTACAACTTTTTTTTTTTTTTTCCAGCTGCACCCAGCGCACCAAAGGACTTCAAGGTCCTGGAAGTGACACGTCAGCATGTCCACTTAAGCTGGGAGGCTCCAGAGCACGACGGAGGTAGTCCTCTGACAGGTTATCAGGTGGAGAAGCGAGATGTGTCCCGCAAGACCTGGGTCAAGGTACTGCAGGGTTAACATTACTTTATTATTATTATGAATTATCATATGGACAGCACTAACATTTAAATACTTATTTCCTCAGGTGGCCACAGGAGTCATAGATCAGGAGTTTACAGTCACTGATGTGATTGAAGGAAAAGAATATCTGTTTAGAGTCACAGCCCTAAACAAATGTGGACCTGGAGAACCAGCATACATTGATGAACCTGTCAATGTTTCCTCTCCTGCTAGTAAGTAAACCTTTCAAAGGTTTACAAGTCACACAAAAAAAATGCTTTTCTAACCTCTCCACTTTTTTTCTCCAACAGCTGTTCCTGATCCTCCAGAGAACCTGAGGTGGAGAGACAAGTCTGCCAGTGGGATCTTCCTTTCCTGGGAACCGCCAAAGTATGATGGTGGCAGTACCATCAGAGGCTACAATGTGGATCGCTGTCAGAGAGGAACAGATAAATGGGAACCTTGTGGAGAAATGACACCTGAGCTGAAGTGTGAGGTCACTGGTCTGACTGAGGGTCAGTGGTACTCTTATAGAGTCAGAGCCCTGAACAGACTTGGAGCTGGTCTGCCCTGCAAGGCCACAGATGAGATCCAGGCTGTGGATCCTAAAGGTACAAAAGCAACTTTTCATAGGTTAATAAAATGGTGAACATCTGACTGAATCTCTTGTCTCCGTGTAGAACCTCCAGAGATCCAGCTGGATGTAAAGTTACTGGCTGGTCTAACTGCCAAAGCTGGCAGTAAGATTGAACTTCCTGCCGAGGTGAAAGGTAAGCCAGAACCCAAGGTGAAGTGGACAAAGGCAGATTTGATTCTTCAACCAGATGACAGGGTGTCCATCAACACCAAGCCTGGTCACTCAATGGTCACTATTGCCAAGACTGCCAGAAACGATAGCTCCACCTACATCATTGAGGCCACCAATAGCAGTGGTCGTGCAACTGCTACTGTTGATGTCAACATCCTCGGTGAGTCAATTTACAAAACAGAGAATGCAATCTGAATACAGACGTTTTCTATCGTCGGTGTCTCATTCAGCACACAACTATTCTTCCCTCACATAGACAAACCCGGTCCCCCGGCTGCCTTTGACATCACCGAGATCACTAATGAGTCCTGTTTCCTGTCCTGGAACCCACCACGTGATGATGGTGGATCCAGGGTCTCCAACTACATTGTTGAGCGCCGCGCAACGGATAGTGAGATTTGGCACCGATTGTCCTCCACTATCAAACAGACCACATACAAAGCTGTGGACCTGATCAAATTTAAGGAGTACATCTTCAGAGTCTTTGCAGAAAACCAGTTTGGTGTTGGTCCACCAGCTGAGCATCTCCCCATCATCGCCAGATATCCTTTTGGTAAGTCTGATGGAGGAATAAGTGGACTATTTTAAGAAACTTAAGTTTGATATTGAACTGGGTTTTCAATTGGAGCTAATAATTCATTTCTGGTTTGTAGACACTCCTGGAGCACCATATAAGTTGGAACCATCAGACATTGCCAAAGACTCCCTGACACTGACCTGGTACGAGCCTGATGAGGATGGTGGAAGCCCTATCACAGGATACTGGGTGGAGAGATATGAACCAGACCATGACAGGTGGATCAGGTGTAACAAGACGCCCATCAAGGACACCAACTACAGGTGAGTTTGACTCTTTTCGCTGGTGAAAGGAGATCATTACCGAAGTGTCCCTTAAACTTGTATTGTTGTCTGCCTCTACAGAGTCAGAGGCCTTCCTACAAGGAAGAAGTACAAGTTCAGAGTCCTGGCAGAGAATCTGGCTGGAACCGGAAAACCCAGCAAGGAGACCGACATGATCTTAGTCAAAGACCCAATTGGTACACAAACACACTTGCATTGTAGAGTTAGAACTGAAATGTTATATTACCTTCTGGCATTCTGTCAGAGCAGTAAACAGAAGACAGAAGTAAAGAGCAGAAAACATTGTGTTTGGTTTCTCCACCAGATCCTCCATGGCCACCAGGTAAACCTTCTGTGAAGGACGTGGCTAAGACTTCCTGCTTCCTGAGTTGGACCAAACCAGAGCATGATGGCGGAGCCAAGATCGATGGCTACGTTATTGAAATGTTGAAGAGCGGCACTACAGACTGGATCCGTGTGGCAGATGGCATTAGCAACCTGGAGTACTTCCTAAAAGGCCTAATGGAAAAGCAGGAGTATTCCTTCAGGGTTCGTGCTGTCAATTTGGCTGGAGAGGGTGAACCCAGTGAACCGAGTGACCCAGTTCTCTGCAAAGAAAGACTCAGTAAGGACATACCAGTGCTCTGTGAAACTGCTAGTTTTGGAACCCAGCATGATTATGAATCTTTTTCTTACCCTTTGCAGACCCACCTTGGGCTCCTCGCTGGTTAACGGTTACCAGCATTTGTAGGAATAGTGCAGATATGAAATGGACAGCCCCGGAGCGTGATGGCGGCTCACCGATCACGAACTATGTGGTGGAGAAGCGTGATGTACGGCGTAAAGGCTGGCAGGCCGTAGACACCACTGTCAAGGAGCTTAAGTGCACCGTGACACCGCTAAATGAGGGATCGCTGTATGTATTCCGCGTAGCTGCTGAGAATGCTGTAGGCCTCGGACCTTTTTGCGAATTGGAGGACTCAGTGCTGGCCAAAGACACTTTCAGTAGGTCAAAGACACATTTTCTGAAACATATGCAGCCACTTTAAATTAGATTAATGTCTGATTTATTTTTGCAGCTACGCCTGGCCCACCATATGCCCTGACCGTGAACACTATTACGAAAAGATATGTTGACCTTCAGTGGGAGGCACCTAAAAATGATGGCGGAAGACCAATCATCAAGTAAGTCTTTTAACTAATAGAAGCTTAAAGGAGGTAGGATACTTTTTTTTTTTTAATAAACTGTTTTTCATTTGGTGACTCCAAAAAGGTACTCTGTTGAGAAGAAAGAGAAACTTGGTACTCGCTGGGTGAAATGTGGTAAGACTTCAGGTCCAGACTGCAAGTACAGAGTGACAGATGTCATTGAGGGCACAGAGGTTCAGTTCCAGGTCTGCGCTGAGAATGAGGCTGGCCTTGGACATCCAAGTGAACCCACAGAGATCCTGACTATTGAAGATCCCACCGGTAGACAGCTCTCACAAATCAAACCAGAAAACTCAAGCACATGTACGATAGAGTCTTAAATCATTTTGTTTTGTCCCTACAGGAGTCCCATCTCCACCTCAGGAGTTGCATGTGACAGGCGCCAGCCGGGACTTCCTGTCAATTGCCTGGAAACCACCACAGCGGGATGGGGGCTGCCCAATTAGAGGATACCATATTGAGATGTGTGAGGCTGGAACAGAGAAGTGGATGAGGGTCAATTCCCGTCCTGTAAAGGAGCTGAAGTACCGTGTGGAGGAGGGTTTGGTACCTGAGAAGGAATACATCCTAAGAGTGAGGGCCATCAATTCCGTTGGAGTCAGTGAGCCCTCCGACCTTTCTGAGAACGTCTTCGCCAAAGACTCTGACTGTAAAAGCTTCAGAAATATAAAGATGAAATTTTTTAATTTGCAGTAAATTTACAAATAGATAATAACAATTAAAATTGTTTTTTTTTTTCCCCTGTTTTAAGGCAACCCATCACTTGACTTCCAGACTTTAGACCTAGTTGTTGTTGAGACAGAGAAGCTTCATATTCCAGTTCCCTTCAGAGCTGTTCCTGCACCTAAAGTCACCTGGCATAAAGATGGGAAGGAG
The DNA here is from genome assembly GCF_000523025.1 of Cynoglossus semilaevis. Taxonomy (NCBI): domain Eukaryota; kingdom Metazoa; phylum Chordata; class Actinopteri; order Pleuronectiformes; family Cynoglossidae; genus Cynoglossus; species Cynoglossus semilaevis. The sequence goes on along the minus strand of NC_024322.1, from coordinate 596,468 downwards.
ATGAAGGCCGATGAACGCCTTGGTTTTAGGTAAGTCAGTTTTTTTTTAAACATTATATAAATTGACTTAATCTATAAATTACCCACCCACCCACCCACTTACCTACCAATCAACACCAAGGATTTGATGATGAGCTGTCACTGATAAGATTATTTTTGCTCAACAGAAAAGACCACTCTTCCTGTCACCTGGAGATTGACAGCAGCCTCCACAGTGATGCAGGACAGTACAAAGTGACTCTGGAAAACAAACTTGGGGCAGCCAGTGCCACCATAATGGTCAAAGTTATTGGTAATGCTTCCCTCACGCTGTTTATCAAAACAGATTCCAATGGTGGATGCTTTTTTCGTCAATGTCTCTTTTATCTCCAGGTCTTCCTGGTCCCTGTAAGGAAATTATGGCCTCTGAGATCACAAAGAGCTCCTGCAAAGTAACCTGGGATCCTCCAGATTTCGATGGAAACACCCCAATTCTTCACTATGTGCTCCAGGTCAGGAAAATACGAGATAAGATAAGACTTTATTCACCCCACACCAGGGAAATTTAGTGGTTACAGACGTTCTTTTAAAGTTATGTCTAAGTCATGACTTGTGTTGAATGCAGTGCAATTTTTGGTACATGTGCACTTACACAGAGACGTGAGGCTGGCAGGAGAACGTACGTCAACATCATGTCTGGAGAGAACAAGGTGAGCTGGAACGTCAAGGACCTCATCCAAAATGGAGAGTACTACTTTAGAATCCAGGCTATTAACAAAATTGGAGGAGGAGAGTTCATTGAGCTCCGCAATCCAGTTATTGCTCAGGACCAGAAACGTAAGGAGAACTCAATTCTCAATGCACATGCACATTTTATTAGATGAAATATATGGTTCTAACTGAGATGGATCTCCTGTACCAGATGTTCCTGATCCACCAGTGGATCTCGAAACCCACAATCCTACATGTGAGACCATCACTCTGACTTGGAAGCCTCCAATGTATGACGGAGGCTCCAAAATAATGGGCTACGTTCTAGAGAGGCAGAAAAAGGGAGAAGACAAGTGGGAGCGCTGCAATGATTTCCTGGTACCTGTCCTATCCTACACTGTCAGAGGCCTGACTGAGGGCAAGAGCTACTCTTTCAGAGCCAGAGCAGAGAATGCCGCCGGGATTAGCGAGCCGTCACGTGCTTCATTGTTTGTCAAGGCCATGGATGCAGTGGGTAAGGAAGGATTAAAAAAACAGCTGGTCTGTAGCAAATCTTATCAACTAATTCAAACTGTAGCTCTTTAGATTCACATGTTTGTCACCCCCCTCAACTTCAGATGCTCCAAAGGTTTTCCTGAGTGGTAGCCTTCAGTCTGGTCTCAGTGTGAAGCGTGGCTACGAAATCGTTCTGGATGCCAACATTTCTGGCTCACCATACCCTGAGATCACCTGGTACTGGAACAATCAGGTGATCCGTCCCGAGCCACTACGAAAGAGGCCAGAGAGGCCCCTGAAGAAGAAGGTGGAGAAGAAGAAAGAGGAGGAGAAGAAGGAGGAGGAGGAGAAGAAGGAGGAGGGAGAAGTGAAGAAAGAAGAAGAGAAAAAAGAAGTGGAGAAAAAGGAGGAGCCAGCAGCAGAAGCAGAGGAGGAGGAGTCCGAGTTTCCTACAATCAACGAGCGCCTGACTATCAACAACAGCCGCAGAGGAACTTCCTCTGTGGTCATCAAGGACTCAGTTCGCCCTGACCACGGAGTCTATATGGTTAAGGTAGAAAATGACCACGGCATTTCGTCTGCAACCTGTGAGGTCAACATACTTGGTGAGAAATGTTATTAGTACGTTCAAATTTGTTAAAAGGGAAAAGAAAACTGTGAGCTTTTGTTTAAATTTTGTATCCTTCTCTCAGATACTCCTGGACCCCCGGTGAATTTCTGCTTTGAGGAGGTTAGGAAGAACTCAGTGATCTGCAAGTGGGATCCTCCTTTGGATGATGGAGGCAGTGAGATCCTCAATTACACCCTAGAAAAGAAGGACAACTCCAGGCTGGAGATCGGCTGGAGTAGTGTCACTTCTACACTCCGCGGATGTCGCTACCTGGTGCCAAAACTACTGGAGAAGAAGGAATATCTTTTTAGGGTGGTAGCTGAGAACAAATACGGCGCTGGTCCCCCCTGTGTGTCCAAACCGGTCATTGCCAGGAATCCTTTTGGTATGAAATTGCCAAAACAAATTTTCTATAATAATAAGTTGTGCTAGTTCAGGGGTGTTAAACATAAGGCCAATGGGCCAAAACTGGCCCACTAGGGGGTTCAATCCGGCCCACTGGATGAATTTTGAAAGTAAAAAAAAAACCACACAAACGCTCCATGTACATGATGTTTTGTAAAATTATATTTCATTAAATAGGAATATTATAATATGTACTTCAAATTCTTTGCATGTAAACTAAGGGGAAATTATAAAAAAAAAGGGTTATTTTGGGCTGATAAGGCTGTATGTGGCCCCTGAGCCAGAATGAGTCTGACACTTGTGCCCTAGTTTTTTTCAATTTTTTTGTTGTTGTAGGACACTCGTGTTTTTTTTACTTATAAAAATATTGTTGTCATTATCTTGTCATATATAAACAAATATATTCTAAATTAATTCAATTTGTTTCATCCTAAGAACCTCCTGAGGCCCCTAAAAAGCCACAGGTCGAGGACAGGACATCCAACAGCATGCTGGTCACTTGGAATGCACCAAATGATAATGGCAGCCCAATCCTGGGGTACTGGGTGGAGCGCCGTGAGATTAACAGCTCACACTGGGCCCGTGTTAATAGGTAAGGGCAGGTGGTCCAATCATCTGGTGCGGAGAAATGTTTGACTCGCCAGAGTGCTGTTTGAACGTGACCGTTCTCTCTGTGCATGTTCATTAGGGACCTTGCACCCACAACGCAGTTTAACGTTGAGGGTCTGCAAGAGGGACTGACCTACATCTTCAGGGTGGCTGCTGAAAACCAGGCTGGTCAAGGAAAATTCAGTGAACCCTCTGAGCCCATGACCGCCCAGTCACCCATCTGTACGGAAACTTCTATTGGTCAAAATGAACCTATGAAGCACAAGTTTACAACGATGGTATTGATCAGTTCTTTCTCTGCTTATGTTCAACCGTGCAGTACCTCCTGGACCACCCATTGCGAGAGTGGCAACAACCTCAGACCACTCAATCGATGTTGAGTGGGACCCTCCTGCTGACACTGGTGGAGGAGATATTCTGGGATACCATGTGGATAAAGTAAGACCATCAAGTTTTTCTCAGGGATTTTTGTTATAAAATCCTTTTTACCAAAGTTAGTCAACGACAACCTTTGCTTAAACCCTCAACTTTTCTTTTTAGCTCATGGCCGGCACCAAGGAGTGGTCCAGGTGTACAGAGCGCCCCTGGAGGAATTTGGCTTTCACTGTCTATGGTGTTCGTGAGGGAGCCAAGTACCAAGTCAGAGTAATTGCCTGCAACGCTGCAGGAGAGGGTACACCAGGGTTCACAGAGGCTGTGTTTGTCAAGAACCCTGCAGGTTAGGATTAAAAAAAATGACAGACCTAGTTTGTTTTTTTTCCTCTAGAGGTGATGCTAATATCTTCCCTTTGTTGTCCCTCTAAGAACTGCCAGTGATTGAGCTTGACCTGTCTGTCAAGAATGGTTTAACCATTAGAGCAGGGGAGACACTTCGGGTACCTGCAACAGTTACAGGTAAACCCTACCCAGCAATCACCTGGACCAAGGATGATGGTAAATACGACAAAGACCGAGTGGAGATCATTACTGAGGGCAACGACAGCATTTTACAAATTGCCAACTGCCAGAGAAAGGACTGTGGAAAATATCAAATCACAGCCATGAATCCTAGTGGGAAAAAGGCTGCTTGGTCAAGAGTGGAGGTTGTAGGTGGGTTGGAGTAAAAAAAAAAAAAAAAAAAAGATCTCAATTTATGTGTAACTAAAAAAAACAAAGACAACACAATTTTTCTTTCTTTCAGATGTCCCTGGACTTGTGACAGACCTTAAGCCTGTTGTTGTAACTCGTAAGATGATCTTTCTTAACTGGGACGACCCAGTTGATGATGGAGGCAGTGATCTAACCGGCTTCATTGTTGAGCGAAAAGATGGCAAGATGCTCTCGTGGAAACAGCCCGTGGAAACAATTTCATCCAAGTGTGAATGTTCAGGCATCGTGGAGGGACAAGTTTACATGTTCCGTGTTATGGCTAAAAACAAGTATGGCGCAGGTCCTGCTTGGGAACTGGGACCAATTACAGCTGTGGATCCACAGGGTGCGTTACAACACTCGATTTTCAAACTCAAACTGTAACATTGATTATTCCAACGGAATTGTGTAAGATTTAATTATTAAATGTTATCCGTTGTGGTATGGTTTTGCAGGTCCTCCTTCATACCCTGAGAAGTTTCATTACACTGAGCGCACGAAGGATTCTGTCACCTTGACTTGGAAGCCACCTCGTAATGATGGCGGCAGCCCTGTGATTGGCTACTTTGTTGAGAAAAAGAGACAGGACCAACAGAACTTTGAGCCATGCAACACGGAGATCTGCCCTGACATGTCTATGGTTGTACAGGGTCTAGAAGATGACTGGATGTATGAGTTTAGGATTAAGTGTACCAACCTCATTGGTGAAAGTGAGCCCTCCATCCCACTCTCGGTGCTGATAAAAGATGATGAAGGTGCGGGAAAGATGTTTCACTTTAAATGGGCATTTAGATTCAATTTAACTTTAAATCTAAAGGTCTTTTATCAGTCATTTTCAGGAAACATGAAATTAAAAAACAACCTCTGTTCTGTTCCTTTTAGTGGCTCCCGAAGTCCATATGCGAACAAAATTCAAGGGCGATTCCGTTACTGTGAAGAAGGGTGACCCCGTTGAGATCCCTGCTGACATAATTGGTCTTCCTATTCCTAAGATTGAATGGACCAAGGATGATGTGGTGATCACATCAACTGAAGCCATGCCAATTGATTCAAAGGTGACCGGCAGGTTGACTGCGACCACTTGCCTGACCATCGTAGCTGCCAACAGGAGGGACCGTGGCTTCTATATCGTAACTGCATCCAACAACATGGGCTCAGCCAAGCACACAATCGAAGTCATGGTTCTAGGTGAGTCTAACTTAAAACTAGGACTGGGCAATGATTAACTTGTTTAATTACTATTAATCGCATGACTTCTTGCGATTAATTGCAATGTTAGGCAAAATCCAAAAAAACAATTCAAAAGTAGTGTATAGTGCACCTTTATTTTGAATGTACAGCCTTATGAACCAAAGTGCAACAACATTCATTATTGTACTTTAAATTTCAGTATTTTTGATATAGTAGCACTTAAATAAAATATTTCGTTTAAATCTCGACTTGAACAATGTAATAAAAGCAAATATAACTAAATTCTAAAGCTTATTGCCTCTGCCATGGCAATAATGTAATCCTTGTTTGCTTTTTTCTGCCCACAAAGTCCTTAGCCCTAATCATGACATCAAGATAGGCACAACTCTGCAGGGGAGTAGTCTGTAAACTCCATGTTTATACTGGTTTACAACAGCAGTCAGCTGTTTGTGCTAAGTCATGGTAAAGATCTGCAGCCCATTGGCTGTTAGTGGTCTGCAGCGCTAACAGCTAATGCTGGTGTTTACGCTGGTGATGCTGGTGTTTGTGCCCTGTAGCGCTAACAGCTAATGATGAGGTTTTCACACTGGTGATGCTGGTGTTAGCGTTCTGCAGCACCAACAGCTAATGGCGTCGTTTACACCGTTGATGCGGGTTGCTTGCACGTATGATTGGACAACAACCTTTTGGGGACGGGGTTTTGTGTAACGTGAATTTTCTTATTTTCTGTTAAACAACAAGACTTTTTCAAAATAAAAGCCATTAATTTACAATAATCAAAAATAAATAAATAATATTTTTTAAAAACTGTCTTAACGTGTGATACAATGCTAATGAAACTACGACTTAACATGATAATACCATGTGCAAATGCCCAGACTTAAAACACTTCTCATCATTACATTTTTTTGAATGGTCATTTTAACTGGAACAATATTCTTTCCTTAGACCGACCACTTCCACCGAGGAATTTAACTGTATCCAACATCAAGGCTGAATCCTGCTACCTCCAATGGGATCCCCCAACTGACAATGGTGGCAGTGAGCTGACCAACTACATTGTTGAAAAGAAAGAAATTGGAGCAGAGGAGCCAGCAGAAGGACAAGAAGCCAAACCTGAGTGGGAGATGGTTAACAATAGCGTTGTTGAAAAGAAATTAGGGGTTCGTCCATATAACAACAGCGGTGGAAGTTTTCCAAAGACTAGATCTGGCCGATAATAAACCTGTTATTCATTTATAGGTCTGGACCCTGGAGACCAACAAGCACTACATGTTCCGAGTCAGAGCTCAGAATCGTTTTGGAATTTCTGACCCTTGTACTTCTGAGGAGGTCCAGATTATAGATCCATTTGGTCTCCCTGGCCCACCAGAAAAGCCAAGAATTGCAGAGTACTCCAAGGCCACCATGACTTTGACCTGGGAACCTCCCAGAGAAACTGGAGGCTCTATGATCATTGGGTACTGGTTGGAAAAGAGGGAGAAAGGTACCGCCTACTGGGGTAAAGTCAACAAAGTACCAATAACTAAGAGAGGCGTGAAAGGTTGGGAGTACCAGGTGAGTTTCCCATTTAGATTTAGTGATTGCTTGTGTAAAAGAAAGGTTGGGAGTACCAGGTGAGTTTCCTATTTAGTGATTGCTTGTGTAAAAAATGTCAAATCTGGATTTGAGTCGAGCATTAGGTCAAACTCAGATCAGATCAGAAAACCTGAGTAGCATTTCGATTTTATATAGAAAGTAGGGTTTCTTCCTTAGTAATAAAAGATGTCCTGCAGACTTTACCTCTACAGTTCCTTTAATGTTCTAAAACATTACCGTCAATGTTGTGTAAAGTCAGATAAGTGAAATTCCAGATAAATTCCAAGCAAGTAAACATGATATATTGTCTCTTAGGCGAACCGTCTGTTTGAAGGAACAGAATACGAGTTCAGGGTTGCTGCCTGCAATTCTGCAGGAATGGGACCATTTAGTGGAGCCTCAGACTCTGCCTTTGCGGTGGATCCTTTGAGTAAGTTTCCCATCACATAGAAGTCTATTTTTGACAGCCTTGTAAGTTGAAGTAATTTTCCCAACTGATTGTTTCTCTAGCTCCCCCAAGTATGCCTGCTGCACCTGAAGTGGCTGATAAGACAAAACACAATGTCACCTTGAGCTGGACTCCACCAGAAAATGATGGTGGAAGTCCCATTAAGGGTTACATCATTCAGATCCAGGATGAGGGTTCATCTGTGTGGCTCAGGGTGAATGACATGGATTCCCTTTGCACCGACACTGAGTTCACTGTTCCCACTCTTCGAGAGAGGAAACGCTACAGATTCAGGATCATTGCTGTCAATGCTGTTGGCGAATCTGACCCGAGCCCACGCACCAGTGACATTCTCATTGAGGATGTCCAAAGTATGTATCGTCCTAAATTGTTACTAAAGAATTTTCCACAGCAGGTTTTTCTCTAAGAATTTCTTTTTTAAATCATTTTTGTCCCACAGTGGGTCCATCTATCACAATTGACATGTTGGTTGATGACCTGCTGTATGTCCGTGCTGGAGATCCAATCAAGATACCAGCCACCATCAAGGGCCGCCCGGTGCCCAAGGTCACTTGGGAGTTTGATGGCAAGGCCAAGGCACATAAGAAGAATAAACTGCACACACTACCTGTGGATTCTGAAGTGAGACATGGACAAAAATAATTGATTTTGACACAATACTTTGTCTTATGCCTTAGATCTTTTTTTATTTACAAATCAGAAAGTTCTGGATAATTCAGTTTGATCGATTTTAGTTTGTAGTTCGATATACACGGGGGGCCTAAACTTTTGTCAGGATTCAGTTACTGTGCTTGTGCAGTTTATAACATTTTTGTTATCTGCTGGCATTCTTCAGGTTGAATCCACAGACACTACATCGGTTGTGACTATTCCCGTGAGCTTGAGAACACACTCTGGACGTTACACTATCACTGCCAAAAACAAGTTTGGACAGAAACATGTCAATGTCAGAGTCAACGTCCTCGGTAGGTTTTTTTTTTTTTTTTTTTTTACCCAGTTGACCATATACAACCTTGTTCAGGGGTATTGTAACATAATTTCTTAAATTCTTTCACAGATGTCCCTGGTCCTCCAAGAGAACTAAAGGTCACTGATGTAACTCGTGCCACTATGAGACTAATCTGGAAGCTCCCAGAAAATGACGGAGGAGAGAGAATTAAAAGCTACTTTGTTGAGAAGAAGAGTCTTAATGACCAAGCTTGGACCAAGGTAAACTAGGGTTAATCTTGTTGAATTTCAGATCAAAGAAATAAGTAAGTCCAGGCGATTGCAGTCACTCAACTAACAAATCGGTTGATCTAATTTCTAATTTTCAGGTGAATGCAGCCTGTGCAAGCCAAGCTTTCGTAGTCCCAGGTCTCTTGGAGGGTCAGGATTACTTGTTTAGGGTCAGAGCAGAGAACAGACTTGGATTTGGTCCATTTGCTATCACTTCTGATCCAGTTCGAGCCAGAGACCCCATATGTGAGAACAATCAAAATCCACCTCTAATCTCATGTTGTCAAGCCTTTGTTCATTTGTTTCTCAAAATATTCTTTCTTTAACCTAGACCCACCGGATCCTCCCACCAAGCTGAAGGTCAACCTTGTCACAAAGACAACTGTCTCTTTGAGCTGGGAGGCACCCAAAAACAATGGTGGCTCTCCAGTAAAACACTATATCATTGAGAGTTTGAGCTGGGACACCAGTGGCAAGGAGAAGGAGACATGGAAGCAGTGCAACAAGAGAGATGTGGAGGAACTTAACTTTGTAGTGGAGGACCTAAAAGAGGTTTGTTTTTCGTTAACTTGGCGATCTGATAATTTCGAAAGTGTCCTTCTGAACCAACACTAATTCTGGTTTAACCACAGGGAGGAGAGTACGAGTTCAGGGTTAAGGCTGTGAATGAAGCAGGCCCCAGCAGACCCTCTGCCACTGTGGGACCCATGGTCATCAAAGATCAGACATGTGAGTAAAAGCCCAACACATGCTCCCTATAATCTATATAATAATTCAAAGCTATTTACAGCTATTTAAGTCAATCAGTCAACAATCAAGCTACAGTAAACATACAAAATACAAAAATATATAAATAATAATAAATAGTAATAAATATATTATTATTATAATATAATAAAAAAGTACCGTTATAGTCATAGTAGGTCATAGATTAAGAAGAGCAGTATGTCATAAAGATATGTCTTAAGAATATATCTTAAGTAAGTCATAGGGATAGTCATAGAGTATGAAGAGGTGCATGTTAGATGTTAGTGGGTTTGATAGGATAGGAGATGTTCTTTGGAGGGAAAAGTTTTTAAGTGCTTCTTGAAAGACGAGGGAGGATATTTCCTGCCCTGCCACCCACAGAAAGAGTACAAAATATTTTCTAATCCTTTATCTTCAGGTGCTCCAACTATCCAGATGCGCGAGTACCTAGAAGGTGAGGAAGGCTGCGACGTAAGCATCGTTGCCAAGATTAGTGGATGCCCCTTCCCTACGCTAACATGGCAGAGGGCCAGTCTGGCAAAGGTGGAAGAGAAAGCCGCTATCCAGTATGACCAACGCATTTGCAAACTGGTAACCGAAGACAAGTGCACCCTTCTCGTCACGCAAGCCAGCAGGCACGACACAGGTCTCTACAGCTTGACAGCAAGCAATGGCTTGGGAACTGTCACCAAGGACATCAAAATGGCTGTGCTGGGTAAAGAACTTGGTCCTTTGTATAAGCCTCCCACCCGCCCCCCACCTATTATTTTGTATACATAAAATCATTTCTTACTAATTGAAAAAAAAATCTCCTTGGCAGGACCTCCTGGTGTGCCTGTTGGACCAATCCAATTCACCGAGGTGTTTGCTGACAGAATCGGCTTGGTCTGGAAACCTCCCATTGACGACGGAGGGTCCAAGATCACCAATTACGTGGTTGAGAAGCGCGAGGACAACAGGAAGTCCTGGGTGCATGTCTCTAGTGACCCTAAGGAGTGCACGTATGTGGTGACCCGTCTCACTGAGAACCATGAGTACGAGTTCCGAATCAAAGCTCAGAATAAATATGGAATTGGACCTCCACTCGTTAGTGAGCCAGAGAAGGCCAGAAACCTTTTCAGTGAGTTTAATAACGTTATCAAATACAAAGATGTGTCTTTATTTGCAAGTGCTGATTGATGATGCCATTGTTCTTTTGCAGCCGTCCCTGGTCAGTGTGACAAACCAACTGTCACTGAAGTCTGTCTAGAGTCAATGACGGTCAACTGGGAAGAACCAAAAATAGATGGTGGCTCCCCCATCACTGGCTATTTTGTTGAGAAGAAGGAAACCACTGGCAAGCGCTGGACACGCGTAACGCGCGATCCAATTCGAGCCCTGCCTCTTGGTAACAACTGGGATGTAACTGGTCTGCTGGAGGGCGCCATGTATCAGTTCAGAGTTCTAGCCGTTAACGCTGCTGGTTGTGGTCTGCCTAGCATGCCCTCTGACCCTGTACTCTGCAGAGACCCCATCAGTAAGACTAAAAAAGAAACTGCTTAACACAAGTCCGCACTACTTCTTTAATGGTATTAAATCTTTGCTTTTCAATTTCTTTGTTCACAGAACCCCCTGGACCACCCACTCCAAAGGTGACGGACTGGAGTAAGTCAACTGTGGACCTTGAGTGGATGCCTCCTCTGATCGACGGTGGCTCAAAGGTTACAGGCTATGTTGTTGAGTTCAAGGAGGTGGACAAAGAGGAGGAGGCAAAGAAAGCTCAGAGGCAGCTGTTGCTAAGTGTTGCAGACGAAAAAGAGCCTGAAGTTGAAATAGGCTGGACCAAGGTATATAACGTTCCCCTTCAAATGTCCTAGAAGTTACAGTATGTAATTAAAAGTATTTGTAAAAGGCAGTCAACCTACATGTTTCTTCAATGGTCCCAGACTGAATGATGATGATTCCCCCTGTAGTAAAGGTGTTTCCTCTCAAATTTAGGCAAAGGACACGGAGATCAGGGGAACTAGGTTTGTGGTGGTTGGCCTAAAGGAAGGTGGTCTGTACCGCTTTAGAGTCCGTGCCGTTAATGTTGCTGGAGTGGGCGAACCTGGTCTGGTAACAGAGATGATTGAGCTCAGTGACAGAACAAGTAAGACTGAATGCAAACCTAGTTGTTTGAGTCGTTTCCGACCTAATGTCTTCATTTATAATATAACGACTGTCATTTGAACTGTTTAGTTGCCCCTGAGATGGATCTGGATGCCTCGGTTAAGGAGAAAATTGTGGTCCATGCTGGTGCCACCATTCGCATCATTGCCTATGTGTCTGGCAAACCTGCCCCAAAAATCACCTGGTGCAGAGATGATGCTGAGGTGCCCAAAGAAGCTTTGGTGGAGACAACAGGCATCTCCAACTCACTGGTCATCAAGAACTGCAAACGCCAGCATCAGGGCATTTACACACTGAGTGCCAAAAATGAAGGAGGAGAAAGGAAGAAGGCAGTCATTGTGGAAGTTTTGGGTGAGTACACAGGAGCGCCATTGGGATGGTCCAATTATATAAATGAGATGGCTCAACTAAAAGACTAAAGATCAGCACTGACTAGAGAAAATTCTGCATTCTTCTCTGATCCTCTGTCTTATACTTTGTCCCTCCAGATGTTCCTGGACCCGTTGGCCTTCCATTTGGTGGTGAGCTTCTCACCAATGACTCCTGCAAGCTGACCTGGTGCTCCCCAGAGGATGACGGAGGCTCTGCCATCACAAACTATATAATTGAAAAGAGGGAGTCAGACCGCAGGGGCTGGACTTCTGTGACCTACACAGTGACAAGAAACAATGCCGTGGTCCAGGGCCTCCTGGATGGCAAAGGCTACTTCTTCAGGATTGCAGCTGAGAATATTATTGGCATGGGTCCTTTTATTGAGACTGACAAGATGGTTTTCATCACAGACCCAATCTGTATGTCACACACGCAGTTCAAATGTTTCATGTGACCTGTTGAGGCTAAAACGTCCACTAACCTGTCAATCCCTGTTTGTCTCTTTTCCAGCTGTCCCAGAGCGTCCTGAGGACTTGATCGTAACAGCTGTCACCAAAAACTCCATCTCTGTTTCTTGGAGACCTCCTAAGTATGATGGAGGTGCAGAAGTAACAGAGTACGTCCTTGAGTCTCGTACAGTTGGTCGTGACTTCTTTACGCGCATAGGTGGCAAAACTAATCTGATGGACAGGAAGTTTACTTTGACTGAACTGAAGGAGGGCTCCAGCCATGAATTCAGGGTATCTGCCGTTAATCAAGTTGGACAGGGCAAACCATCTTTCGCCACTAAACCAGTACAGTGCAAGGATGAGCTTGGTGAGTAGAACGACACAAGGCCAGTCATCAATGTAATAGGTCAGGAATGGATTTCTAATTTGTGTCCAAACTCTCAGAACCACCCACGCTGGAACTGGACTTCAGGGACCGAATGATGGTGAAAGTTGGAGACAGCTGTGTGCTGTCTGGTCGCTACGGTGGCAAACCAGCCCCAGCTGTTGTCTGGAAGAAGAATAACGAGGAGCTGAAGGAAGATGCAGAAATCAGCATCCACACCACAACTCGCCACCTTAGCCTCAACATCAGCAAAGCGAAGAGAGAGCACAGTGGCTCCTATTGTGTTAGTGTGGAGAATGCTGCTGGAACACGCACTGGCATCTGCAGCATCACTGTGTTTGGTACGTTACATCTGTGACAAAAACAAAATCTACATCATAGATAAGTTCAAAAAACAATAGTTGTAATCAAGACATTCCCGCCGTCCTCCTTCCAGATCGTCCTCAGCCACCAGAGGGACCTGTCGTTTTTAATGAAATCTACAGAAACTACATGGTGATCTCCTGGAATCCTCCTCTGGATGACGGAGGCTGTGCCATTTCGAACTATATAGTTGAGAAGAGAGACACCAACCGGGATCTTTGGATGCCTGTCACTGAGTCCTGTACAAGGACCACCTGCAGGGTAAGTATCAAATTGGTAAACCATGCACAACTGCTGAGCACCTGATCAGTATATGCTCAACAACCATTGGCACAAAAAGCACAATAACTTTTTAAGCTTAAAGGGAGCTGATTGTTTACATCTAGAAACATGCCAATTTTTGGATTTTCCTGTTGCCTCCTACACACTTCATTCAACTACGTCATTAATCATAAAACATGCATTTTGTTAACAGCTATTTTCGTCCACAGAGTCGGGCCAGAGACACTATTGTAAAACTTGTTCTGAGAAACACCCTTTCCTATAGTTTCCTAGCTTGCGCGCACCTCCATTCCTGACACTTGAAATCAACATTGGACACCAATATTAAATCATTACCTAAGATTTAAGATTCAAAGAAATAACGAAAAAATGAAACCTAGATTTTTGTTTTTATCATATAGCACCTATAACACATCTATAGCACCAGCTGTTCAAGATCAAGTCAACACAATACATGTCTCAACATTGTTTCCGCAGGTTCCAAAGCTTATTGAAGGTCGTGAGTACATCATCAGGATCATGGCTCAAAACATGTATGGTATTAGCCAGCCACTGCTGTCTGCAGAGACCAAGGCCAGAGATATTTTCAGTAAGATGTGCTTTTTTAAAAAAAATCTGTTCCATTTGAATGAATGCTAAATATTGTTTGTGCATCTCACCGGTTCGTTTGCCTTTTCTTCCTATTCCAGAGGTTCCTGATGCCCCTAAACAGCCCACAGTTAAGGAAGTGTTCCGTGACTCTGCTCTCATCAGCTGGGAGCCACCAGCTGATGGAGGAAAACCCATCACAGGCTACATTGTGGAGAGGAAGGAGACCATGGCTAATCGGTACTGCAATATAATTGTACTCTTGCAAGAGTTTGGGTCATAATTTAAGAAGGCTACGCCTCTTGAATTATACATTGTTCTCAACTCTGGCAATACTTAACGGTTAACAACGAATGAGCTGTTACAGAAACATAACGAAATTGCTATTGTTTCTTCTACCAGATGGGTTCGCTGCAACACGGAGAGGATTCACCCGAATGTTCAGTATTGTGTCACAGAATTGTTGGAAGGCTGTGAGTATGAGTTCAGAGTCAGTGCTGAGAACGAGGTGGGAGTTGGAGACCCTAGCCCACCATCCAAACCTGTTTTCGCCAAAGATCCCATAGGTGAGTTCCATAGTTGAGTATAGGAAAATACTTGATGTGTGCACTTTTTCATTTGTCACATGAACTCTATTTGGCAAAAAGTCACTGCAACCCTACTTGTTAAAATCACCAGAACCATGGCATGTGTACAGACCCACAACACAAATATTGAATCTGGAAAATAAGTACCGTATGATCGAAAATACTTGATGTGTGCACTTTTTCATTTGTCACATGAACTCTATTTGGCAAAAAGTCACTGCAACCCTACTTGTTAAAATCACCAGAACCATGGCATGTGTACAGACCCACAACACAAATATTGAATCTGGAAAATAAGTACCGTATGATCAAGCCTGTGCAAAATGTCCTATTTTTTGCTGCAGTAAAACCTAGTCCACCACAGAACCTCCAACCCACTGACACCACCAAGGAATCAGTGACTCTGACTTGGGAGCCTCCCAAGGACACAGGCAGAGGAAAGATCTTTGGATATCTCCTGGAATACCAAATGGCTGGAGGGGAGGAGTGGCAGAAGGTGATTAAAATGCTTTGCTGGTAATTGGACCTCTTCTGAAGTTTTTCTGATGCTCTTGGCTCTAAGCTCTTGACTTTCTGCTATTATCAGGTTAACCACACTCCAGACTCCTGCCAGGACACCAAATTTAAGGTGATTAACCTAGAGGATGGTGCTCTCTACCGCTTTAGAGTTATGGCTGTCAATGCAGCTGGAGAATCTGATCCAGCAAACATCATGGAGCCAGTCAGAGTCCAGGACAGACTTGGTAAATCTTTGTTTCAGTGTAACTTGCACTAATTTAAAATAAAGTTCATGTGTGATCAATAATTGATAATTAATAACCTTTCCATTCACATTTTTCAGAACCTCCAGAGCTTATTCTAGATGCTGGAATGACTCGAGAAATAAAGGCCTTGGCTGGAACACACATTACTTTAATGGCTGCCATTAAAGGTGTTCCGTTCCCCACTGTTACCTGGAAGAAAAATGATGCTGAAGTTCCGACCAGGGCTGACATTGAGACCAACGCAGCAGGCACCAAGCTGGAGATGAGGTTTTGTAACAGAGGTGATGATGGAGACTACACCTTGACAGTGGAGAACCCTGTCGGGTCCAAAACTGTGACCTGTACTGTGCTAGTCCTTGGTAAGTCTCATTTCATAATAACAGGCTCATTATCTAATGTACTCTTTTTAACTTTGATCTGATTGTTTGCAATATCTGTCATGTTTCCTTCAGACAAACCCGGTCCTGTTCAGCATCTTAGGGTATCTGATGTCAGGTGTGACTCTGCCTACTTGTCCTGGAAGGACCCTGAGGACAGTGGTGGCACTCGCATTACTAACTTTGTCGTTGAGAAGAAAGACACAGCGTCCACTCAATGGATACCTATCTGTTCCACATCCAAAAAACGCAGCATGATGCTGAAACACCTAACGGAGGGCACATCGTACAGTTTTAGAGTTGCTGCAGAGAACCAGTATGGCCGCAGTGAATATGTGGAGACAACAAAACCCATAAAGGCTATGAACCCACTGTGTGAGTGCTATTGCTGGCCAAAAATATAAGCTTTCAAATTGTTGAAAGAGCCAAACTAACTAGTACATTCTTCCTTTTCAGTCCCTCCTGGTCCCCCTAAGGACCTTCACCATTCTGATGTGGACAAGACTGAGGTGTGGTTGGTCTGGAACTGGCCTGACCGCAATGGTGGAAGTGAGATCACAGGCTTCCTTGTGGAGTATCAGGAAGAAGGGGCAAAGGAGTGGCATGAGTGGAAGACTGTCAGCATCCCTGAGAGCCATGTGACTGGCCTGGAGGAAGGAAAGACCTACCGGTTCAGAGTGAGGGCTGAGAATGCTATTGGTTTGAGTCGACCTGATACGACTGTGCCCATTCTTTGTCAGGAGAAACTGGGTGAGAGTTTAAGTTTCTAGAAAGTAAAGTTCATAAATGTTTCTGTTGCTTTTACTTTATTTAAAACCATCATGTTGTTTGCCTGAAAAGTTAAAACCTAAAAGATCCTAGTCAACAGTTCTTCAGTGGTATTAAAGTATGACTTTTTCTCTGCTTCCACAGTACCACCGAGTATTGAGCTGGATGTCAAATACACTGAAGGCATTATTGTAAAGGCTGGCACCACCATCAGGTTACCAGCAATCATGAAAGGAATCCCTGTACCCAGTGCCAAGTGGAGCTTTGAGGGAGAGGAAATTGTAAGCAAAGATAACGTTAAGCTGGATACAGACAACTTTTCTACTATACTTAGCATAAATGAGTGCACCAGGAACCATAGTGGGACCTATCTTCTTACCGTCTCCAACCCCGCTGGAACAAAGACTGCAGCCATGAATGTCACCGTCTTGGATGTTCCTGCCGCTCCCATTGGACCTGTCAACATCCTGGAGGTCACACCTGATTCCATGACAATTGAGTGGCGTCCTCCCAAAGATGATGGTGGCAGCCCGATCACTAATTACATTGTTGAGAAGAGAGAGTCCAATAAGGAGACCTGGGGAGGTGTGAGCTCTGGTAGCCTTGCTACTCAGGTCAGGATCACTCGCCTGCAGAGGGGAACAGAGTATGTTGTTCGAATCCGTGCTGAGAACAAAATGGGCGCTGGTGCTCCTCTGGAAACTAAGCCCACTGTGGCTGAGCACACCTTCATGCCACCCAGCCCACCTGGTAAGCCACAGACCTCTGATGTCTCAGAAGATGCTGTTACAGTTGGCTGGACTATGCCACTGTCTGATGGTGGCAGCCAGATTATTGGCTACATTATTGAACGTAGACACAAGGATGGAAAATGGATCCGTGTTAACAAGACACCATGCAGGGACTTGAGGTACAGAGTCCTAGGTCTGTTTGAGGGTAATGAGTATGAGTTTAGAGTGTTTGCAGAGAACATTGCTGGCTTTAGTGGTCCTTCTCCCATCTCTGACCCTTGCAAGCCTTGTAGACCTATCACTGTACCCAGCCATCCTGTTAGCCCTAGAGTCAAAGATTACAGCAAAACCACTGCTGACCTGGTGTGGACCAAACCTAGAAAAGATGGAGGCAGTCCGCTCCTGGGATACACTGTGGACCTGAAGAAAGAAAACACTGATGATTGGAAGAAGGCAAACGTTGATGACTTGATCAAGCAGTGTGCCTTCAGGGTAAAGGGTCTGGAAGAGGGTGTGACCTACAGATTTAGAGTCTACGCCACAAACATGATTGGAGATGGAGAGTCAAGAGAATTCCCAGAGTCAGTGACTGCACAGGACATTCTCATCCCTCCAGAAATTGAGATGAATGTCACCTGCCGTGATCGTCTTACTGTCCGTGTTGGACACAACATCAACATTACAGCTTTTATCAAGGCACGCCCAGACCCTGAAGTGGTTTGGTCAAAAGGAGAGAATGTTCTGGAGAATACTAAACGTGTCACTATTACTCAGAACTTCCCTGTGGTCTCTCTGAAGATCAAGGAGGCCACAAGAGAGGACCATGGCAAGTACACACTTAAGGCTTCTAATGAGGGTGGTGAAGCTTCTTGCGTCATCACTGTCAATGTACTGGACCGACCTAGCCACTGCCAGAATCTGCACATTACATATGCAAACAGGGACTCTTGCATGATCAACTGGGAGGCTCCGAAAGACAATGGTGGATCTGAGATCACTAACTACATTGTTGAGTGCCGTGAGCCCAGTATTAGCCTGTGGTCTATGATCTCCTCCAATTGCACAAATCGCAAAATCAAGGCCAAACTTATGGACGGACATGAGTACTTATTCCGTGTCTGTGCTGTAAATAAGCTGGGACCTGGCCCCACTGTGGAGACTAAGACACCTCTGCTGGCTATTGACCCCATCCAAAAGCCTGGTGAGCCTGAGAAATTCAGAGCCACAGACATTGGTAAGAATTTTGTCTACCTAAGATGGAGGAAGCCTGACTATGATGGTGGAAGCCTCCACCTGTCCTACAACCTTGAATGCAAAGACAAAGATGCTGAGGCATGGGAAAAGCTCAACACCGGCGTCCTCACTGATACCTTCTTCTTGGCTGACAAATGTGTAGAAAATCACACATATACCTTCAGGTATTGTACTGTCATTATTTTGGTCATTCAACAGAATATTTGCTGATGTAAAGTAACTAAAGCATACCAATTCTTGAATCTGTTATACAGGGTGCAGACTGTCAATGAAGGAGGTGAAAGTGCCTGGGTGAACCTTCAGGACATTGTGGTCAGGGAGGAGATTCAGAAGCCTGTCCTTGACCTCAAATTGACGGGAACTGTCACAGTTATGACAGGAGAGTCAGTTAGAATGGAGGCAGGCCTGAGAGGAAAGCCACAGCCTGAGGTTAAATGGATAAAAGACAAGGCTGAAGGAGACAACCCCAGAATTAGCTATGAAACTGGTCCAGACTACTCCAAGTTCCTATTGACAAAGTCAAGACGCAGTGACACTGGCAAGTATATAATTACTGCCACCAACTCAGCTGGTACCTTTACAGCTTACGCCAACGTCAATGTCCTGGACGTCCCTGGGCCAGTGAGGCACCTCAGGATCACAGGCATTGGAGCTGACAAGTGCAGAGTGGTCTGGGATGCTCCGGAAGATGATGGTGGTGTTGAGGTAGATAGCTACATCCTAGAAAAATGTGAGACAAGAAGAATGGTCTGGTCTACATACTCAGACTCTGTGGTCACACCGTACTGTAACATCACTCGTCTGGTTGAGGGTAATGAGTACATCTTCAGAGTGAGGGCTGAAAACAAATTGGGAGCTGGCCCTCCAATGGAGAGCAAGTCTGTCACTGTCAAGACTCAGTTTGGCAGACCAGGACCTCCTGAAGCTCCAGAGGTCACCAAGGTATGTAATTAGTTGTATTAGTTTTAAAATATGATTCATAGTAACTCCTGTATGTTACTCATGCTGGTGATCTTTTTTTAATGCTGCAGGTAAGTAAAGACGAGATGACAGTGGTTTGGGCTCCTCCTGAGAATGATGGAGGAAAATCAATCACTGGTTACATCCTGGAAAGGAAGGAGAAGAGGGCAGTGCGCTGGGTGCCATGCAATAAGAGCCCCATTACTGAAAGGCGCATGAAAGTTACCAACCTTATTCCCAACCACGATTACCAGTTCCGAGTGAAGGCTGAAAACGAGGTTGGCCTGGGTGATCCCAGCAAGCCCTGCAGACCTGTCACAGCCAAAGATCCAATTGGTGAGTCTCTTTAGGTTGTTGGTTGTTGGTCATTGTGATAAAGACTCAGACATTATTAAAATGCTTTCTTTTCATCCTCATTCACAGAGCCCCCTGGTCCTCCTG
Organism: Cynoglossus semilaevis; assembly: GCF_000523025.1. NCBI lineage: Eukaryota > Metazoa > Chordata > Actinopteri > Pleuronectiformes > Cynoglossidae > Cynoglossus > Cynoglossus semilaevis. The sequence goes on along the minus strand of NC_024322.1, from coordinate 576,860 downwards.
CAGGACTGAAGGTAGCTGACAGTACCAAGACCTCAATCACTCTGTCTTGGTCTAAACCTGTGTACGATGGAGGTGCTCCAATTATTGGCTATAGCTTGGACATGAGGCTAAAGAGTGAGGCAGACCCAGAAAAGCCTACAGAAGGTTGGAAGAGAATTGATACCCATGGCCCATTGGTGCTTCCAGAGTTTACCATTAGCCAATTGGATGAAAAAAAGGAGTATGAGTTTAAAGTGTCGGCCCAAAACCAAGTGGGCTGGGGACGACATGCCTACTTGAAGGAGGCTGTTTTTCCAAAGGAAATCCTTGGTAATACAAATTAGGAATTCTTTATAATTCCGCTCTGGTTTAGAAATCCAATCATTCTTGGAGCTGTAAATGTAAACATCAAAATGTGCTTATTTGTCAACAGAGGCCCCAGAGATCGAGCTTGACGCTAGTTTAAAAAAAGGACTGTCTGTCAGGGCTGGCTGTCCAATCAGACTTTTTGCTGTGATCAGAGGAAGACCAGCCCCCAAAGTTACCTGGAAACGTCTGGGTGTGGATAATGTGGTCCGCAGAGGCCATGTTGAACAGGTTGACACAATGTCTTTTCTGGTCATTCCTGAAAGCACCAGAGAGGATTCTGGAAAATACTCACTGACTCTGTCGAACTCAGCGGGAGAGAAAGCAGTCTTTGTCTGGGTCAAAGTCCTTGGTAAAAAAAACAACTTAACTGGAACTATTAATAAAATCGTTCATTGTTAGATATCCTGTGTAATCAAATCTGTCCTCTGTAGACACTCCTGGTCCAGTGGGAGGACTAGATGCAAGGGATGTCACCAAGACCACTGCTCAGCTGTCCTGGTCACCACCAGAGAATGACGGTGGCAGCCCCATAATTAACTACATCGTAGAGAAGCGTGAGGTGGACAGAAAGACTTGGAATAAGTGCACAGAGGAGCTGAAAAAGACGAGCTTCAAAGTAACAAATATGACACCTGGCATTGAGTACTACTTCAGAGTAATGGCCTGCAACAAATATGGCATTGGAGCTCCTCAAGACTCCCCACGGTCATACTTGGCTGTTGATCCGATCAGTGAGTTGCATCAGATGGTGTGAATGAAATATGGTTCTTCCCTTTTCTCTTTTTTCTTGTGTACTTCTAACACCTGCAACGTTTCCCACAGGTACACCAGACCCTCCAAAGAAGATGGACGTGTTGGAAATCACAAAGAACAGTGCTACGCTTGGTTGGCTAAAGCCATTGAGAGATGGAGGAGCCAAGATCAACGGTTATGTAGTGGACTACCAGCAGGAGGGTGATCCAGAAAACAAATGGACACCTTATTCTGTAGTCAAAGATCTGACCATTGTGGTTGTTGGTCTGAGGGAAGGGAAGAAGTACAAGTTCAGAGTGGCAGCCAGGAACTCTGTGGGGGTCAGCCTGGCAAGGGAGGCCGAAGGAGTGTTTGAGGTCAAGGAGCAGCTAAGTGAGTAGAAGTGTAAATGAGGAACTGGAGCAATTTAAAGAATGTTAAAATATTTTAAAAATATTAAAATTATGTATGTATCTCATTCTCTAGTGGCTCCTAAAATAATCCTACCAGAGACTGTGACAGTCAGAGCTGGTTCCAAGATGGAGATTGTAGCCATTGTGGCGGGTAAACCTCCTCCTTTCTGCAAGTGGAAGCAGGGCAATGATGATGTTTTGACATCTGACAGACTTCAGGTCATCAAGACCCTCACAACCTGCACATTGATCATCAAGGATGTTAAGAGAAGTGACAGTGGCTACTTTAGTCTGTCAGCTGAGAACAGCACTGCCAAAGTGAACCACATCCTGAAAGTTACCGTTATGGGTCAGTTTGAACTTTATTGTAGCTGAATTTCTCTTTTGAATTTGTGTTTGTTTGCATTTAATTATATGTTTGTGCCATTGATTTTTGCATCTCTCTAGATATTCCTGGACCACCTGAAGGCCCTCTGGAGATCACAGAACAGGACATCGATGCCTGCACTCTTCTGTGGAACTCGCCACAGGAGGATGGTGGCAGCTACATCACCAACTACATTGTGGAAAAGTGTGATGTGAGCCATGGTGACTGGATCACAGCATCTTCATCTTGCACTAAAACCAGCTTTAGAATAATCAAACTGACACCTGGAAAAGAATACAGCTTCCGCGTCCGGGCTGAGAACAGATTTGGAGTCTCTGAGCCCATCTACTCTCAGAGGTGGATTGCCAGATATCCATTCGGTAAGTCTGACACGAAACAATAGTGACTGGTGTCAACTTGATAGCAGTGGAAACTCTAACGTTATGTACTGCATCCTGTTTCTGTTTTAGATCCTCCCGGTGAGCCCAGAAACCTGCAAATCAACAAGATTAACAAGGAGTTTGTCATCTTGTCATGGGAGTGCCCGAGCAGTGATGGAGGCAGTCCAATCTTAGGATACTGCATTGAGAAAAAGGAGAGGAACAGCCTCCTGTGGATGAAAGCAAACGAGTCATTGATCAAATCCACCCAATACACCTGCACCAACCTAATCGAGGGCCTGGAGTACACATTCAGGGTGTCAGCTGTAAACACAGCTGGACATGGCAAACCCTGCAAGCAGACAGACTTCATTACTGCCAGGACTGCTGTTGGTATGAAAGTTTCCTATTGATAGTAACAGTGGTTTCTCAACATAGTTATAGTCATAAATAAGGCCTAACGTGTGCATTGTGAATTTTCTCTAAGAAATTAACATGATATGTGGTAGAACTGAACATTTTAGTCTTTGCCTACTAAAAATGATTAAATCACAAAACTGTTTTTAATACAGACCCACCAGGTAAACCTGAACCTATGGATGTGACCAAACACTCAGTGTCTTTGATCTGGAACCGCCCAAGGCATGATGGCGGCAGCAAGCTGATAGGCTACTTTGTGGAATTTGCAAAGATCCCAGAAGGAAAGTGGACCCGTTCCAATTCCAACTGCATGAGCATACAGACAGAGAACTACGTAGTGACTGGTCTGGAAGAGTTCCAGACCTACCAGTTCAGAGTCATTGCCAAGACGGCCATCAGCATGAGCCAACCGTCAGAGCCCTCTGACCCCATCCCTGTTATTGCAGAGAATGGTAAAAGTTTGCCTTACACTTACCCTAAATCTCAATCAACTGTAACACACAATAAAATTATTCGAACCTTTTGAATATGATTTTCTCTGTTGAGCAGTTCCTCCTCGTATTGAGCTTGGTGTTGAGATGAAGAACCTCATTGTGATCAAGGCTGGAGAAAATGTCATACTGGATGCTGAAGTTTTTGGCAAGCCACTGCCCAAGGTCAGCTGGAAACGGAATGGAGAGCCCTTAGTTCTTGCTGAGGGAATCAAAATGACCCAAAGGAAACATGTGCAGCTGCTGGAGCTCTACTCTGTGACCAGGAAAGAGTCTGGAGACTATACCATCACTGCTGAGAATATCAATGGCTCCAAGTATGCTACCATTAAGGTCAAGGTGCTTGGTAAGTTAAAGGGATTTGTCTGAGACGTTTTGCATGTTCAGAAAAACTGTATTTGTTACTTACTGTATTGTCATCTGCAGACAAACCAGGTCCTCCAGCCTCTGTGAAAATAAGCAAAGTTTTTGCTGATCGCGTGAAGTTACGATGGGAGCCTCCGGTAGCAGATGGTGGCTCTGAGATTACTAACTACATCATTGAGAAAAGGGAGACCAGCAGGGGCAACTGGGCACTGGTCACCTCCAACATTCATGGACACCTCACTGACTGCTCAGTAGAGAAACTAATAGAAGGTCATGAATATGAGTTTAGAGTCAGTGCTGAGAACCAGTATGGTGCTGGAGACCCCAAGATGACAGATGCTGTTGTAGTCAAGAATCCTTATGGTATGTTTAAAGCCCTCATCTGGAGGTCTGCTGGACATGCTCTTAAATACTTTTTAATGTGTACACTGGAGGTTGATTATAAATTTGTATTTTTCAGATGTCCCTGGTCCATGTGAGGCACCAGTAATTACTAACATTACCAAAGACTCCATGACTGTTAGCTGGAAGGCTCCAGCAAATGATGGCAAATCTCACATCCTGGGCTACATGTTGGAAAAACGTGATGCAACTGAACTGACCTGGGCTAAGGTCAACCGTAAGCCTGTTATTGACAGGACTCTCAAGGCTACTCAGCTCACTGAGGGCTCTGAATATGAGTTCAGAGTTATTGCCCTGAATAAAGCTGGTTTGGGAAAACCTAGCGAAGCATCCCTTGCAGCACTGGCCGTTGATCCAGTCTGTAAGTATTGGAAATGCTTAGGAAATTCAAAAATAAATGTCTTAAACATTACATAATCTGAAGATTTCTGTGACATTTTGATTCCACACAGATCCCCCTGGTCCACCTGCTTTTCCAAAGGTGGTGGACTCCACCAAGAGCTCAGTCAGCCTGAGCTGGACCAAACCAGCCTACGATGGTGGCTGTGAAATAATTGGCTACTTGGTGGAGTGCAGGCGATCAGATGCTGAAGATTGGAACAAGTGCAACATCCCAAAGAAGCTCCAGGCCACTAAATTCTTGGTCTCTGGTCTGATGGACAACATAGAATACCAGTTCAGGGTCACAGCTGTAAACAAAATTGGCTACAGTGAGCCCAGCGAAGTCCCTGGAAACCACATGGCCAAGGATATCCTGAGTATGATCTTTAAATAAATACATAAATTACAGTTAATGTAATTGATTTTTAAGGTTACTAATTAATTTGATTCCTATCTACACACTAGTTGGTCCCGAAGGAGAGCTGGATGCAGACCTGAGAAAGGCTTTGGTACTTCGTGCTGGCGTCACAATGAGACTCTATGTCCCAATTAAGGGACGTCCACCACCCAAGGTGACATGGACAAAGGCTGATGCCAACCTGAAGGAGAGGCAAGGCGTACTGATCACGAATTCAGACTGGGACACCCTGCTAATGTTGGAGGGCGTCAACCGATATGATACTGGCAAATATGTCTTGACACTGGAGAACAGCAGTGGTATTAAGAGCTATACCATAGTGGTCAAAGTTCTTGGTAAGACAGAAAAAATATATATTCCATTGAAATTAATATGGCTGAGATTGCAGGAAAACATGGGTTAAAAGATTAAACTTCTCTCCCCCCAGATTCTCCCGGTCCCCCTGAAAACCTTACTGTGAAAGAAACCTCAAGGAACCATGCCTGGATCTCTTGGGAGCCACCAACGATCAATGGTGGCAGTCCAGTGAAAAGCTACATTGTAGAGAAACGTCTAGCAGACAGAAAGGCCTGGACATGTGTGGCAGCTGAGTGCCCCAAGACCTCCTTCAGGATTACCAACCTCGAGGCAGGACAAGCCTACTGTTTCAGAGTGCTGGCAGAAAATGCATACGGTATTGGAGACGGCTGCGAGACCCCAGGCAGTGTCAGGGCTTCAGGTAACACCTTTTTAAAGGTAAATTTATAGCAAATTACTATTTTTCCTATTATAATAAAATTATCCTCTTTCTCAGAACAACCTGGTCCAGTGACAGATTTCAAAGCTCTGAAGACCACCAAGAACTCAATTACTCTGGGCTGGAAGAAGCCAATCAGTGATGGTGGAAGTCATGTCACTGCTTACATTCTAGAACAGAAAGAAGGTGAGGACAAGTGGAAGCAGATCATGAAGAGCAAGAACACCAGTCACACTATTGCTGAGCTAAAGGATGGCAAGGAGTACGTGTTCAAGGTCAATGCTGTCAATGAGTCTGGCGAAGGTCCACCTACTGAACTTGCTGTTGTTGCCAAAGATCAGTTTGGTAGGAATTTAACTAAATACATTTGTTTTGACTATTCATCAGCATGATAAATGTTTTCTGACAATGAAACCCTTTTGATTTTCAGTACTTCCTGACTGTAACCTGAGTAATTTACACGATGGATGCTGCGTGGTAAAGGAGGGTAGCACCACACGTGTAAACATCCCCCTGATTGGAGTTCCATACCCCACTGTCACCTGGAAGAAGGCTGACACGTCACTTGGAGATACTGGCCGAATGTGTATTGAGGCATCTGATGGTGTCACAACTCTGCTCATCAGAGACTGCCACAGAGGAGATGCTGACACTTACACAGTCCATGTCCGGAACAGTGCTGGCTCTAAAGACTGCAAGTTCCAGGTGAAGGTGGTTGGCAAACCAGGCATCTGCACGGGACCAATTAAGTTTGATGAGATCACTGCTGACGGTATCACTCTGGAATGGGAACCACCCAAAGATGATGGTGGCGCAGAAGTGTCCAACTACATAGTGGAAAAGAGGAGGACAACTGACAGCAAATGGGCCACAGTGGCTTCAGCCCTACAGAAAACCAATTTTAGAGTTATCAGACTCCATGATGGAACAGAGTATGTGTTTAAAGTGTCTGCTGAGAACAAATATGGAGTCGGAGAATCGTTGAAGTCTAACCCGGTCATTGCTCAGCACCCATTCAGTATGTTCCCTTTTTCTGACTATTGATGTGATTAATCATACATGGTCATTTTCCTTGTTTCAATGCTTACCATGATTCAATAACTGTTTTAGATGTGCCCGAGGCGCCCACTCCTCCAGAAATTGTAAGCATGCGCCATGAGTCAGCAATTTTGACTTGGTCTGATCCAATTGACAACGGCGGCTCTCCAATTACTGGTAATTCTGTACAAGTGGAATGAGTGTATAGACTGAGTTCATGAATAGCATTAATTTTTTTTTTTTTTTTTTTTTGTGTTTTCAGGATACCATGTGGAGTTTAAGGAGAGAAACAGTCTATTGTGGAAAAGGGCCACAAAGACTCCTTTGAGGGTGAAGGAGTGCAGAGTCACGGGCTTAATTGAAGGACTAGAGTATGAGTTCAGAGTAATGGCCATGAATACAGCTGGCCTTGGAAAACCAAGCAAAGTCACTGAGGCCGTTGTTGCACTGGATCCGATTGGTATTTTGGCCTTTTCAAATTGTTTATGTTTTATTGAAAAGTAGATCAGTGCAGTTTTCAAGTTTAACTTTTTCATTTTTTCTTCTTTTAGATCCTCCAGGCAAACCTGAAGTGATTAATGCCACCAGAAACACAGCCACGTTAATTTGGACTCCTCCACAATATGATGGTGGCTATAAGCTGACAGGATATACTGTGGAGAAGCTTGAAATCAACAGTAAGAACTGGATGAAGGCCAACCATGTGAACATTCAGAGCTGTGCCTTCACTGTCACTGATCTGATAGAGGGGTCACAGTTTCAGTTCAGGGTCAGGGCAAAGAACTCTGCTGGTGCTATTAGTGTACCCTCAGAATCTACAGACATGGTGACCTGCAAGGATGAATATGGTAGGCTGATCTAATAGTCATTATAGTCCTATTTTTATTACCAATACACCATATACACACTTCTGATGTTTTCCATTCCCCACAGAACCTCCAAGCATTACTATTGATCCAGACATGAAGGATGGTGTATCAGTCCGGGCAGGAGACACCATCGTTATCTCAGCCTCCAAGATTGTTGGCAAACCTCTGCCAACTGCTGTATGGTCTAAGGGAGGACGTGAAATCAAGACCTCCGACATTGTCAATGTTGCAACCACGCCCACATCCTCTACCCTGTCCATTAAGTATGCAAGCAGGAAGAACACAGGGGACTACATCATTACTGCAAGCAATCCATTTGGCATTAAGGAGGAACATGTGAAGGTAAAGGTTTTGGATATCCCTGGACCTCCAGGCCCTATTGAAGCCAGCAACGTTTCGGCAGAAAAATGCACACTGACCTGGCTGCCACCAGAGGAAGATGGAGGCTGTGCGATCAAGTCTTACTTCCTGGAGAAGAGAGAGACCAGACGACTCCAGTGGACCAAGTTGGCTGAAAATATAATGGACTGCAGATATGTTGCCAGCAAACTTATTAAGGGCAACGAGTACATCTTCAGAGTATCAGCTGTAAACCAGTATGGCACTGGGGACGCAAGCCAGTCTGGTCCAGTCAAAATGGTTGACAGTTTCGGTAAGTTCATCTAAGCACTTATAGGCACTAAGCTGAAATTCTGACAATAAACTCTCCTCAAATGGTGCAACTAACCCAATGATTTTTTTTTGTCTAGGCCCTCCTGGCCCACCCTCAACACCAGAAATTGATAATGTCAGCAGGNCTGTCACCATTTCATGGAAGAGACCAGTACAGGATGGAGGAAGTGACATCGGAGGATACTGTGTAGAGAGAAAAGAAAAGAAAGGATTGAGATGGGTGAGAGCCTCTAAAAGGACCATTCCTGACCTGCGCTTTAAGGTGCAAGGCCTCAGCGAGGGAGTTGAATATGAGTTCAGAGTCACTGCTGAAAACAGAGCTGGATTTGGGGAGCCCAGTGAGCCATCAGTCCCAGTGCTGACTAAAGATATAGTTTGTAAGTAAAACCTGAATTTAATTCTACATGTTAAAAATACAATGTAAGCATATCATTTATTACATTTTTGTTTTCCATGAATAGATCCACCTGGTCCTCCTTCTAACCCCAGAATTACAGACACTACAAAGACTTCAGCCACTTTCTGTTGGGGCAGACCACACTATGACGGTGGTCTTGAAGTAGAGGGCTATATTGTTGAGTACAAGAAGGACGGTCATGACGACTGGGAGACAGGGACTCAGTACCCATGGAAGTTAACTGAATATGTAATTGGTAAACTGCAAAAGGGTTGCAAATACCAATTCAGGGTCAGTGCTGTAAACTCAGAGGGAGTTGGCGAACCTGCAGAGGTAGAGAAAGTGATCGAACTAGTAGACATGGAGGAACTACCAGACTATGATCTGGATGCTGAACTCAGGAGAACCCTTGTGGTCAGGGCCCGTGCTTCTATTCGTATGTTTGTTCCCATTAAAGGTCGCCCTGTTCCTGAAATAACATGGACCAAAGATGACAGCAACCTGAAAACACGTGCACACATTGACAACACTGAGTCCTATACCCTGCTGGTCATACCTGAATGCAACAGGTACGATGCTGGAAAGTACAGCCTTTGTTTGGAGAATGTTGCAGGAAAAAGGACAGGCTTCGTGAATGTGAAGGTTCTGGATACACCAGGCCCACCAGTGAACCTTAAACCAAGAGAAATCACAAGAAACAGCATCACTTTGCAGTGGGAAATTCCCATAATTGATGGTGGTTCTAAGATCCACAACTACATTGTTGAAAAAAGAGATGCCACTAAGAAAGCCTACACAGTTATAAGCACCACATGGCAAAAGTGTTCTTTCAAGTTTGCCGACTTGGAAGAGGGAGCCTATTATTATTTCCGTGTTTCTGCTGAGAATGACTTGGGTGTTGGTGAGGCTGCTGAAACTCTAGACCCCATTAGAGCGTCCCAAGCCCCTTCTACACCAGAAAATCTGTATGTGACCGATGTAACCGCTGATACGGCCAGCCTTGCATGGGTCAAACCTGTGCATGATGGTGGAAGCTTGATCACTGGTTATGTCATTGAGGCCCAGAAAAAGGACAGTGACCAGTGGGTTCATGTAGCTGCAATCAAAGCACTGGACTACACTGTCACTGACCTGATCGAAGGGGCCGAGTATACCTTCCGCATAATGGCTGTCAACGCCTCAGGGAGGAGTGACCCCCGGGAAAGCAGACCAGCAATCATCAAAGAGCAGACTTGTGCTCCCTCTTTTGACCTTCGTGGAGTCTACCAGAAGACAGTTATTGCCAAAGCAGGGGACCGGATTAAGTTAGAGATTCCAGTACTTGGCAAGCCACGACCTGTTGTATCTTGGAAGAAGGGAGACATGAGTCTCAAGGAGACTCAGAGAATTAACACTGAAAGCACACCAACATCAACTGTTCTTAACATCAGTGAAATCAAGAGAACTGATCAAGACCAGTATTCAATAACTGGAAAGAATATGCTTGGTACAGTGACAGAGACAATCACTGTTTTAGTCCATGATATTCCAGGGGCTCCCACTGGCCCCATTAAGCTCGAAGAGGTCTCTTGTGATTATATTGTGATGTCGTGGGAGCCACCAGAAAATGATGGAGGGGTTCCAATCAACAACTACATTGTTGAGATGCGAGAGACTACTGGAACATCTTGGGTGGAGCTGGCAGCTACTGTGATCCGCACAACATTCAAGGCAGCTAAGCTCACCACTGGTACCCAGTATCAATTCCGTGTCAAGGCCCAGAACAGATATGGCATTGGACCAAGCATCCTCTCTGAGGCAGTGATTGCCGCCTATCCATTTGATGTACCAAGTCAGCCTGGCACTCCTGTTGTTACATCTTTCAACAAAGATTATATGACTTTGAGCTGGAATGAGCCAACGTCAGATGGAGGCAGTGCTATTTTGGGATATCACATTGAGAGAAAAGAAAGAAATAGCATTCTATGGCAGAAGATTAGCAAAAATCTGGTTGTTGGAAATATCTTTAAGTCAACTGGTCTTGTTGATGGAATTGAATATGAATACCGTGTCACTGCTGAAAACATGGCTGGGCTCAGCAAACCAAGCAAATCATCAGAGCCATTGTGTGCTTTGGACCCCGTGGACCAACCAGGCAGGCCTATGGCTCTTAATATTACCAGACATGAGGTGACATTGTCTTGGACTAAACCAGAGGGAGACGGAGGATTTTCTATCACTGGATACACGGTTGAGAGGAGAGAGATGCCAAATGGCCGCTGGCTGAAAGCCAACTTTAACAACATTCTAGAAACAACCTTCACAGTTAGTGGTCTGATTGAAGATGCTACATATGAATTCCGTGTACTTGCAAGAAACTCTGCTGGTGCTGTCAGTGCCCCATCCCAACCATCAGAGGCATGCACCTGTAGAGATGACATTGAAGAGCCCAGACTGGATGTCGACACATCATATAGCAGTAACATTATTGTCATGGCAGGGGAGGTCTTCAAGCTGGAGGCCAATGTTACTGGTAGGCCACTCCCTTCTTTGGTATGGACCAAAGATGGAAAAGAGCTTGAGGATACAGCCAAGCTTGAGATAAAGTCATCTGACTTTCACACAACACTGATTAACAAAGATTCCCTGAGAAGGGATGGTGGATCTTTCATTCTGACTGCAAGCAATCCAGGAGGTTTTGCCAAGTTTACCTACATTGTCAAGGTATTGGACAGACCTGGACCACCAGACTCCCTCACTGTAACAGATGTCACTGCTGAGAAATGTGTCCTCAACTGGCTGCATCCTACACATGATGGTGGTGCCAAGATTGAGTACTTTATCATTCAGAGGCGAGAGACAAGTCGATTAGCATGGACAAATGTGGCTACTGATCTTCAGGCCAATAGATTCAAGGTCACTAAACTTCTAAAGGGCAACGAATACATCTTCAGAGTCATGGCTGTTAATAAGTATGGTGTTGGCGAACATCTGGAATCTGAACCAGTTATATGTATGAACCCATATGTCATCAGTGATCCTCCACAACAGCCTGAGGTCACCATCATTACCAAAGACTCCATGGTTGTCTGCTGGGAGCGCCCTGAACATGATGGAGGCAGCAGAATAAACACCTACATTGTTGAGAGAAGGGACAAGACCGGTCTACGTTGGGTAAAGTGCAACAAGAGGACTGTGACTGACTTGCGATTCAAAGCATCTGGCCTTACACCAGGACATGAGTATGAATTCAGAGTATTTGCTGAAAACAATGCTGGCCTTAGTCAGCCTAGTCCTTCAAGTCCTTTCTACAAAGCCATGGACACCATCTTCCAGCCTGGGCCTCCAGGTAATCCAAGAGTGCTGGACACTACCAAGTCATCCATTACTCTTGCCTGGAACAAGCCTGTGTATGATGGCGGTTCTGAAATCACTGGCTACATTGTAGAGACCTGTTTGCCGGAGGAGGATGAATGGACAATTCAAACTCCAAAGAAAGGATGGACAGCTACGTCCTTTACTATCATAAACTTAAAAGAAAACCAGGAGTACAAGATTAACATCTGTGCCATTAACTGCGAAGGAGTAGGAGAACCTGCTGCTGTTCCTGGTGCTCCTAAAGCCGAAGACAGACTGCTTCCTCCAGAAATTGAGCTTGGAGCTGATTTACGTAAAGTGGTTAGCATTAGGGCTTGTGGCACATTGAGACTTTTTGTCCCCATTAAGGGTCGACCAGCACCTGAAGTTAAATGGTTGAGAGAGCACAATGAATCTCTGGACAAAGCTAACATTGAAATTACTTCATCCTTTACGACTCTTCAGGTGGATAATGTTGACAGATTTGATGCAGGTAAATATTTGGTGACTGTAGAAAATGCTTCCGGCAGCAAGACTGCTTTTGTTAATGTCCGGGTGCTAGATACCCCTGGAGCACCCCAGAACCTTACCATCAGGGAGATCACCAGAGACTCGGTTTCCCTAGTTTGGGACGCACCTCTTATTGATGGGGGTTCCAGAGTTCGCAGTTACATTGTAGAGAAGCGTGAATCAACAAGGAAGGCCTACTCAACTGTTTGTGCAAGCTGTCATAAGTCAAGCTGGAAAGTGGGAGATCTGGAAGAAGGAAAGTTGTACTTTTTCAGAATCCTGGCTGAGAATGAATTTGGAATTGGTCTTCCAGTGGAAACTGTAGAACCAGTTAAAGCATCAGAGAAACCGTTACCACCAGGCAAAGTCTCCCTCGGTGAAGTCACAGGCTCTAGTGTTACATTAACCTGGGAAAAACCTGAACATGATGGAGGCAGTAGAATAACAGGCTACATTGTTGAAATGCAAAGCAAAGACCGTGAGAAGTGGACCCAGGTCATGGTGGTAAAGACCAATGAGGCTGTTGTTACAGGTCTCACACAAGGTGAGGAATACATGTTCCGAATCTCAGCCACCAATGAGAAGGGAGTTAGTGACCCACGTCCTCTCAGTATGCCTGTGGTGGCCAAGGATCTAGTCATACCACCAACCTTTAAGCTTATTTTTACCACATTTAGCGTGATGGCTGGAGATGATATGAAGATTGATTTACCATATGCAGCTTGTCCCAAAGCAACCGCTTCATGGCTTAAGGATGGAGCAGTTCTCAAAGAGACAACAAGGGTTAATTCCGAAGCCACAGACAAAAACCTCTTACTCGTCATCAAAGAGGCCTGTCGAGATGATGTGGGCACATACACCATTAAATTAAGCAACTCTGCTGGAGAGGCATCCACTGACATTAATGTTGTAGTTCTAGATAAACCCGGCCCTCCCACTGGACCAATTAAGTTAGATGAGGTGACTGCTGACAGTGTGGTTTTGACCTGGAATCCACCAGAATACGATGGTTGTTGTGCCATAAATAATTATGTTGTTGAAAAGAGAGACACATCCACCACTAACTGGCAGATTGTGTCCGCTACAGTGGCCAGAACCACCGTCAAAGCTATCCGTCTAAAGACTGGGTTAGAATACCAGTTTAGAATTGCTGCAGAGAATAGATACGGCAAATCATCTGCACTTGTGTCTGATACCATTATTGCTCAGTATCCATTCGAGGTGCCAAGCCAACCTCGCTCCGTTGTGGTTCAATCAGCTACTAAGGAAAGCATGGTGGTTGTATGGGAAAAACCCAGCAATGATGGTGGAAGCAAAATCCTGGGGTATCACCTAGAGCTCAAAGAGAGAAACAGTTTACTTTGGGTAAAGCAGAACAAACAACTCATTCCAGAGACCAGATTTAAAGTTCAAAGCCTAGAAGAGGGTATTGAGTATGAGTTTAGAGTCTATGCTGAGAATATTGTTGGCAATAGCAAAGCTAGTAAAGTCAGTGAAATGCAAGTGGCCAGAGATCCTTGTGGCATTCCAGGCAAACCAGAGGCTGTTATTGTCACTAGAAACCAAGTGACGCTTAGATGGACCAAGCCTGAATATGATGGTGGCATTAAGATCACAGGTTACATAGTTGAGAAGAAAGAGCAATCTGGGCGTTGGATGAAGGCCAGTTTTGCAAACGTCATCGAAACAGAATTTGTGGTTACTGCACTGACTGAGGATCAGGTTTATGAATTCCGTGTCATCGCAAAGAATTCAGCAGGTGTCCTTAGTCTCCCCTCTGAATCTACTGGATCCATCACAGCTAAGGATGAAGTAGATCCTCCTCAAATTGACTTGGACACTAAATATTCCCAACCAGTAGTTGTGAATGCGGGAGACACATTCAGACTTGAGGCTTCCATATCTGGCAAACCTGTGCCAACAGTACACTGGCTAAAAGACGGTCAGGAGATTACTGAGGCAGCCCGTGTAGAAATCAAGAACACCGATTTTATTGCTTGTATTGTTGTTAAAGAAGCTATTCGTATTGATGGAGGTCAGTACACATTATTAGTAAAAAATGTTGGAGGAGAGAGATCTGTTATTATTAATGTCAAGGTGCTAGACAGACCTGGTCCTCCAGAGGGCCCTATTTCCGTCTATGGAGTGACTAAAGAGAAATGCTCCATTTCCTGGAAACCCCCTCTGCAAGATGGCGGAAGTGATGTTTCTCATTACATTGTTGAGAGAAGAGAAACCAGCAGACTTGTTTGGACTGTTGTTGAACCTAAGGTTCAGACCCTGAACCTCAAGATTACCAAACTTCTTCCCGGAAATGAATACATATTTAGAGTGAGCCCAGTCAACAAGTATGGAGTTGGTGAGCCTTTAGAGTCTGAGGCTACGATTGCTAAAAATCCATTTGTCACTCCCAACCCACCAACAGAGGTGGAAGTTAGCACAATAACTAAAGACTCCATGGTTGTAACCTGGGAGAGACCAGAAAAAGATGGTGGCAACCCCATTCAGGGATACATTGTAGAGAAACGAGACAAAGATGGAGTGAGATGGACTAGGTGTAACAAGAGAACAGTTACTGAACTGCGTTTTAGAGTGACCGGACTCCAAGAAAACCACAGCTATGAATTCCAAGTTGCTGCTGAGAATGCTGCAGGTGTTGGGTCACCAAGTGCACCAACTATTTACTACAAAGCACTGGATCCTATCTTTAAACCAGGTCCACCAAACAACCCCAAGGTGATTGACACCTCAAGATCCACTGTCTCGCTAACATGGGGAAAACCTATCTATGATGGTGGATGTGAAATTCAAGCATACATTGTAGAGGCCTGCAATACTGTATCTGATGAGTGGATTTTATGCACTCCTCCAACTGGTATCCCAGACACTAAGTTCACCGTGACAAAGCTTCTGGAGAAGCATGAGTACCAGTTCAGAGTGTGTGCCATTAATAAAGTAGGTGTTGGTGAGCATGCTGATGTTCCAGGAAAGATTTTACTGGAGGAGAAGCTTGAGGCTCCCGATTTTGACCTGGACGCTGATATGAGAAAGATGATTAACATTCGTGCAGCAAGCACTTTAAGGCTTTTCGTTCCTGTGAGAGGTCGCCCAGCTCCTGAGCTGAAGTGGGGTAAGGCTGATGGCGAGATAAATGAAACTGCCCAAATTGATAACACAAGCAGTTATGCATCACTTGTCATTGAGAACATTGACAGATTTGACAGTGGCAAGTACACCCTAACTGGAGAGAATATCAGTGGTGTGAAATCAGTCTTTATCAGTGTCAGGGTTTTGGACTCCCCTAGTCCACCAACCAACCTAGTCGTGAAAGAGATTACCAAAGGTTCTGTCTCTCTAACCTGGGAGCCTCCACTTTTGGATGGTGGTGCAAAAATTAAGCACTACATTGTTGAGAAGCGTGAGAGCACCAGAAAGGTTTACTCTCCTGTAACCATCTGCAATAAGATGTCATTGAAAATTGAACCACTTCCAGAGGGAGGAATCTTCTTTTTCCGAGTTTTAGCTGAGAATGATTATGGTGTGGGTCTCCCTGCTAAAACCCCAGACCCAATTAAGGTTTCTGAGAAGCCTCAACCACCTGGTAAAGTCACCGTTGTTGATGTCACTCGCAGCTCTGTAACACTCACCTGGGAGAAGCCTCAGCATGATGGAGGTAGTAGGATTAGTCAATATGAAGTTGAACTGGCACCTAAGGACAGTGAGGTCTGGTCAGTGTGTGCTACCGTCAAAGGATTAGAGACAGTAGTGACCAACCTACTCAAAGGAGAGGAATATAATTTCAGGGTCGTGGCTGTAAATAGTAAGGGCAAAAGTGACCCCAGACAACTGGCTCATTCGGTAATAGCAAAGGACCTTTTGATTGAACCTGCTGTAAGACCCAAGGTCAGCACCTACAGTGTCCAAGTGGGCTATGACCTCAAGGTTGAGGTCCCAATTGCTGGTCATCCAAAGCCAACCATCAGCTGGACCAAAGATGGTGCTGCTCTCAAAGAGACCACGAGAGTCAATGTTACTCACTCAGCACATCACACAACCCTTACCATAAAAGATGCCACCAAAGATGATGCAGGCTTGTACAGCATCAATGTAGCCAATAACCTGGGTTCTAAAGATGCCACATTTGAGGTGATTACCTTAGACAAACCAGGCCCACCAACAGGTCCAGTAAAGTTGGAGGACATAAGTGCTGAAAGTATCACTCTAAGCTGGGAACCTCCTACATACACAGGTGGTTGTCCCATCTCTAACTATGTTGTTGTGAAAAGAGACACTACTACCACCAACTGGGTGGTTGTGTCTGCCACAGTTGCCAGAACAACACTTAAGGTAGCCAACTTGAAAACAGGTGCTGAATACCAGTTTAGAATCTATGCTGAGAATCGATATGGAAAGAGTTATGCTATTGATTCAGAGCCAGTCATAGCACAGTATCCATTCCAAGAACCTGGCCCCCCAGGTACACCATTTGTTTCTTCATATACCAAGGATTACATGGTGGTTGAATGGCACAAACCCCCATCTGATGGAGGCAGTGCCATCTTGGGCTACCATCTGGAGAGGAAAGAAAAGAATAGTATCCTCTGGACTAAGATAAACAAAATGCTCATCCAAGACTGCAGGTTTAAATCTACTCCTCTTGAAGAAGGTATTGAGTATGAGTACAAAGTTTCTGCTGAGAATATTGTTGGAATTGGAAAATGCAGCAAAGTCTCTGAGGTGTATGTAGCTCTTGACCCATGTGATCCTCCTGGCTGTCCTAAAGCTGTCATTGTGACTAGGCACTCTGTATTGCTAAAGTGGACCCCCCCAGAGTATGATGGTGGAAGCTTAGTCACTGGCTATGTAGTGGAGAAGCGTGACCTTCCTGAAGGAAAATGGATGAAGGCTAGCTTTGCAAACGTTATGGAAAATGAATTCACAGTCACTGGTTTGATAGAGGACAGCAAGTATGACTTTAGAGTAATTGCAAGAAATGCAGCTGGTGCAGTCAGCAAACCATCTATGTCGACAGGACCCATCACAGCCAAGGATGAAGTTGATCCTCCAACGTGTGAGACAGATCCTATATACAACCAGACTATTGTTGTGAATGCTGGAGAGACGTTTAACCTTGAGGCCACTGTGGACGGAAAACCTGTCCCAACAGCTCAGTGGTTTAAGGGAAATGTTGAAGTTGAAAACTCAGCTAGAGCAGAAATCAAAAACACTGACTTCAAAGCTTTGCTAGTTGTGAAGGATTCTATAAGAGTGGATGGTGGACAGTATACCCTTGTTCTGACTAATGTAGGCGGAACCAAGACTGTGCCATTCAGTGTAAAGGTACTGGATAGACCCGGACCCTCAGAAGGACCTCTTACAGTCAGCAATGTTACTGAGGAGAAGTGTTCACTGTCATGGCTTCCACCTAAACATGACGGAGGAGGTAATGTTTCTCATTACGTCATTGAGAAGCGGGAAACCAGTCGCCTGGCATGGACTGTGGTCTCTGCTGACTGTGGCGCCACTATGACCAAGGTTACCAAATTATTGAAAGGCAATGAATATGTCTTCCGAGTAATGGCAGTCAACAAATACGGTGTTGGTGAACCTCTCGAGTCTACAGCAGTCATCATGAGAAATCCATTTGGTCTTCCTGGATCTCCTTCAGAACTTGAAATCACTAATATTATCAGGGACTCAATGACTGTGTGCTGGAACCGCCCTGAAAGTACAGGAGGTAGTGAGATTTCTGGTTACATTATTGAGAAAAGAGACAGAGCTGGAGTCAGGTGGACCAAGTGCAACAAACGCAGAGTGACTGATCTGCGGTTTAGAGTAACAGGTTTAACTGAGGATCATGAATATGAATTCAGGGTGTCCGCTGAAAATGCAGCAGGAGTGGGTCAGCCAAGCCCAGCTACAGTCTACTACAAAGCCTGTGACCCCACTTTTGAACCAGGCTCTCCTACCAATGTCCATGTGGTTGACACAACTAAGAACTCTGTAACTTTGGCCTGGAGTAAGCCAATTTATGATGGTGGTTGTGAGATTCAAGGATATTCAGTTGAAATTACTAAGGCTGATGAAGAAGAATGGACTATATGCACCCCTCCTTCTGGAGTTAATGTCTGCAAGTTTACAATCACAAAGTTGATTGAGCACCAGGAATACAAGGTACGCATCTGTGCCATCAATAAACTGGGTCTTGGTGAGCCTTCGGAAATTCAAGGAGTTGTAAAACCACAAGATAAAATTAATCCTCCAGAGATTATTCTAGATTCAGAACTTAGGAAGGGCATAGTTGTCCGTGCTGGTGGCTCTATGAGAATCTGCATTCCATTCAAGGGTCGTCCTACACCTGAGGTCAGCTGGGCCAAAGAAGATGGTGAATTGCCCAGTAAGGTTCAGATCGAGACTGGAGAGGATTACACACAGCTTTCAGTGGACATCTGTGACCGATTTGATGCTGGAAAGTACATTGTCAAAATGGAAAATTCAGCTGGTGTCAAATCAGCTTTCGTCTCTGTGAGAGTCCTAGACACCCCAGGAGCACCACAGAGTTTAATAGTAAAAGATGTTAAGAGAGAAAGTGTTACTCTGTCTTGGGAGCCTCCTCTTATTGATGGTGGTGCAAGGATCACTAACTACCTGGTGGAGAAGCGTGAGTCTACAAGGAAGGTTTATTCAACTGTTGATATGAAGTGCACAAAGACAAGCTATCGGATTACAGGATTAACTGAAGGAACTGTTTACTATTTTAGAGTTTTAGCTGAGAATGAGTTTGGTGTAGGACAGGCAGTGGAAACAGAAGACTCTGTCAAGACAGCTGAGCCTCCTCTGCCTGTGGGCAAGATTACTTTGACTGAAGTGACCAAAACCTCTGCCTCGCTGTCTTGGGAGAAGCCAGATCATGATGGTGGCAGCAGAATCATGGGGTATTATATTGAAATGCAGCCTGTAGGCTCAGAGGAATGGGTAGTGGCTGTAATAGCTAAAACTTGTGAAGGCACTGTCACAGGTCTTAGTGCTGGACATGAA
>NC_024322.1:556793-557465 GCF_000523025.1 Cynoglossus semilaevis | reverse complement strand
CCAAGACCTTTGGCTGCAACTGTCACAGCTAAAGATGTAACTGTTCAACCTGGATTCAAGATGGCTTTCAACACATACAGTTTACAGAATGGTGAGGATCTGAAGATTGAAATTCCTGTAATAGGACGTCCAATTCCAAAGGTTGAGTGGAAAAAGGATGGCCAGGCTCTTAAGGAGACAACCAGACTGAATGTGTCCACTATTCCATCATTAACTAAGCTGACCATTAAAGATGCTAACAAAGAAGATTCTGGAAAATACACCATCACAGCCACCAGCAGTATTGGTACAACAACAGAGGAAATTGTTGTAATTATTCTTGATAAACCTGGTCCACCCATTGGCCCAGTAAAGATTGAAGAAGTAAGTTCAAATTATGTCACACTCTCCTGGGAGCCACCATTGTACACAGGAGGCTGTCAAATAAATAACTATATTGTGGAGAAGAGAGACACTACCACTACAGCATGGCAAATTGTATCCGCTACCATTGCCCGAACAACTATCAAAGTTAGCAATTTAAAGACTGGAGTTGAGTATCAATTCAGAGTGTCTGCAGAGAACAGGTATGGAAAGAGTCCTGCCATAATGTCCCCTACTGTTGTTGCTCAGTATCCATTCACCGTGCCTGGTGCACCAGGAAGGCCAGCGATCTCTGCTGCATCCAAGTAT
>NC_024322.1:537031-556763 GCF_000523025.1 Cynoglossus semilaevis | reverse complement strand
AGCTATCTCTGCTGCAACCAAGGATAGCATGGTTATCGAGTGGAAGCCACCCATCAATAATGGAGGTAGCCCCATCTTAGGCTACCACCTTGAGAGGAAAGAGAAGAACAGCATCCTGTGGACAAAACTCAACAAGCTGTTAATTCCGGAAACCCGTTACAAGACCTCAGAGCTGGAGGAAGGTATTGAATATGAATTCCGTATATATGCAGAAAACATTGCTGGAATCAGCATAGCCAGCAAGGTGTCTGAGAGTACTGTTGCCAGAGACCCC
The DNA here is from genome assembly GCF_000523025.1 of Cynoglossus semilaevis. Lineage (NCBI taxonomy): Eukaryota > Metazoa > Chordata > Actinopteri > Pleuronectiformes > Cynoglossidae > Cynoglossus > Cynoglossus semilaevis. Next base: position 556,489 of record NC_024322.1, on the reverse strand, counting down.
TGCGACCCACCAGGAACTCCAGAGGCTATTGAAATTACCAGAAATCATGTAACACTGCAGTGGACAAGACCTCAGTATGATGGTGGCAGTGCCATAACTGGATATGTAATTGAAAGAAAGAAATATCCTGATAACCGCTGGATGAAAGCCACCTTTACAAACATCCTTAATACCCAATTTACAATCACTGGCCTCACGGAGGATTGTGTTTATGAATTCAGAATCATTGCCAGAAATGCTGCTGGCATTTTTAGCCCTCCTTCTGAGAGTACAGGACAAATTACTGCCAAAGATGAAATTGAGCCCCCAGGAGCAACCATGGATTCCAAATTCAAGGATCTGACTGTTGTTCATGCTGGTGAAACCTTCACCATTGATGCTGACTACAGTGGCAAACCTATACCTGAGGTCATCTGGATAAAGGATGGAAAGGAGATTGATAAAGCTACACCAAGAATGGAGATCAAGACCACACTCACACGTACCATCCTGACAGTAAAGGACTGCATTCGAGTTGATGGCGGCCATTTTATTCTCAAACTTGTAAATGTTGGAGGAATTAAGATGGTTCCAGTAAACGTCAAAGTTTTGGACAGACCTGGTCCTCCAGATGGACCATTGGAAGTCAAAGGTGTTACATCTGAAAAATGCTACCTTCATTGGAACCATCCCTCACATGATGGAGGGGCTAGCATTTCTCACTACATCATTGAGAAGAGAGAGACTAGCCGCTTATCTTGGACAATAGTGGAACCTAAGATTCAAGCCATCAGCTACAAAGTCACTAAATTGCTGCCTGGCAATGAATACATCTTTAGAATCACTGCTGTTAACAAATATGGTGTTGGTGAGCCTTTGGAGTCTGAGCCTGTAATTGCTCGTAATCCCTTCACCTATCCCAGTGCCCCCTCCACCCCAGAGGCCAGCGCTGTCACTCGCAACTCCATTGTGCTTACCTGGGAGAGGCCAGAGAACAATGGAGGAGCTGAAATTGAAGGATATGTCCTTGAAAAGCGTGATAAAGATGGCATCAGGTGGACCAAATGCAACAAAAAGAGGTTGAGTGATCTAAGATTTAGATGTGCTGGCCTAACTGAAGGCCATTCCTATGAATTTAGAGTCTCTGCAGAAAATGCTGCTGGTGTAGGTAAACCAAGTGCACCATCTGAATATATCAAAGCCTGTGACGCCACCTATCCACCTGGACCTCCAAACAACCCCAAAGTCACTGACCATTCTAGCACTACTGTTTCCCTGTCCTGGTCAAGGCCAATCTATGATGGCGGTGCACAGATCAGTGGATACATTGTTGAAATGAAGGAGGCAGCAGATGACGAGTGGCTGATGTGCACACCGCACACTGGTGTCACAGTTACTCATTACACTGTGAAGAAACTTAAAGAGAATGCAGAGTACAACTTCCGCATCTGTGCTTTTAACCATGAGGGTGTGGGTGAGCCAGTTGTCTTACCTGGTTCTGTAATTGCTGCAGAGAAGCTAGAAGCTCCGGAGATTGAACTTGATGCTGACTTGAGAAAGATGGTTAATGTTCGTTCCTCTGCGACCCTACGTTTGTTTGTGCCCATAAGAGGAAAGCCTGAACCAGAGGTCAGATGGGCTAAAGCAGATGGAACTTTGAACGAACGTGCCCAGATTGATGTCACCAGCTCTTACACAATGCTGGTCATTGAGGATGTTAACAGATTTGACACTGGAAAATATGTTCTTACATTGGAGAATCTTAGCGGCTCTAAGTCAGCTTTCATCAATGTTAGAGTCTTGGACTCACCAAGTGCCCCTACAAACCTTCAGGTTAAGGATGTTAAGAGAAATTCTGTTTCCATCTCCTGGGAGCCACCTTTGATTGATGGCGGTGCTAAGATCTCACACTATATTGTGGAGAAAAGAGAACAGAAGAGGATGGCTTTTACCAGTGTCAGCTCCAACTGCGTGAGAAACTCCTACATTATTTCAGACTTACAAGAGGGAGGTCGATACTTCTTCCGTGTATTAGCTGTGAACGAGCTTGGAGTAGGTCTTGCTGCCACCACAGATCAAGTCAAGGTTTCTGAAGCTCCTTTGCCTCCTGGTAAGGTTTTCCTTGATGATGTTACTCGTCACACTGTTTCGCTTTCTTGGGAAAAACCAGATCATGATGGGGGCAGCAAGATAACGCACTATATTATTGAGATGCAACCAAAGGGAGAAGACAGATGGTCTGTATGTAGTGAAGTCAAAGCACTGGAAGCTACTATTGGTGGACTTGCAACTGGAGAAGAGTACTCCTTTAGGGTTATTGCTGTAAATGATAAGGGCAAGAGTGATCCCAAACCCCTTGCTGCTCCTGTAGTAGTGAAGGACATCACAGTGATCCCCACAGTTAGCCTTGTATATCACACATACAGTATCAAAGCAGGAGATGACCTCAAGATTGATGTTCCCTTTAGAAGCAGACCTGACCCAGATGTTTGCTGGAAAAAGAATGGCCAAGTACTGAAGCAGACTACCAGGGTCAATGTTCTATCCTCTAAGACCTCATCCAAGATCACCATCAAAGATGCAACGAAAGACGATGTAGGAAAATATGAGATTACTTTGACTAACTCAATTGGAACCACAACAGCGGAGGTTTCTGTAATAGTCTTGGACAAACCTGGCCCACCCAGCAACATTAAGGTGGATGAAGTGAGTGCTGACTTTATCAGTCTCAGCTGGGATCCACCTACTTATGATGGTGGTTGCCAGATTAACAACTACGTAGTAGAAAAAAGAGATACTACCACTACCACTTGGCAGATTGTCTCAGCCACTGTTGCTAGGACATCAATCAAGGTTTGTCGTCTTACTCAGGGAACTGAGTACCAGTTCCGTATTGCAGCTGAGAACCGTTACGGTAAAAGTCCTGCCATCGACTCTGTTGCTGTTGTTGCTCAATATCCATTTGAGCCTCCAGGTCCACCAACCAAAATAAATATCACCAATGCCACTAAAACTAGCATGCTTGTGGTTTGGGGTAGGCCTGCAAGTGATGGAGGAAGCCCTGTTATTGGTTATCATATTGAATGCAAGGACCAGAGCAGCATTCTGTGGACCAAGGTCAACAGAGGACTTGTGGCTGAGAACCAGTTTAAGATGACAGGAATTGAAGAGGGACTGCAGTACCAGTTCAGGGTGTATGCTGAGAATGCTGCTGGTATTGGTCCATGTTCTCAGGCATGTGAGCCTGTTGCAGCCAGAGATCCATGTGAACCTCCACATAACCTCAGAGTCACAAACATTACTAGAAACTCTGTTTCTCTGTTTTGGGAGCGGCCAGAGTATGACTTTGGAGCAAAAATTACTGGGTACATTGTTGAACGTAAAGAGCTTCCAAACGGACGCTGGCTAAAATGCAACTTCACTAATATACAGGAAACCTACTTTGATGTGACAGGCCTAACTGAAGATGTCACATATGAATTTCATGTTATAGCTAAAAATTCAGCTGAGCAGCTAAGCGCACCATGCGAAAGCACTGGTCCTATTACAGTTAAAGATGATGTAGACCCGCCCTCTATCAGCATCGATGACAAGCTCAAACAACTGGTTATCGTTAAAGCTGGTGACATCATTAAATTCGATGCTGAAATTACAGGCCGTCCACTTCCAGTTGTCTCATGGTCTAAGGATGGAAAGGAAGGTTCAGCCAAGGCTAGGTGGGAAATCACCTCCACAAATTTCGCAACGTCCCTGATTGTCAGGGATATTATACGCAGGGACTCTGGCCAGTATGTCCTCAGTTTGCATAATGTGGCTGGAACTAGATCTGTTGCTATCAACTGCAAAGTTTTGGATAGCCCCGGGCCTTCTTCAGGACCTTTGGCAGTGTCAGGGCTTACAGCAGAGAAATGCACTCTTACATGGGGACCTCCACAGGAAAACGGTGGTGCAGAGGTTATGCACTACATTGTGGAGAAGCGTGAGACAAGTAGACTTGCTTGGACACTTGTCTATGGAGACATGAAGGCAACCACTTGCAAAGTGACAAAACTACTTAAAGGAAACGAGTATATTTTCAGAGTCAGGGGTGTCAACAAATACGGAGAAGGTGAAGCTCTGGAGAGTGATCCAGCTAGGGCAACTGATCCATATACTATTCCAGCAGCACCCACAAATGTCCAAGTCACTGCAGTTACCAGTGAGGCGATGACCATTTGTTGGGAGAGACCTGTTTCTGATGGTGGCAGCAGTATATCTGGCTATGTCATCGAAAAGAGAGAAAAGACCGGTCTTCGTTGGTGTCGTGTCAACAAAAAACCAGTTTATGACCTTAGAGTCAAAGCTTCACATCTTCGTGATGGCTGTGAATATGAGTACAGAGTGTTTGCTGAGAATTCGGCAGGCCTCAGTGCCCCCAGTATTCCTTGTCCACTCACCAAAGCTGAAGACCCACAGTTCCTGCCCTCACCTCCTGCTAAGCCCAAAATCATTGACTCAACAAAGACCACTGTTACCCTGTCATGGAACAAGCCATTGTTTGATGGTGGAGCCACCGTGACTGGCTACAGAATTGAATACAGAATTGCTTCAGATGATGAATGGTTTGTTGGAGTCCAAAATACTAAGAACACTGAGTTTACAGTTGTGGGTTTGACACCTGGGTCCGAATACGTGTTTGTTGTCAGGTCTATTAACAAGATTGGACTCAGTGAGCCCAGTGAGGATTCTGATAAACATGTGGCCAAAGAAAGGGAGGAGGAGCCAATGTTTGACATTAGCAATGACATGAGAAAGACTCTTATTGTGAAGGATGGAAGCTCTTTTACAATGACAGTGCCCTTCAGAGGCAAACCCATCCCCAGTGTAACTTGGGCTAAACCTGATATTGATCTCAGAGTTCGTGCTGTTATTGACACCACAGACACATTCACCTCCATCACATTAGAGAGAGCAACTCGAAACGACTCTGGCAAATACACAGTTACCTTGTCCAATGTTGCTGGCACCGCTTCACTGACACTCAATGTCCGAGTTTTGGACTCCCCTGGACCTCCAGCCTGTGTTGATGTTAAGGATGTGACAAAGACCTCAGCTACTGTGACGTGGGATACTCCTGAAAATGAAGGAGGTGGACCAGTCAAGACCTACATCGTTGATTTCCGTGAAGCCAGCAAAAAAGGCTGGACCAGGTTGACAGACACCTGCCACAGACTCACATACAAGGTGACAGACCTGCAGGAGGGAGGCGTTTACTTTTTCAGAGTGACAGGCCAGAATGAATATGGTGTTGGTGTTTCTGCTGAGACCAAAGAAGGAACCAAAATCACAGGTATTCTGAGCAACTTTGGTGTGGTTTCCATACATGTGATTTAATTTTTTCAGGTTTATACATTATGACTTCTTTTCTCAGAAAAACCAACCCCACCACCTAAACTTGGAGTGACTGAAGTGACCAAGGAGAGTGTGTCATTGGCCTGGGCCAAACCAGAACATGATGGTGGCAGCAGGATTACAGGCTATCTGGTGGAGACCCTAGAGAAGGGTCAAGAGAAGTGGATGAAATGTGCAGTAACCAAATTCACCCATTTAACTGTCTCGGGGCTAAGGGAAAATACAGAATACTTCTTCAGAGTCCGAGCAGAGAACATTGCTGGATTCAGTGACGTAAAGGAAATGATCGTTCCTGTGGTGGTCAAGGACCAACTAGGTAAGTATCAGAGTAATTGAATTTTTTTAAATTATATTTTACTTTGTTTTCTAAAATCAGCTACTAAGTATGTCAACTATTTTGTTTCTTCTGTGTTTAAGAACCTCCTGAGATTATTATGACAGACTTCCCACATAACACGGTGTATGTTCGAGCTGGATCTACACTCAAGTGTGAGATTCCACTAACCGGGTGTCCACTGCCTAAAGTCACTTTGTCTAAGGATAATGTGATGCTGAAGTCGACAATGAGATTCAACTCTGAAGTCACTCCTGACAGCATTAAGATCATTCTGCGCGAGAGCATTGCTGGTGACTCCGGGCGCTATGACATCACTGCCTCAAACTCTAGTGGAACTACAAAGGCCTCTTTGAACATTGTGGTTATGGATCGTCCCAGTGCCCCTGTTGGACCAGTGGAAATATTTGATGTTACAGAGGACAGTGTTAGTCTGAAGTGGCTCCCACCAGCTTATGAAGGTGGTAGCCCTATTACTAACTACATCGTTCAAAAGAGAGAGACAACCACAGCCAACTGGATGGACGTCTCTTCTGCTGTGGCTCGTTGCACCATTAAGATTTTGAAGTTGGCCACAGGTTTGGAGTACCAGTTCAGAATCAAGGCTGAAAATAGATACGGAATTAGTGAGTTCCTTGATTCACCGACAGTCACTGTCAGCCTTCCTTACAGTAAGTGTATTTTTTATTTGCTGCACTCATTTGTGGTTATTGTTCTTTCACAATATGTTTTGTTTATATGTCCAAACCCACGGAATCTGCTTTCTACCATTCAGCTATTCCAGATGCTCCAGCAATGCCTGAAATCACTGCAGTAACACGAGAATACATCACTGTTGCTTGGAAGGAGCCTAAGTCAGATGGTGGCAGCCATGTTTTCGGCTACCATCTCCAGATGAAAGACAAAAACAGCATTCTCTGGCAAAAAGTCAACAGAATGATCATCCGTGCTACACACTTCAAGGTCACTAACATTCATGCTGGACTTATTTATGAGTTCAAGGTGGCAGCAGAGAACGCAGCTGGAATCAGTGCCTTTAGCAAAGTTTCTGATGCTGTACTAGCTATTGATGCCTGTGGTGAGTTGAAGCTCAGAGAAAAATAAGTCAATGTTTCATTTTGTTGTGTGTTTATTTCTAATGAATGTTTCCTTTTCACAACAGAACCACCGGTTAACCTGCGTATTAATGACATCACCAAGAACACCATAAGTCTCGTTTGGGAGAAACCCAATTATGATGGTGGATGCCCCATCGTCGGTTACAACATTGAGAAAAGAGAGGGTACAAGTGCTAAGTGGACCAAGGCTAACATTACCAACGTCACAGACACCCGTTTCTCTGTTAGTGGTCTGACCCAGGATGAGACCTACGAATTCAGAGTCATGGCAAGGAATGCAGTTGGCTCTATTAGCAACCCATCCATTACTGCTGGGCCAGCTACATGTGTAGACACCTTTGGTGAGTAGTCTTGTTTTACAGCAGTTGGCATGAAGTGAAAATTAGGTAAATTAGCATTAAGTCAGTAGCTGTTAGAAAATTAAAATCTTACCCACAATCTTTTCCTCATTTTCACAATCCTCGTTTGGTGTTAATGAGAAAGAAAAGTCTGTCTGTTTAAATATTTCACTTACGGTACTTCATTTTCAGTAGCCCTCTATCCACTGTGACAAAATACAAAGATAGAAGCTAAAAGTGTTTTTTTTCCATAAATCATCATAGCCCAGGAACAAGGTTTTCAAAGAAATGTTGAGAAATGTTTTTGACAACAATCTGGCTAATAATCTTCTAATGTGTTAAAACAGGTGCACCAGAGATTGACATACCTCAGGAATACTTTAGTGAGCTTAAACACATGGCTGGATCTGATGTGCAGCTGAAGTTCAACATCAAAGCCAAACCTGCTCCCACTATTGAGTGGCTTAAGGACAACATTGAGCTTGAATCCAACACACAGCTGTCATTCCAACACACCTTTGACTCCACAAGTGTGTTATTGAAGGACACCTCTCGCTTGAACTCTGGTACCTATGAGGTCCGGGTAAAGAATTCTCTGGGATCAGCCTGTGCTGTTGTTAGGCTGCTCATCCAAGGTATCTTCATTTTTTATTATAACCTAATGTGTCATTTCAATGTGTGCTCAATAGATCCTAAAATGTTGACATGTTTTTCTTTGTAGACAAGCCTGGGCCTCCCGCAGGAGATATTCAGTTTAAGAAGGTCACAGCTGACAACATCACCATAATGTGGTCTCCACCTGCTGATGAGGGTGGTGCCATGGTGACTCATTATATTGTGGAGAAGAGAGAGACCAGCAGGATCATGTGGTCCATTGTGTCAGAAAAAATGATCGACTGCATTGTCAACGTCGGTAGACTTATCCAGGGCAACGAGTACATATTTAGAGTCCGGGGAGTCAACAAGTACGGTGTTGGAGACCCACTAGAGTCTACACCTGTCATTGCAAGAAACCAATTTGGTAAGGGAGATGGTCCAATTACAGTATATTACCTATAATCTTAAATGCATATATAAAAATTCCAAGTAAATGTTTTAATAATGAATTGATCACCTGTTTATTTCTTTATCACAGTTCCTCCCAGTGAGCCATCGAAGCCCAAAGTAACCATGATCACCAAGTCAACTATGACAGTTGTCTGGGAAAGACCAGCAATGGACGGTGGTAGTGACATTGATGGCTACTACCTAGAGAAGAGGGAGAAGAAAAGTCTGCAGTGGTTTAAGGTCTGTTTGTTTACCTTCACTTTCACTTCCTCCTTTTTTTGCTTTAAACTAAGGAAAAATCATGTAACAAATTATGTAAATTGTTTGTTCAGGTGGTGAAGGGAACCATCAGAGACACCAGGCAGAAGGTGACTAACCTGCTGGAAAACAATGAGTACCAGTATCGGGTTTGTGCTGTCAACAAAGCTGGAGCTGGAAATTACTCTGTGGCTTCGGACCTTTATAAGGCATTTGATCCTATTGGTATGTGTATAGTTCCTATTAGAATATTATTGTTTTTTCTTAATTATACTTTAGACTTAAACTTATATTATATTTGCTTACCCAGACCTGCCTGGAGAACCATCCAAGCTTCGTGTTGTTGACTCCACCAAGACTTCCATCACTCTTGGTTGGGAGAAACCTGTCTATGATGGCGGAAGTGAAATTTTGCACTACATTTTGGAACAAATGAACTTTGAGGATAAAGAATGGGTGACAGTCAACCCACAGGTCAAGACCTGTGAATATGTTGTATCCAACCTCAAACCTGGTGCCTACTACTATTTCAGAGTCTATGCTGTCAACTGCAAGGGCAAAGGAGAGGACATCAAAATGTACCAACCTACTCAAGCAAAAGACATCCTGGGTTTGTATTGGAACTATAAAAGGTTTTCAGAGAATATTGGAGTGGTTTTAAAATATTATATAATTCTGATGGTTCCTAACTAGTGCTCCTTTTATTTTCTCACCAACAGAGGAAGCCGATTTGGACTTGGACGTTCCCATGACAACCCAGTACACAGCAAGGGCTGGCATTGATGTGTTGGCATTCATCCCCTTGAAGGGACGCCCTGCCCCCAATGTCACCTGGCGACGTGGTGAACGCAACATTGCTGGAGACAACCGCTATACTATCACCAGCACTGAGCGGGCCACCACTCTCCTCATACCTAAAGTCACTCGTGATGACTGTGGCAAGTACCTGCTGGAGATTGAGAATGGTGTGGGAGAACCAAAGATCGTCACTGTTTCCTTAAGGGTTCTGGACAGTCCATCAACCTGCCAGAAACTAATAATCAAGAATGTCACTAGAGGAAAGTTGACCCTTAGTTGGGAGGCTCCCCTAATTGATGGTGGGTCACCTGTTACTAATTACATTGTTGAGAAGAAGGCCTCCACCATGAAGGCCTACCAGGTCATCGCCTCAGAGTGTGCCAACACTTCTTTTAAGGTCTCAGGCCTGGAAGAGGATATAGCTTACTTCTTCCGTGTGTCTGCAGAAAATGAGTATGGTGTGGGTGATACTTGTGAGACCTCTGAGCCAGTTAGAGCCACAGAAACACCCGGAGGCGTAAAAGACCTTGTTATGGTGGATTCCACACATACCTCTGTTACACTACAATGGAGCAAGCCAGACCATGATGGTGGCAGCCTCATTACAGACTACTTAATTGAAAAAAGACCCAAAGAAGATCCCACGTGGACTCTGGGTGCTACATGTAAGCGATGCAGCTGTGAAGTTACAGGACTGAAGGAGAACACAGAAATGTTCTTTAGAGTATTTGCCAAAAACGAGAAAGGCCTCAGTGACTTCACCCAGATTGGTCCCGTTAAGGTTATCAACTTCATCATTCCACCTGAGGCCAACCTCAGCGATTACCCTAATGGAGAACTAGCAGTTCGCGTAGGCCAAAACATTCACATTGAGCTACCATTCAAGGGTAAACCAAAACCTGCAATTAGCTGGCTCAAGGACAACTTCCCGCTGAAGGAAAGTGACACGGTTCGCTTTAGAACCACTGATAATAAAACTTCAGTCACGGTCCGAGGAGCCAAGAAGGAGGATGCAGGCCAATACACTTTGGTGCTGGACAACAGAACCATAAAGAACTTCTTTGACATAAATGTTATTACTCTTGGACCTCCATCAGTACCAATTGGTCCAGTCCGCTTTGATGAGATAAAAGCTCAGAGTATCATCATCTCCTGGGATGTGCCAAAAGAAGATGGAGGTGGGGAGATCAGTTGCTACAGTGTGGAAAAACGTGAGACCTCCCAAGCTAACTGGAAGATGGTCTGCTCCAGTGTTGTCAGGACCTCATTTAAGATCCCCAACCTGATCAAAGGAACCGCCTACCAGTTCAGAGTACGTGCAGAAAACAAGTATGGAGTCAGCGAACCACTCAACTCTCCAGAGATTATTGCCGAACACCAGTACAAACCTCCAGGTCCTCCAGGAAAGCCAGTGGCTTTCAATGTTACCAGTGATGGTATGACAATCAAGTGGGAGTCACCTGAGTTTGATGGAGGATCCCCTGTTTTGGGCTATCATGTGGAGAAGAAGGACAGAAACAGTCTGCTGTGGCAGAAAGTCAATTCGACCATCATATCCAACAGAGAATACAGAATCATTGGTCTCTTGGAGGGACTGGAGTACTCCTTCAGAGTCTATGCAGAGAACAATGCAGGACTTAGCATTGTTAGCGAGCAAAGCAAGCATGCACGTGCTATCTCCCCTGTCGGTAAGTACACAGTATTTAAAATATGCTTTATTAAAATATGTTTAATTCCTATATAGATATTTTTGACTTGCCGTTCACTCTGTTATTTGTTCTTTTTTCTCTACCACTAGATCCACCAGGCACTCCGGTCTGCATTGATGTCACCAGGGACTCAGTAACCCTGCAGTGGGATGTCCCACACAGGGATGGCGGCAGCAAAATTGTGGCCTATAGTGTGGAGAGACGTCATGGAAGAGGAAAATGGTTGCGATGCAACTTCACTGATATTAGTGAAACACAGTTCACTGTGACTGGTCTGTCGCCTGGAGACAGATTTGAGTTCAGAGTAATTGCCAGGAATGCTGTGGGCACTGTAAGTCCACCATCTAATTCCTCTCCTTACATCATGACCAAGGATGAGAGCAGTAAGTTTATCATTTTAAGACATTCTCAAAAATATTTTTATAAATCATGTATATGTGATTCTAATTTATTCCTTTTTTTTTCTTTAGTTGCTCCTGAGATTACTTGGTCCCCAGACCAGGTTGCCAATTTGAAAGCCGGTGAGAATCTTAAACTTAGCTGCAGCATCAGCGGACGTCCTGTTCCACAGGTTGTCTGGTACAAGGATGGCAAGGAGATTGATAAGAGGACTATGATTGACATTGAGATCACCAGTGGAATCGGCACTAGCAGTCTGTTCATTCGTGACGTAAATAGGAACCATCGTGGTATCTACACTATTGAGGCCAAGAACAGCTATGGTACCAAGAGAGCTGACGTCAATGTCAGAGTACAAGGTTGGTAAAGTTATATGTTTTAATGACGCAGGGTTCTCAGCAATATTTTTTAACTTGGTATTTCCTTTGTCGTTCTCCCCAGATACACCTGGACCTGTTGAAGGTCCGATCCGTTTCACCAACATCACAGCTGATAAGTGCACAGTTTGGTGGAACCCACCAGAGAATGATGGTTGTGCTGCTATCTTACACTATGTGGTGGAGAAGAGGGAGACATCTAGGATCACATGGGCCTTGGTTACATCTAAGTGTGAAGCCTGCTCATTCAATGCCACCAACCTAATCAAGGGCAATGAGTACCAGTTCAGAATTTCTGCCGTTAACAAGTTTGGTGTTGGTAAACCACTGGACTCCGACGCTGTCATTGCACAAATGCAGTACAGTAAGTAAAATCCATCTTGTAATATCAGACTTGCTTCACAGAAAATACACTGATCTAAACTTTTATGATTCTAACTCCATTACTACCCTGTTTTAGCTGTGCCTGAAGCGCCAGGTACCCCAGATGCCACTCATCTTACTGGAGACAGTATAACCCTTTGCTGGACCAGACCCAGATCAGATGGAGGCAATGAGATCAAGCACTATATCCTGGAAAGAAGAGAGAAAAAGAGTCTGCGCTGGTTAAAGGTTTCTTCTAAGAGGCCCATCACTGAACTAAGGCACCGTGTCACTAACCTCACGGAGGGCAACGAGTATGAGTTCCGTGTTATGGCTGAAAATGGTGCAGGCATTGGTCCATCCAGTGGAACCTCCAGGCTGTTTAAGTGCAAAGAGCCCACAAGTGCTCCAAGTGCTCCCACAGTAATAAAGGTAGGGTCAACTTTTGTCAGTTTTCTATGGCATTTGTATACCAAATCCTGAACCTTAAAAAAAATCTGTAAATAACTCTAAAATAACTTTTTTTTCTCCAAAAACAGGTAATTGACTCCACAAAATCCTCTGTCACCCTGGAATGGACTAAGCCAGTCTTTGATGGCGGCATGGAAATCATCGGCTACAACATTGATATGTGTAAGGCCAGTCTGGAGGAGTGGCACAGAGTCAATAACCAGACTTGCATCAACACAAGATACACTGCAAAGGGCTTACTCCCCGGAGAGCTCTACAAGTTCAGAATAAGCGCTGTCAATGGTTCGGGACAGGGTGAAGCCTCTGTATTGCCCCACTCTGTTCAGGCTCTGGACAGACTGACATCTCCAGAGATTGACATTGCTGCCAACTTCAAACAAACACACACTGTGAAAAACGGCGGTTTGGTCTGCCTCAGCATTAACTTCTTTGGCAAACCTACTCCTCTTGCAACCTGGTCGAAGGTGAATGGTGAGCTGCCTGTCATGGCTGACATCAACACAACAGACTCATCCTCCACACTGAGAATTGAGAGTTGCACAAGGTATGATGCTGGCAAATACACCCTATCTTTGGAGAACAACAGTGGGCACAAGTCGATCACATTCACTGTTAAGGTTCTAGACACACCTGGACCGCCAGGGGCCATCACCTTTAAAGATGTCACCTGCGGAGCTCTGACACTGTTGTGGGATGCTCCAATCAATGATGGTGGATCCAGAATCCAACACTATATTGTGGACAAACGTGAGGCCAGTCGCCTGACCTGGCAAGAGGTCAGCACCAAATGCATTCGTCAAATGATCCGAGTGACAGGTCTAGATATTGGTGTCCCATACATCTTCAGAGTCATTGCTGTCAACCAGTATGGACAAGGAGAACCTCGTGAGATGATAGAGCCTGTCACTGCCACTGAAGAACCTGCGTCACCAAAGAGGCTAGATATTGTTGACACCTCTAACTCTACAGCCTCATTGGTGTGGTTGAAGCCTGAGCACGATGGTGGCAGTCGAATCAGAAACTACATTGTTGAGTTTAGAGCTAAGGGCACTGACAACTGGGTGTTGAGTGGGGAGACTAAGTTATTAAAAATGCTGGTGGAAGGTCTGATTCACAACACTGAGTATGATTTCAGGGTCAAAGCCCAAAATGACGCTGGAATCAGTGAGCCTCAATGCACCCACAGCTCCGTGGTCATCAAAGAACCCGTCATCGAGCCTACCGCGGATCTAAGCAGCATAACTAACCAGCTCATCGCCTGCAAGTTGTCCAGTAACTTCACCATTGACATCCCAATCAGTGGCAGGCCTGCACCTAAAGTTACCTGGAAGCTGGAGGAGATTAAGCTGAAGGACACAGATAGAGTTTCTATCACAACTACAACGGAGAGAACCACCCTAGTGGTTAAGGACAGCAAGAGAAGCGACAGTGGCAAATACTATTTGATCCTGGAGAACACAGCTGGTGTGAAGATCTTCACTGTGACAGTGGTGGTTGTTGGCAGACCAACTCCACCCAAAGGCCCTGTCAAAATTTCCGGAGTTTCTTCCGAGTCCTGTACATTGTCATGGTCTGAACCTGCAGAAGATGGTGGCAGTGAAATTGTCAACTACATTGTAGAGAAACGTGAATCTGGCTCTGCCTCCTGGCAGGTGGTGAATTCAAGTGTAAAGAGAACCACCATCAAGGTGACACATCTAACTAAGTACATGGAGTACACTTTTAGGGTGTGTGCGGAAAACAAGTTTGGTGTAAGCAAATCCATTGAGTCTGCTGCTGTTGTCATCGAGCATCCATTTGGTAAGTTCCTAGAATATGCACAAATGCTAAGGGGTAATGGCTCTAACAGACATAATAATGTTGAGTCATCCTTTTTCATTTTGCAGTTGCTCCAAGTCCTCCAACTCGACCAGATGTGGTGTCAGTTTCTGCAAATGCCATTAGCATCAAGTGGGATGTGCCATATGCAGATGGCGGCACCGAAGTAACCGGTTACTGGATTGAAAAGAAAGAGAGAAACACAATCCTGTGGGTGAGGGAGAACAAGCTGCCATGCTTGGAGTGCCATTACAAAGTCTCCAACCTGATCGAGGGCCTGGAATATCAGTTCAGAGTCTATTCCATGAATATTGCTGGACTTAGCAAGGCCAGCGAGCCATCCAGACCTGTCATGGCATTCAATCCTGTTGGTGAGTGAAACATTTGCTTCTCAACCCAAAAACATTTGACCTGCAACAAAACATGGTCATTAGAGGTTTCAGCTGGCACCCAGTCCCACCAATTTATATTTATAAGGATGCACTGATCCAACTTTTTTTTGGCCCAAATAAGCTACTATCTAATACCCTGGGTATTAGATAGTAGCTTATATCCAATACTGTTACAATATCAGGGTTAAAATGATAAACTCTTTAACTGACCCTGTAGAGCAGAGGTGTCAAACATGTGGCCCATGGGCCAAAACTGGCACGCTAAGGTGTTTAATACAGCATCTTAACAAACTTTATTGATTAAAAGAAAAATACAATTTTTTGTAAAAATCTTATTCGGTATAAAAAATACCACAAAAAACAATTCTCAACTAACTCAATATCAAATATGTGCATCTCTTTCCTTTATTTGGCTTACCAAGTTCAGGGTTTTAGTCTGATACACTAAACATCACCCTTTTTCTATGCTCAGATTCTCCGGGTAAACCTGAAGTGACTGATGTCAGCCACTCCTCCGTGTCACTCTGCTGGACCATACCGTTCAATGATGGTGGCAGCAAGATTGTCGGATACGTGGTTGAGAGAAAAGTTTACAGTACAAGTGAGTGGGATGACAACCGCTGGCTTAAGTGCAACTACACCACCATCACAGAGAATTACTTCACTGTGACCAATCTGGGAGAAGGAGAGACATATGAGTACCACATCATTGCCAAGAACGCTGCTGGTGTCCACAGTGCCCCGTCGGAGTCAAGCGGACCAGTTACATGCAGGGATGAATATTGTAAGTTTAAAAAATTCAACATTGAGGGATTTAAAAACAATGTTTGTAACGGTTACCATTGTACAAACCTCTCTTCTCTACTTGTACCTCACTGCAGGTCCTCCCAGAGTCGAGTTGGACAGCAAGCTGGTGGGTGAAACAGTTGTTGTCAACGCTGGCTCTGACCTTGTCATGGATGGAGCTGTTGGAGGCAAACCTGAGCCCACAGTCTACTGGGCAAAGGGTGACAAGATGTTGGAGCCTGGAGAAAAATACTCACTGACCTACACTGCCACCAGAGCCATGGCTGTCGTTAAGAACTGCGACAGATTTGACTCGGGTAGATACATCCTGACTGTCAAGAATGCCAGTGGAATAAAGACTGCCACCGTCAATGTCAAAGTTTTAGGTAAAAACAGTCAAGACCACAAATGTGTTCTGTAAGTGTTGTTAGATGTGTTGTGGAATTTTATCTGATCACTTCTCCTTTTGCAGACACTCCTGGTCCTCCATCTGACAAGATTGTTATCAGTAGAGTGACAGAGGAGAAATGTACAGTGTCTTGGAAGATGCCTCTGGAGGATGGTGGAGACCGCGTCACCCATTACATTGTAGAACGTCGCGAGACTAGCCGCCTCAACTGGGCTGTAATGGAGTCTGAATGTAAGACCCTGTCCTGCGTTAGCAGCAGACTGATCAAGAACAATGAATACATATTCAGAGTCAGAGGAGTCAACAAGTATGGGCCTGGTGTCCCTCTGGAGTCCGAGCCTATAATTGCCAGGAACGCCTATAGTGAGTATTACTTTGAGATACGTCAAATGGTTTTGTAACAATTTTGTAGTAAAACGAAAGCAAAATGGAACTCAAGTGTGTAAAACAGAGTCTGACACTTCTGATCTTCTGTTTTCCAGCTGTCCCATCACCTCCAGGAACACCGGAGGTTTCAGCAGTTGGAAAGGAGCACGTCATTATTGAATGGATGAAACCTGAGAGTGATGGAGGCAGTGAGATCAAGACCTACATCGTAGATAAACGAGAGAAAAGCAGCACCAGGTAAGAAATGCATTTAAAGCCCTGTGTTACAGTATGTAACCAATTAAAATATGATAATAATAATTATAAAAGAAATGCAAAATGTAATGTGTTAAGGCCTGTATTCAAGTATCCCCCTTTTCGCAAACAGGTGGACTCGTGTGAATAAAAACTACACCATCTATGACACTCGTCTGAAGATCACAGGTCTCATGGAGGGAATGGAGTACCAGTTCAGGGTTACTGCTGTCAATGCCGCAGGAGATAGCCAACCAAGTGATGCCTCACCTTACATCGTCTGCAAAGACCCAACATGTATGATCCTTATTTTAAATCAGTCCCTGGTCTTAAGATAATTTAACTTAAATTTTATGTTTGTTTGTTTTTTTTTTTTTATACACTAACCTTATTCTTTGTTCTCTGATCTATGCACACAGATACACCGGCTCCTCCTTCAACGCCTCGCATCACAGACACTACTAAGCGTAGCATCAGCATGACCTGGACTAGGCCCATGTATGATGGCGGCTCAGATGTCACTGGCTATTTTGTCGAGATCCTCGAGGAAGGCACAGAACAGTGGTACCGAGCAAACCTCAAGGCACTGAAGACCACCGAGTATGTTGCAGCTGGCCTGGCTGTAAACAAGAAGTACAGATTCAGAGTTGCAGCCATAAATAACAATGGCACTGGCGAGTTTAGTGAACCTACTGCTGAAGTTGAGCCTTCGGAGAAAATTGGTATGTATAAATTTATGGTTTCTATCTATCTAACCTATCTATTCTATCTAATAAACAGGGATATATAATAAAAACGGGAAATTATACAGAATTGTGTTTAAGGGTTTAATGTGTGTCATCTCATAATTTTTAAATTATTTACCTCATCAGAAATACCTGACCTGGAGTTGGCAGAAGATCTGAAGAAAACAGTGTGTCTGCGTGCTGGAGGAACCTTGCGTCTGTTTGTGTCTGTCACCGGCCGGCCATTACCAGTGGTGGGCTGGCGAAAGACAGGTGTTGAGCTTCAAAGCCGTGGCCTAATTGAAACCACAGATAGCTACACCTTGCTAATTGTAGAAAAGGTTAACCGTTATGACTCTGGAAAATATGTTGTGGAGGCAGAGAATCCTTC
This sequence comes from Cynoglossus semilaevis, assembly GCF_000523025.1. NCBI lineage: Eukaryota > Metazoa > Chordata > Actinopteri > Pleuronectiformes > Cynoglossidae > Cynoglossus > Cynoglossus semilaevis. The sequence goes on along the minus strand of NC_024322.1, from coordinate 538,765 downwards.
TGGCAAGAAAACTGCAACCATCATGGTCAAAGTTTATGGTAAGTCATTAGAAGTTTGTGTGCACGATTGCAATGTCATGCAGAATTGAATTGGCTCCAACATCATGCCTACCTGCTCTTGTCTTTTCGCCAGACACTCCTGGTCCACCAGGTTCCGTCAGGGTAAAAGACTACACCAAGGAGTCTGTTGTTATCACCTGGGACGTTCCGAGCATCGACGGTGGGGCACATGTCAGCAACTACATTATAGAGAAACGTGAAGCCAGCATGAAGTCGTATAAGACTGTTACTACTGAGTGCAGAAAGACACTGTACAGAATCACCGGCCTGGAGGAGGGTGTCCACTACTTCTTTAGAGTCCTGCCAGAGAACATTTACGGTATAGGTGAGCCCTGTGAGACTCCTGGGGCTGTTCTAGTGTGTGAAGTGCCATCAGTGCCCCAGAATCTCCAGGTTGTTGATGTTACCAGGTCTACTGCCAGCCTGCAATGGGAAAAACCTATGCATGATGGTGGCAGTAGGCTGACATCTTACATAATTGAGGCCTGCAAAGTGGGTTCGGACAGATGGGCTACCGTGGCCACAGTCAAGGCTGCTACAGTGAAACACACCATCCAATCTCTGATGGCGAACGACCAGTACCTATTTAGAGTCAGAGCCACTAACAGTAGGGGAGCAGGCGAGCCTGTAGACACTGTCACTCCTATCACCATTCAGGACATCAAGGGTAAGTAATGCCTCAACCAGTCCTAAATGTTTTAAATCCTGATACAAATGTTCACTTAAATCCTGATATGGTCATTTTAAAACTTAATTTCAGTGACGCCAGTGATTGACATGACCAACATCCCTCAGAAGATTGTCCAAGTGCACAAAGGCAGACCAATCGACCTCACCATACCATTCAAAGCCAAGCCTCAGGCTGAGTGTTCATGGGTCTTCAATGGATTAAAACTTATGGACACCCTTGAACGCATTAAGATTGACAGCACTGGCACATCCACCCACCTAGTCATACGCGAGACTACAATCAATGACTCTGGAGACTACATTCTCAAGGTGAAGAACGCTGTTGGAGAGGCCACTGAAATCATTAAGGTCATCATCTTAGGTAAGGAGAATCAGAAAACCGTTCACAAATACAGAATGTAAATAAAATATTGTACTGTACTTATCATGGTCATTTCTTATCTTTCCAGACAAACCTGGCATTCCATTAGGTCCAATGAAGATTGAGGAGACTGATGGTTTGTCTGTGACTGCCAGCTGGGAACCTCCAGAAAAGGATGGTGGTGCCAATATCAGTGGCTACGTGGTAGAGCAGCGTGATGCCCATCGACCAGGCTGGCTTACTATCTCAGAGTCTGTGACACGACCATGCTTCAAATTTACAAGACTTACAGAGGGAACTGAGTACGTCTTCCGTGTTGCTGCCATGAACCGTTTTGGCGTGGGTGGCTTCCTGCAGTCTGAGGTGGGGGAGTGCAAAAGTTTCAAAAGTAAGTTCTTTGGCATTCAAAAATTGTATATGGTGTGTTGAACTTATCCTTACCAGTAATTTCATTGCTGTTGTGATATAGCTATCCCTGGACCACCAAGCAGACCAGAGGTGGTTGATGTCACTCATGAGGGCATGACAGTTATCTGGCAACCACCCGAAGACAACGGTGGTTCCACTATTGCTGGTTACCTCATTGAGCGTAAAGAAACCAGTTCCAACAGGTGGATAAGAATC
>NC_024322.1:520545-537002 GCF_000523025.1 Cynoglossus semilaevis | reverse complement strand
CTCTTCTGGCCTAGTCGAGGGCCTGGAGTATGAATACCGCATCACTGCTATTAACTCCAGAGGTACCGGGAAACCCAGCGAGAGCTCTGCTATCACTGTTGCCATGGATCCAATCAGTATGTTACCAAAACTTCGTGTTATCGTCTTCTTTTTTTAAAGATTTAATTGTTCTAACCAGGATTATCTGTTTTGTTGACCAGAACCTCCAGGATCTCCTCTTCAGCCTCATGTCACAGACACCACCAGAACTTCTGTCTCATTGGCCTGGTTGCCACCAGAAGAAGAGGGTGGATCTGTGGTCACTGGTTACTTCATTGAGATGCAGAAGGTTGACCAGGTAGAATGGACACTGTGCAACACTACAGCCACAAAGATGTGCGACTACACCCTCACCCACATGCCTCAGGGAGCTGAGTACAAGTTCAGAGTGAGTGCCTGCAATGCAGGTGGCTCTGGAGAACCGGTCGAGTTTCCTGGTGTGGTTAAAGTGCAGGAGATGCTGGGTATGAGATGTTCTGGATTTTGTATTAAGTTTAATGGCTAAAGCTAGATTAACAACAAATTGTATTTTTTTTCCTCAGTATATCCTGACTATGAGCTTGATCGTGTATATGAGGAATGCTATGTGGTGCGGCAAGGTGGAGTTGTCCACCTTTCTGTGCCAATCAAAGGTAAACCCATCCCTATTTGCAAGTGGACCAAGGATGGCCGTGACATCTCACACCGGGCTATGATTGCTACCCATGATGATATCACTGAGCTAGTCATCAAGGAGGCACACAAAGATGACACTGGCACCTATGACTTAGTGCTTGAGAACAAGTGCGGCAGAAAGGCTGTGTACATTAAGGTAACCTTGAAAGAGAATCATGTTTTAAATGAAGATAAAATACTGTTGAAAGTGTTGTTGCATTTTCTTTTATACTGATATTGGTGTATCCACCAACCTCAGGTCAAGGTAATTGGTCGCCCTGATGTCCCAGAAGGTCCTCTAGAATTTGATGACATACAGGCTAGATCTGTTCGTGTCAGCTGGAGGCCACCATCAGATGATGGAGGCTGTGACATCCTGGGATACATAGTGGAAAGACGAGAGGTACCAAAAGCGGCCTGGTACACTGTAGATTCCCGAGTGAAGGAGACTTCCTTGATGGTGAAGGGCCTAAAGGAGAATGTGGAGTATCACTTCAGAGTTTTTGCTGAGAATCAGTTTGGTGCTAGCAGGTCTCTCAAGTCTGATGAATCCGTTACACCAAAGACACCACTGTGTGAGTTTTTCATCTCAACGTATGTTTGTCCTTGGTGCAAAGGTGCTGATTATTTATTTTACTGACGTCCCTTTGTTGTTTGCAGGCCCACCAGAACCTCCCAGCAATCCACCAGAGATCATGGATGTAGCTAAGTCCACTGTGTCTCTCTCATGGGTCCGTCCTCGTGATGATGGAGGCTCCCGTATTACAGGATACTATGTGGAGAGGAGGGAGATGTCCACAGAAAAATGGGTTCGTCACAACAAGACCCACATCACCACTACTATGTACAATGTATGTGGTCTGATCCCAGATGCAGAATACATGTTTAGGGTGATAGCCCAAAATGACATTGGTCAAAGTGAACCTGGTCCCGCTTCAGAGTCTGTGATTTGCAAAGATCCATTTGGTGAGTTCATTTGGAATAACATGTATTTATAGATAATTAAAAAGTTGGTGACTCACAGAATCTTTACGTTCTGTCCTTTTTCTGGTTACAGACAAACCTAGCCAGCCTGGAGAGATTGATATCGTCTCCATCACCAAAGATAGCATTACCATTCATTGGCTCAGACCTGAGCACGATGGAGGCAAAGAGATCCTGGGCTACTGGGTTGAGTTAAGGCAATCAGGAGAAAGCTCCTGGAAAAAATGCAACAAGGAGCGATCCAAAGATCGTCAGTTTACCGTGGGCGGCTTAATGGAAGCCACAGAGTACGAGTTCAGAATCTTTGCTGAAAATGAGGCCGGATTCAGCCGACCAAGGCGCACACCCATGGGCATCAAGACAAGGCTGAGTGGTGAGACATGAGACCTTGTTTAACCAACTGCATGTATAAAAATAGATTATGATTTTCATTGTGTTTTCCTGACTTACAGTTGGCGAGGCTCCAGCCTTAAAGGAAGAAATCCAAGATGTTACCACCAAGCTTGGGGAGTCAGGCACTTTGACCTGTGGCATAATTGGCAGACCTCTACCTGACATCAAATGGTACCGTTTTGGCAAGGAACTTATCCAAAGCCGCAAGTACAAGATGAGCTCAGATGGCCGTAACCACTCCCTGACCATCGTCACGGATGAGCAGGAAGATGAAGGTCTTTATACCTGCAGAGCCGTCAATGAAGCAGGAGAGATTGAAACTAGTGGCAAACTGCGTCTGCAGGCAGCACCACAGTTCCACCCTGGCTTCCCTCTAAAGGAGAAGTACAATGTTGGAGCTGGCACTAGCCTACGTCTGCATGTAGTTTACATTGGACGCCCCATTCCCCAGATTATGTGGTTCTACGGTAAGAAGCCGCTGAACCCATCAGAGAATGTGATCATTGAAAACACAGAAAGCTACACCCACCTGGTAGTGAGAAACGTCCAGAGAAAGACCAATGCTGGACGGTACAAAGTACAGCTCAGCAATGGATTTGGAACCATTGACACATCTCTGCGTGTGGAAATCCAAGGTAAAGTTCACTGTGAAAATTGACAATAATTTATCATATCACAGTAGAGAAAGGCTTATTACTTATTTGACTGTGTTGGATTTTTTTATTACAGATAAACCATGCATCCCAGAGGGTCCTCTGATTGTTGAAGCCCTACTAAAGAGCTCTGTTGTCATCAGCTGGAAAGTTCCCAAGGATGATGGAGGTTCCATGATTAGCAACTATATTGTGGAGAAGTGTGAGGCCAAAGAAGGTGAAAAGTGGCATCTGGTGTCCTCTTCCATCTCTGGCACCACGTGCCGTGTCCCCAACTTGACTGAAAGCGCTGGCTATTACTTCAGAGTCTCTGCACAGAACCAGTATGGTGTCAGTGAGCCTCTGGAGATCCCATCAGTGGTTATCATTAAGAGTCCATTTGGTAAGTCAGTTCACATTTCACTTTTTTACTTTTTTACTTCTAAAAGAAATAAAACTACAGTTATCTGACCACCGTTTTTACTTTGATGGTTTCAGAAAAACCAGGCATTCCACAGCAGCCCTTCATCTTGAGCTACACTAAAGACTCCTGCGTAGTCTGCTGGAAACCGCCAAGCAGCGATGGTGGAGCTAAAATTACGAACTACTATTTGGAGAAACGTGAGAAGAGGCAGAACAAGTGGATGTCCGTAACCAGTAAGAAGACTGTCGAGACAAGCTATGAGGTCATAGGCTTGCTTGAGGGCTTTGAATACGAGTTCAGAGTCAAGTGTGCGAACATGGGTGGTGAGAGTGACTGGAGTGAGATCTCGGAGCCTATCATCCCTAAATCAGACCAGGCTCCACGTGCGCCAGTCTTCAGGGAGGAGATCAGGGATATGACGGTTAAATACCAAGCCAATGCCACCTTTGTTACAAAGGTACATCTTTATTACAGTTGTTGTATATGTAATTATTATGACAACATGGCATCTTTAGTAGACCATAGAGGTTTCAGTATGATAAGTATGATTTAACTTGCTTATTTTGTCACAAGGTGGTTGGACATCCAAGCCCTGTGGTCAAATGGTACCGTAGTGGTAAAGAAGTCCAGGCAGATGGAACCAAGATCAAAACTCTGGAATTCAAAGGAGGATACTACCAGCTTGTTATCACAAATGCTAATGAGGATGATGCTACAGTTTATCAAGTTCGTGCAACCAACCACTCAGGGTCTATCTCAACCACTGCCAACCTGGAGGTGGAAGGTAATGAAATTATGTTTTGCATTCGACTTTGCAGCATTTCATCCAGGAAATAATGTTCATTCATTGTAAAAATAATTACTACTACTATAACAATTTTAATTTTGTTTCCAGTTCCTGCCAAGATTTACCTTCCCAAAGAGCTCCAGGGAATGGGAGCAGTCCACGCTCGCTGTGGTGATCATGTCACAATCAAGATTCCTATCTCTGGCAAACCTGAACCAGCAATCACTTGGCAGAAGGGTCAGGAGGTCCTGTCCAATTCAGCTTACCACCAAGTGATCACCACTAGATCATTCACATCCCTAGTCTTCCAGAAGGGTGTACAAAGGAAAGATACTGGCTATTACACCATTACCGCAAAGAACAGGTTTGGAACAGACAAACAAACTATTGAGGTGAATGTGGTAGACATACCTGATGCTCCACAGGCACTGGTGGTCAGTGAGATTTCACGGGACTCCATTACATTGACATGGGAGCCACCTGTTAGTGACGGTGGAAGTAACATTATAAGCTACATTGTGGAGAAGTGCCCTGCCACTGGTGATAGGTGGATTCGTGCTGGACAAACAACTGATTGCAGCATCACAATCATCAACATATTTGGAAAGACCAAATACCAGTTCCGTGTCCTGGCTGAAAATGAGTTTGGACTGAGTCCTCCTTCTGTGCCAACTGAGCCCATTACTACAAAGGAAGACAAATCTGTGATCAGGAACTATGATGAGGAAGTAGATGAGGCCAGAGAGATTACTAAGGAAGAAGCTCTGTTCTACAAGGTGAAGGAGCTTTCCTCCAAATACATCATTTCTGAGGAGCTGTCCCGCTGTCAGTTTGGTGTGGTCCACCGGTGTGTGGAAATTGCTACTAAAAAGACTTACATGGCGAAGTTCATTAAGGTCAAGGGCACCGACCGTGAATTGGTTCTCAGGGAAATTGAGGCGCTCAATGTTGCAAGACACAAGAACATCATCTATCTTCATGAATACTTTGAAAGTATGGAGGAGATAATCTTGATCTTTGAGTTTATTTCTGGAGGTGACATTTTTGAACGCCTGGGCACCAGCCAATTCGAACTAACAGAGCAAGAAATTGTTTGTTATCTGAGACAAGTCTGCTCTGCACTCAAGCTTTTGCACAGCAGCAACTTTGGCCACTTTGATATCCGCCCAGACAACATTGTCTACACCACAAGAAGAAGCACCACAATTAAGATAATAGAGATGGGCCAGGCTAGGCTTCTGGTGCCAGGAGAAAACATAAGAATGCTGTTCTCAGCTCCTGAGTACTGTGCTCCAGAAGTCCACCGCCATGATGTGATCACAACAGCTACTGATATGTGGTCTGTCGGTGTTATGGCCTACGTTCTGCTCTCTGGTCTAAATCCATTTGCTGCAGAGTCTACTACAAAGATGATTGAGAACATCTCCAACTGTGAGTACATATTTGATAGTGAAGCATTTAAGGACATTAGCCTCGAGGCCATGGACTTTGTAGACAGACTCCTAGTCAAGAACGCGAAACTGCGTATGACTGCCCATGAAGCTTTGGAGCACCCATGGCTCAAGATGAAGATTGAGCATGTCAGCAGCAAAGTCATCAGGACACTAAGACACAGAAGGTACTACCAGACTCTGGTTAAGAGGGTGGATACCATTGTATCAGCAGCTCGTGTGGCCTATGGAGGTGCCTTCAAAAACCAAAGAGGCCTGGCGGTGGGCAAAGTTAAGATTGGAACTGAGTACCATGGCCTCCGCTCCGGTCCGGTTATGCATGCCTCAGCAGAAGTTGGTGGCCATGTCAGGTTCACTTGCAGCATTGCAAACTACAGCAAAAGCACACAGGTTACTTGGTACTTCGGAAATCGTCAGCTTCACCCAAGTCCAAAGTATGAGATTACATACAGTAACGGTTTTGCCAGTATCTACGTGAAAGACATTGAAGAGAGTGATGATGGCATATATAGATGTAAGGTAGTCAGTGATGAAGGAGAGGACAGCGCTTATGGAGAACTCTTTGTTGAAACAGTGAGGAGCATCAGAGAGCACTTCATCAGTCGCACTGTCAGGAAACTGAGAAGGAGAGTTGACAGAACTATGATCCTCCAGAGACCACCAGAGTTCACCCTGCCTCTTTACAATACAACTGCCTACATTGGCGAAGATGTTCGTTTTGGTGTCACCATCACTGTGCACCCAGATCCCCATGTCACCTGGTTTAAGAATGGAGAAAGAATTATCCCCATGCATGACGAAAGCAAGTACACCTTTACCATTGATAAGGGTCTGTATCAGCTGATGATTCACAATGTGAATGCCAGTGATGATGCGGAGTACACTGTCATGGCCCGCAATAAATTCGGAGAAGACAGCTGTGCAGCCCGCCTCACTGTGATACCCCATCCAGTGACGGAAGATACCATGAGGCCTATGTTCAAACGCCTGCTGGCTAATGTTGAATGTGTGGAGGGAGAAAGCGTTCACTTTGAACTTAGGATCTCAGGAATCCCAACTCCAACTCTGAAGTGGGAGAAGGATGGTAAACCTTTACAGTTCAGTTCCAAGGTCATTGTAATTCAAGAAGACATCGGCCACTATATCCTGCACATCAGAGAGACTCTGCTTGACGACTCAGGCGTGTACAAAGTCACAGCAAGCAACTGTGCTGGCTCTGAAAGTTGCCAGGCCACACTGAAGGTTGACCGCATCTTCTATGTAAGAAGAGAGTATAAGACAGAGGAGGAGAAGTACATGCACATTCAGAAGCAGATTGAAAAGACCAACAAACTAGCCCAACACATTGCAGCCACGGAGGAACTGGTAGCTTTCAATCCCACTGCGCAGGAAGCACTTAAGTTCGCTGCAGAGATGTACAAACCTGCAGTGAGCACTAAACACGTGGAAGGTGAGTTTGACATCAGAGTGGTGAAGTCTGAAACCAAAAAGCTTGAGGAAGAGAGGAGAATCTTTATGCCATATGAGATACCTGAGCCTGTAGTCCATGATCCTAGAGATCTGAATGAAGATAAGACTATTAAGCAGTTTGTACCTTTGTCAGAAATGAAGTGGTACAGGAAGCTTAGAGACCAGTATGAGATTCCAGAGAGGATGGAAAAGATCGTGCAGAAGAGGCAGAGACGTATCCGTCTGTCCAGGTGGGAACAGTTCTATGTAATGCCCCTCCCAAGAATCACAGACCAGTACAGGCCCAGATGGCGTATATCAAAACTCACCCTGGATGACCTAGAGACTGTCAGACCTGCACGCCGTTCACCCACTCCAGAATCTGAGGTATCCTTCAAATCCAGAAGGAGATCTCTGGGAGATCTTAGCGAGGAACGGATGTCTGTGGACGACTACCTGTCGAGGAAGAGGGAAGAGGAGGAGAAAATGATGCTTGAGGATGAGCTGGAACTTGGTTTTTCTGCCTCTCCAGTTCGTAGCCCTGTCCGAATGGAGGTCCGAGTTGCTGAGCGTGTTGAGCGAACCCATGAGGCCAGACAGGAGGTGGTCGAAGTTGAACAGACCAAGAAAAAACGGACAATTTCTCAATTCATGAGGAGGCGGCGGTCATTGTCTCCCACATATATTGAGTTAATGCGTCCAGTTTCAGAGCTAATTAGACAAACACGGGTCCGACCTCCTGTGGACTTAGATGAAGGCGTAGTGGAAAGGAGGTCCCCCACACCTGAAAGAACCCGACCACGCTCCCCAAGTCCCATTAGATCTGTTGAAAGGTCGTCCCGCTCCTCCTCCAGGTTTGAGCGATCTGCCCGCTTTGACATCATGTCCCGCTATGAGGCAAGAAAGGCTGCTCTTAAGTCTGAGACTAAGTATCAGGTTGTGACCCAAACTCCTTTCAGCCTTGACCATGCTCCCAGAGTGACTCTCAGAATGCGGTCTCATCGCATACCTATCGGTCAAGAAACCAAATTCACCCTGAACATCCAGGCAAAACCTGAAGCTGAAGTCCAGTGGTTCCATAATGGAAGTGCAATTTCTGAAAGAAGCAACAAGCACATTTTCTCCAACATGAGTGGTGTTTTGTCCATTACTATTCTGAACTGTCAAGACGAAGACAGTGGCACCTACCGCTGTGTGTGCTCCAACACCAAGGGAGAAGCTTCTGATTATGCTACTTTGGATGTATCTGGGACTGGTTACACCACCTTCTCTTCACGCCGCAGAGATGAGGAAGTTACAAAAGTGAATGTTCCTGAAGTAAGTCGGATTGACCACTATCACGCCACCCACTTCAAATCTGGTTACGCCTCCCAGAGCCACTTTGCGGTGGAGGAGAGCAAGACCAAGTTAGTAGAGACTGAGGAAGTTGTCACACGTGAACAATACGCCGCTTCCTCTGAAAGGTTCTCCTCTGCTGAGAGGTACGACTCGTCGATCAAGTACTCATCTGCTGAGTACCTCTCGTCCGACTCCTCCTTTTCTTCTGAAAAGTTTGCTCTGAAGCACACCATAGGCGAAGCCAGACAGAAGACTGCCTCTGCTGTTGCTGAAGTGGTTTCTGTTGAAAAGACAAAGCCTGCTCGCCCAGCCAAGATCCTAACAAAGCCTCAGTCTATGACTGTGACAGAGGGAGAGTCAGCTAGGTTCTTCTGTGATATTGACGGAGAACCTGCACCCAGCGTAACCTGGAGGCATGAGAGCAGGACTATAGTATCATCTCACAATGTGCAGGTCACCACCACTCAGTACAAGTCAAGTCTGGAGATTTACTCTGTGACCTCATCAGATGAGGGGATCTACACTGTAGTGGTAGAAAACTCAGAAGGTAGACAGGAAGCTCAGTTTACTTTAACCATCCACAGAGCAGCTCTTATAGAAGAGGTCAAAGTCATCACATCAACTGAAGTTTCATCACCTGCACCCTCTGTGACATCCCCTATTCCAAAATCACCTGAACCCAGTGTCAAGTCTCTAGAACCTACTTTGAAGTCTCCGGAACCTGCTGTCAAGTCTCCAGAACCTACTGTGAAGTCTCCAGAACCTACTGTGAAGTCTCCAGAACCTGCTGTGAAGTCTCCAGAACCTACTGTCAAGTCTCCAGAACCTACTGTGAAGTCTCCAGAACCTACTGTGAAATCTCCAGAGCCAAGTGTCAAGTCTCCAGAACCTACTGTGAAATCTCCAGAACCAAGTGTCAAGTCTCCTGCACCAGGTGTCAAGTCTCCTGCACCAGGTGTCAAGTCTCCTGCACCAACTCCACCCTCTCCAGCACCTGGTGTAAAATCGCCAGCTCCTACTGGTGTGAAATCTCCAGAGCCTAGACTCAAGTCACCAATTTCTGATGAGGCGAAAACTTTACGTGGTGTCAAATCTCCTGAGCCTAAGACCCTAAGAGGGTTAAAGTCACCAGAACCTGCCGGAATCAAATCACCAAGAGGCATCAAGACCCCAGAGCCAGCAGGGATCAAATCTCCAAGGGCCCTAAAGTCTCCTGAGCCTCAGGAATTAAAATCACCTCTAAGGGTGAAGTCTCCTACTCCAACCTTGGGCCCCAAGAGGATTGTGTCCCCCCCAACTGTCAAATCTCCGACTCCGAAACCTCCAAAGATCCTAAATCAGCTGACAGCAGTAGCCTGTGAAGGCTCTGTGCAGATGACCTGCGTCTGTGAGACCTGTGTTAAGGAGGTGGTATGGTACGTCAATGGAAAGAAACTTTTGCAGAGCAGTCACTTTGAGATGCAGCACTCTGGAGGCACTTGCAACCTCCTTATTCACAACCTGACAGACAGTGATCAAGGAGAGTATGTCTGCGAGATGACATCAGAGGGAGGGGTCAGCAAATCGTCCTTCTCCTTCACTGGACAAGTGTTCCAGTCTGTTCGCATGCAGCTCACTGCCTACAAAGAGCAGCAGCTGACACAGCAAGGTGATCTTTTCAAACCCACTACTACAATACATTTCTTGATGTTTTGAGGATTTGTATGTTTAATGTCTTCTAAACAATCCACAGGATCAATGTTGGTGAGTCAGAAGGAATCATCTTCCAAGAGCTCAGCCATGATGATGAGGAAAGAAATGCACACAGCGGAGGAGTCCTCTTCCTTTTCTTCCTCTTCCCAGCAGGCAATGATGTCTTCCCTGATGGGGTCTAGCTCCTTTAGCAGCACAGCAGCCAATATAAAGTTTGAGACCATGTCCATGTCCAGTATGTCCTCAGTTACATCCGAGTCGTACGCAATGAGCTCTAGCAGTCTCGCAGAGATGGGTTCCTCATTCAGAACCATTGGTAAGTTGCTATTTCAGATTGTTTCAGTTTTTGTTTAACTTAGTAGCACAAATTCAGTTTCAGTAGGTGGCCATAGGTGGTCACAAATTCAGTTTCAGTAGGTGGCCATGGTGGCGGTGTGGCAGGTGTTGGACTTTCATACCCTTATTCCACTTTAGTGATCCGGTTTTCATCTGGAAATAAAGTGCTAATATCACTTTGTAAATAATTGTTACGCAACTGCAACATTTAAAAACTTTTCAACAAGCTACAAGCTAGTGCTAGCAAGCAAACAAGATGTCAAGAGAACTACCTTTTGACTTATCAAAACTCAGCATGTATTTTTTTTTTTTCTTCCTGGTTTCCAGGTTCGGCTCCCAGGATCGAAGCTCTCCCAGAGGACATTAGCATTGAACCAGGCAAAGTCCTGACAGTTACATGTGCCTTTTCCGGTGACGCCAAAACCATTGAATGGTCCCGTAGTGGCAGACCAATCGAGGTGACAGCAGGTGGACGCTTCCATATAGAGACCACTGAGGACCTAACCACCCTCATCATTACCGGTGTCAAGGAGCAAGACGCCGGAACCTACACCCTGAAACTGTCCAATGAGCTTGGATCAGATACAGCAACTGTTCACATTAGCATTCGATCAGTGTAAAAATGAAACCTATAGCTTTTTATTTTCCCCCTTTTCCTCTTCTTCCATGCCTTTTTATTTATTATTTTAGGCGAAAGAATCAATGCGGTGAAGATCTCAATTTCTGTTCTTGTAAATATGAAGTATTTTTGTACCAAACGTGACGTTAATTTTTGCCTGACTAGACTACAGTCTAACGTTGTTATGAAATGTGGATAAATATGACTGAGGATTTTATTACCTCAGGCTTCTGTGACATGTACATAATGTATATAGCCGACTTTAACGGTTATGGGAGAAAATGTATTGGTTGTAATTAATGACAAAGTGAAAATGAAAAGTGTTTTAACTGGAGAAAGTTCTAGTCTTGAACGAATACCCTGTTAAACTAGAGAAACTAAAACTCTGTGCCTCAACTATTATGTTGAAGTCTTAAGATAGCCTCAGCAGGTAGAGAGGCTCCCTGCTGATGTTTCCTTGATCCGAGACGGAATTATCCAAACCCAAGCACGAGATCCTGAGCACTGTTTGCATCTACCCTCATGTAAGCAGTGCGACTAGACCTCGTGCCACGTCTGATGAAGTCATCAAAACCCTTTTACATGACATGCTCACAGTGCGAGCGGCCTGCACTCCCTGAGCTATAATGTTTCTTTTAATTATATTTTTTTTGTTTTATTTTTTTTTTTTGGTTCTCTGCCTCTGGCGAACAACCAATTCCATCGGCTGCTCCAAAAAAATTGTACCACCAAACCTGACCAATCACATTACACTAAGGAGAGCTGCTGTGATGCGGTTGTTCACAGAGACAGGGCCATTTATGGAGGACCTGCAGTGTGTTTGTGTGTTAGTTTGTAGTAGTTCACCTGTCGATTAGGCAGGGGCAATGCTAAGCACCAAAGCCTCAGCAGAAAGAGGCACGGTCGCCCTTGTGTTTTTGGTTTTGATGAAAGTTAGTAATTGTAGTTGTGACTAATTTCCGCAGCCTCCTTGAATTGTCTCCAATTATTGGTTTAATAAAGCATGATGATCAGCACATCCCAAGTCTGAATACTGATTCTTTTTTTTTTTTGACATTTCATTCAGGTCTTTGTATACCTTGGGAGGTTGTCAGGAGCATAAGATTTTTATCATATCTTGGACACAGCGTAGACATACTAGAACAGAAACTCCAAAAAATGTCATATTTGGATATGTCAAAATATCACCAGAAGAAGCAAGACTATAGTCTTACTATTGTGAAAAAAAATTAAAGTTGGGTTTAAAGTTGGTTTTAAAGTTAATTTAAATTTAAAGTAAATTTAAAGGGCTTGGTACCTTCCAGTGGATTCAGCACCTGCAGGAAGGTTTAGGGGGTTGGTACGGTGCAGTGTGATTTGGGTGGCGACTGCTGCCATAATTGGTATAATTGGTAAAAATGGAACATAAATGATGTGGGGTTAAAGTATTACACACTAAAGTTTTATTTTCTTTACTTAAAAAAACAAAACCGACTGTTGACACTGTTAAATCATAAATAATAAAAACAAATAAGACGTTCTGATGCTTCAGGGCAAAAGAAGCAGCAGGTCAGAGGTTCAAAATCCCCTTTGTCACTTTTCCCCCCATTCTCAAATGTTAAAAAAACAAGGCCAAAGTGAGTTCATGAAAACAACGTTTGTCCGTGTTCAAACTGGAGGTGCTTTCAAAGGTTTCCAAAAAAAAGACTTTTCAACCTACTTAAAATGGAGGAAGTCCATGTCAGCAAGGCCTCCAGGTTCCTGATTGGTGGATACGGTCAATGCTTCTCCTCATTTGGCTTTGGTTTAACCACCTCGGGTCACATGTCCAGCTGCCAGTTGGTTGGAGTCAAGTACGACGTTGCCTTGTCATCACGGAACCTAATCCCTCAAATCCACAAAACTTCCATCTTTTCTCCAATGTGGCGCCGACACCGCTCAGCTCCTGACGGAACATGGAGGGAAGGCGGAGCATGAGACGTTCAATCTCCACCCCTGAGACCTGATTGGATAAGAGATGAGCGTAACATTAAGTTCTGTGTTTCATGAAGCTGTACCTGTGGCAGCAAAGCCTTGTCTGGTGATCTGGTTTTACCTTGGAGTCCAATCTGTGAATGTATGACTCTAAATATTCCAAGTTTGCTCCAAACGGATGAACATGGAGGAAAGTGGAGATGATGCCTGAGAAAAAAGGGAAAAAGAGAAAAATAATATTTTCCACCCATTTCCTGCTTTACTGTGATGTGTAGTTGTGTTAGAAGAAACCCCCTCTTCTTTAAAATAATATTTAACTATGTTTGGCTAAATGTTTGCATTTAGCCAAACATAGTTAAATGCATAGCATGCATTTTTTTAGCTATACCTTTTTCTTCGGACTATAAGACAATTTTTTTCATCCTTTGGCTGGGTTTAAGACTTAAATATTAAAATATATAATATTACATTTGTATCACAGTGACAGCCGCTAGAGGGCACTCTAGGCTTGTGTATCAGTATCTGCTACTCTTGTACCACTGAAAATGTACATGTTTGTTATTTTCACACTGACAGCCACTAGAGGGCACTCTAGGCTTATGTACCATATCTGCTACTCCTAGAATATATAGAGCGATTTATATACTGTATATGTTTTTTTCTTCTCCATTATGCATTTTTTGGCTGGTGAGTCTTATAGTCCGAAAAATACGGTAACTCTTTGCTGTTTTGTCTTATGCCAAATAACTCAACACAATTAAATAGCCAAGAACTTTGGATTTTTACAAAAAAAAAGCCAAAAATAAAAAAGTACCTGGAAGCTTTTGCATACAATTAAATACTGTTGACTCACATCTTAAGAAAATACCCAAAATAAATTGTCAAATATCTCTTTGTAAATAAGCCTGCTGCTCCTGTAAAAAGTCTCCCTTATATTTAAAAAATATTATTAAAAATAATTAAGAGATACCCTAATAATAGTTTGAGATCTTGAAATAAAGGTAAAGATTAACAAAAATTATAAAGGGTAAAGGGGTGATATTACACTGCTGCACCGAATCTCTGCAGCTTAGGTTTCGTTTCCTGGATTTCTGAAGTGAAACATTGGCAGCAGCAACGGGGGCCTGTGGGATATCTTTTAACAGAAACCCCTCGTATGGAACAGTGCCACCATAAGCATAGGAGGTTAAGCAGTATTTCATGGATCAATACACAAAGTCTTTGGTACAAAATCCTACAGTAAACAGAGAAAAATAGCTGCTTTTCTTTCCAATTTGTTTCCGGAAAAAAATGATCACAAATCAGCACGAAAGCCTTCTAATATATTTTAGGCTAACGTTGTTTTATTTTTAATTTAATCCCATTTTTTTAAGATGGTCTTATTCTTAATTTTAGCAATTTTAACCAGAGTTAGACTTTGAATTTATTTCAGCAAAAAAAAGCTAAAATGAACTGAATACATCAGTATTCATGATTTCTGTTACCCAGCAGCAGAGCTTCTTTCTCTGACGTGACTCCAACTCTTGAGACGACATTATTCCTTCTGATTCTGCTGTCGAGGAGAGGCGGCGCACAAGAGGTCTCCTGTATTCACACACATACACAAACATGCATTGTAAATGTATATATAAATGAACCTTTTTTTTGGCAAAATTATGTACAGTGGAACCTTGGTTGTGGAAATTTCCCTTTTCGAACAAATCGGTTGTCGAACAAAATTATGAACTTAAAATTGCCCCGGTTGCTGAACTATTGTCTGATTTTGCCGGTATTTCTTGCGCTGTGCCATTTCTCTTATAATTTCTTATTCCATAAATCAACATAAGAAAGGTGAAAAGAGGGAGGAGAAGGAGTGAGAACAACAATAAAAGAGAAAAAAGATTATACGAAAGCATGAGAATGACGCTCGTGTTTCAGATCTGGCTTAGCAAAGTTGTTGATTTGTACCATCATTCAGAAGAAGGAAGCAATTAAAGAAGCTAAGGTTGCCAAAGAAGTGACTATGATCACCAAGCAAAGATCTCAGACATTAGAAGAAGTGGAAAAGTTGCTACAGATCAACGGATCAACGAAAAGCAGTTTGCCTACGACAGTATTTCAGAGACAATAATTTGTGAGGAAGAGAAGGGAACATTGAGCAATCACGACTCCTCAGCACCGGTAAGGATGACTGAAATTGCCTTTCCAATTTATAGCTTTATTCAGGTTGTGTTTATCTTTTTTGTTAGCTCTAATTATTTCCATTGGTTTCGTGTATGAGGCTGTACACAAAATACCGTTGAAAAGGTTTGAACTTTTGGAAGGTTTCAAACTTTTCCGTTCACTAATGGCCTTCAAGAACAAATTACAAAGTTTTTAAACCGAGGTTCCACTGGATTTGTAGTGGGGTTTTTTTTGTTTGTTTGTTTGTTTGTTTTTTACCATATCGTGGACTTCTGCTTCAATGCTTTCCCTCCCATCCATCAACAGCTGCGACAGAGACATTTCATTGAATTGAACAGATTTAAAGGGATTCGTGTTGAAACTGTTCACTGTAGTAAATCAAATCTGTGTGTTGTTCACCTCTATTTGAGATATGCCTTTATACATAAACATGAAGTCGTGTTCTCTGGTCTAAGACCTAAGTCTTACCCTCTCTCGCAGAGCAAGCACTTCGCCCTCCAGCTGTCGATGCTCCTCCCTTGCCTGCTCTAGTTCCGCCTCTTTGCACTTGAGTTTATCCTGCAGACTTACGAGCTGCTGCATGACCAAAGAAACAACAAGAGCTCCATCAATCAGAGAATTGAAATTCTTCCGTATCATTTTAGGGTAAGCGTTGAAGAACATACGTGCTGCAAGTCCATCATGCCCTGCTGCAGCTGCTGCATCTGGAGCTCGGGCCTGTACAGCCCCTGCTCTTTTGTCAGCAGGTCCACCTCAGTTCTGTACGAGTCCAGTTGCCAACGCAATGAGTCATTCTCCTCGCTCAGGGATGCTTGATCTGGAGACGAAGATGTCCACAGCCCTGAAAGCACTGTAAATACAGGACATGTAATAACAGGAGGACTTCATGAATAAATAAACAGACCTTTAAATTGAAATATGAAATAAAGAAATGTCCAATCCTACCATTGTTGTTGTGGGTGCAGAGCCTCTTTCTAGGATTCTCTTCCAAATCTTCATCGGACTTCTCTGTCTCCTCCTCACGTCTGATGTCCATGATTTCTTCACTGTGAGCATTTCTCAGCTCCTGCATCACCAACAGATGGCAGTACAGACACAAGGAAAAAAAAAAGTGTTAATTTTACATTAAAAAAATGTATGCTGCACTAAAACGCCATTTCAGGTTTTTGCTAATGTTTTCCACTGTTGGACTTTACCAAGAGGAAATCAATGTTTTAATTTAACTGGGACATTGGATCAAATCAGGGTTACACAAATACAAAAAAATGTCCAAAGTCAAAGGTCCAGGGAGAGAGGAGGAGGGCGACTCAGTGTCATAATACCCACAAGCCATAATATTGTCATAGTCAAATCTAAATGTCCTTTAGATTCAAACAAAAACATACATACATATATATACATATATATACATACATATATATACATATATATACATACATATATATACATATATATACATACATATATATACATATATATACATACATATATATACATATATATATATACATATATACATATACATATATATATATATATATAT
>NC_024322.1:514400-520321 GCF_000523025.1 Cynoglossus semilaevis | reverse complement strand
TATATATATATATACATAAATCGACATCTACCTAGAGTCAAATAAACTAAATAAAACCTCTGGAAAGAATTCAGAATAATAAAGAAAATATGAAGAATAATGCACAAAATAGAGAGAAAATCACGTAGATAACGCAAACACAATACGCAAGACTCGCGGGAGATGCGTGAAGTGAACAAGTGAAGCGGCGTCGGCTAATCTAAATGGTGATGTTGCAGTGAATAAATCATTTAAATCAAAGTGATTTAATATGGAATTGGTTTAAATCAGAATCACAAACTTTGGGCTTTAGTCTCAAACCGCCACACCTGAAAAAAAACCCTGAACTGTGCCTTTAACTCCCTGTTCATCTCCTGCTGTGGCACATGTTGTTTCAGATCAGCACCTCTAGTTTTTTTGTGACTTTCCTGACATGTTTTCCCGCTCAGACTGATATCTTAACCCTTACGTCTGCCTCCAAGTACCGCTCCTAGACATCCACACTCATCTGTGAATGAATTATACATTAAAGGAAGTGAGCCTGGAAGTCAGGGTTGCCATGGCAGCATTCAACTCTCAGATCAGTGTGCAATCAGAGCATCAGAAACAGTCTGTCAGCTGTCTCCACTGGATAGCAGAGGAGGAGACAGAAAAGGAGGAGACTTGGTAGAAATGCACAGGGAGGAGGAGGCAGGGGAAGGAAGAAAGAAACAGGAAGAAGGGCGTTGCGGAGAAGTGATGGCACAGGCATGGCTTAATCTTTGAGACAAGCATATGCTACTGGCAGGATCAACCAGGTAGCCTCCCCAGAGCGAAGCTGGCCGCCGCTGCTGGCAGGGTGACAGGGTGGGAGAAAACAGGAAACAGACAGGAAGGAGGAGGTACCAACCTCACACTGCTTTCGCCACATCTCTATGTTCTTTCGCTGAGCCTTTGAGAAATGGTCCCATGCCTTCTTTTTAGAGGCAGCACTGAATACGGCCGTGATCTGCTCAACTGTGAGATGAAGAGGAAAGAAGGGGAAGAAGGTCAGGACAGAAAAAAAAAGTTTTTGGGAAAGACCAAAACCATGTACACCCAATCAAGTCCATTATTATCTTCAGGACCCGTTCAGATAATTTCTTACAAGAAACTGGTCTTTTGAAACCACTTACATTATTATCTTCAGGACCCGTTCAGATTTCTTACAAGAAAATGGTCTTTTGAAACCACTCGCTCACAGACAATAATAAGTAAAAACAAATTTACCAAGGTGTCAAAAAGGTACACCAGCATCCCCATGTTACCCCCATGTAACCACTGATAAAAGGTTAGGTCAAAATACTTTAAAACAAACCAGAGAAAGGAAAGAAATTTGGGGTATGAAAAAATATTTGCCAAATACCTTGGAGAAGGTCAAAAGTCTGATTAAAGGACATCTGAAAACTAGTTTGAGGAAAAGGAAATCTGCCTCCCAAATGGTCCAAATTTAGTCAAAATCAGAAAATAGATATGGGTAAATTAAGGGCACCTGGGTGAAAATATAGCTCACCAGGAACCCCATATACAGAAACAAATACAGGGGGTCCACCGCTTGCATCAGCGCACCGGTCCTACTCAATTTGGAATGATGGAACAACGCTGTAGGATGTGGACTTTGTAAACCCTCTGTACCTGGTATTTGACTCCAGTTATCCACTAGAACACAAACCAGTTATCAATTCACTCTCACAGTCTGTTCCCTTGCAGTGGAAAATTCTAATTCTGCTCAGCCACTCCTACAGCCACACCCCCTCTACAGTGCAACAGCTTCCACCTGCTCACCATCTCCAATCAAGCCAGTATACAGTATGTACAGCTTCACTCCACTATCACTTTACCAAATTGTCTTCGCTCTAATTACGGCTCTCCGGCACTTGTTTCTGGACTGCTGAACTTTTATCAACCTGACTTGCCTTTGACATTTTCTTTGTCTTTTCAAGTGAAAAAGAAAGCAAAGGTCAGAGGAAAGTTTCAAAGGTTTCAAAAAGCAAGGTTGTAAGCCTTAAAGTCTTTTTGAAAAATCCCACTTATAGGGCTTGCTTTGGTAAAACTCAGCTATCTCTTAGTTATGCTGCTATAGGCCTAGACTGCTAGGGAAACTCCCATGGTGATCCATAACTATGTATATGCCTGTTCTCATTTTTCGCCCCTCTTTTCCTCCATCTACCCTCTCCCCATTTCTTCCTTATTTGTTTGGCGATGCAGACGGCAACAGTCTGGATTTGCTAGAAATTTTCTTCCTGTTAAAAGGGAGTTGTTTTCTCCGCACTGTTGCTAAAATGCTTGCTCAGGAAAACTAAAAGCTAACACCACATGTTCAACCTTGGTTACAGGAACTTAAGAAACTTGTACTCCATTGTTGGGCTGTCAGACTTAAAGCTTACTCCATCACTTAGCTTTCATAACACAAACAGTTCTTCAAGTTGACATGATACTGACTCATTTTTTTCCTAAAATATTGATGAGGTGCTAATGGATACCTTGTGCCATATAAAAAACAAACCAGGAAGTGTACTTACATTGAGCCAAAATGGCCTGCAGGGCATGCTTGAATTCCTCTTTAGCACGTTCCATCGCCTCATCGTGCTGCGCTTTCTCGCTCATCAGCCGTCGCACATGGCTATTGGCTAATTGGATCACAGAATAAAACTGATTGGCCGAGCGGCGGTTGACTTCACCACGGTCAATCCAGGTGAACAGCACTGCCATGGCCTCAGCAAACTTATGGTTGCCTAAAAATCAAAAGAGAAAGACGGAGATGGACAATTTCCTGGATCCGGAATTTCTGGGCTAAAACCAAGAGCAGAACATTGAGTCTAAATTTGCAGCGCTCTGGGGACATTTGCTGCTCATAGCTCTGACGCAGCCATTGAACATCATCACGTTTGACTTTTGATTTTTCAACCAAAAAAAACGGAGAATAAAAAGTGTTAGTCGTCAGTCATTTTCTGCGGTTCCTTCACCATAACCACTGACACCATAACTGCTGCTGCCCCCAGAGTGCTTTCGCTCTCATTTGAATAACAATGAAACGTCGCAGAGTGAATTAGGTGGCATTTAATGAGCTCAATCCTTTCTGTGACCCGGGAACTGAAAGAAGACTCTTTGCATCAGCAGCGATAAAAGCTCATTCTAATGCAGCAGCAACAGATTAGCGTCACATTAGAGCGAACACAAAGAGGTGCCGCTGAGCACAAAGTAGCTGAGGGAATAATGAAGGTTTATTTCATCAGTAGAATGAGTTCATAAAGGTGATTCGAAGGAAACATGTTCAGAATTCTGTGCTAAATTCTCAGTTATTCTGAGACCGTTTGGTCTCAGAAGGTATTTATGTTTCGGTCTCTATCTCAAGAAGAAGACAAAAAAGAATCAGCTTTATTGGTCATTGTGTGTAGGGCTCAATACATACACCCCTCAACATAGCCAGCCAGGGAGGATTTCAAAACCTCTGATAACCATCATGATCCATCTAGATCAGGGGTGTCAAACTCATTTTCACCAGGGGCCACATCAGCAATACAGTTCCTGTTGAAGGGCCGGTTTTAAATGGAACACTGTATAGATCAGAAGTCCCCAACCCCCGGTTCGCGGACTAGTACCAGTCCATAGGTCCTTTGGTACCAGCCCGCAGTGGGACAAAAAAAATGAAAAAAATTCTAATTTGCTTCATTAAAAAAAAAAGATTTATTTGACGATAATCTGGCAATATTTTAAAATAAAAGTCATTCAGACTTTGATACAAACAGAATTAAGCCCCCGCGGGCCACACAAAATGGCTTGGCGGGCCGCATTTGGCCCCCGGGCCTTGAGTTTGACACATATGATCTAGATGAAGATTGCCCAGATGGAGGGCTCGTCCTAGATATGACCTGTCTCATCTGAAGTGGGAAACATACCACTGACTCTAACACATGACTTCCCTATGTAATATATATTACTATAAGGCATCGGTTCCCAATTCCCATCGCGCCCCCCACAGTACCATCAAAGGAAGGTCCCGAATGGAATGGAAATCAAATGGAAACGCAGCATATTGTCCAAAGTGGACTGGGACTTTAAAGAGACAATGGCAATGCTAGCATTACATGGACAAGTCGACGGAAGTCCCATGTAAATGCAAAGCAGAGGATGAAGCATCAGCAAAAAGTCCCTCCCAGCCAAAGCATAGAAAATATGACAACACATATATTGTGTTGCTTTTTGCCGATATCGGATATGCCGATATTCTCCAAACACTTAATGATACCGATACCGATATGAACCGATACCGATATAGTGGGTTGGTGGAAGTTAAGTGTTGCCCACACAGAATTAAAATACTATTGAGCGCCTGGTAATATTGTTGCCTGTCGCCTTTGTATAGTACATATCATTTGACAAAACCCATCTGGTATTCATTATCAGAGGAAAAAAAAAATTCTTATAGCTATTACAAAATATGCTAATATCGGCCCTGGCGAGAAGGTAAACTGTTTTATTATACCATACAAATTCATATTAGTTTGTATGGTATAATAAAGGAATCAGAAACATGTTGTGTTTTAATGTAGGTAAAAAAAGAACTGGTGAGTAAGTTACTGCTGTGTCACAGCATTCTGGCACAACTGTTCACACAAATTGTGTATCCCAAGACACTAAAGGTTCAGGCGTTTTTTTACAAAAAAAAAATTCCTCAATAAAAAAAAAGAAGAAAAAATTAAAAAAAAAAAAAAAAAAAGCAGAATTCTCACCCTTAAGTTTCTCAGCTAACACAGCTGCCTCGTGGTCAGAAAAGTGAATGAAGGCTGGGGGAGACTGGGCCTGTAGGTGATCTTCGTGGAGCGTGTATCGATGGCGCTCCTCCCTAGCTAGAAGGCGCTGTTTGCACTCCCACTCATACAGGTCGTCTCTAGCCTGAGCGAAGTCCACGTGGATCCTTCCTGAGTCCTTTTTCTCAGTGCTTGAACCGATCTGCATTCGATATCCTGCAATGAGAGACACCAGTTTTAGTAATACACTTTTAACACTTTTCAAATGAAAAAAAAAATTCTAATTTACTTAATTTTAACACTTTTCTGGCTTGGGAGCTACTATTCAAATGGCCGGGCTATAGTGATCTACCTACATCGAAAAACATGAAATATTCACTCATATTAACTGAACACACTATATACACCTTACTGTATATGTTGGATCACTGATTAATTCATGTAGCTGTATGACACAATATGGTTTAATTTTTGCAGTATATGTTCGTTACTACACACATTAGAATTATATAATAATATTATTATTATTTCTTTATTGGCTCAGGATCTACCAGCACTATCTTCGTGATCCGCTGGTAGATTCCGATCTACTTATTGGTCTCCTCTGACTTTCACTTTCATACCTATGGTAAATCTAAAGTGTTGGATCAACCCATTCCCTAATCTGCATGTCACTGGCATGTCGGAGGTAATCTGGGGCAACGGGAGACAACCCGCTAGCTAAGTGCAATGTCTCATTATTTAATTTCTACCTTACGAGACTTATTTCTGATAGCTACGGGTCAGTGATTTCAAAAGTTGGGTTTTACGCAGAGAGTTGTGACAAAGACAGACAAAATGCTGATCAAAGCAGGACATCTGCAGTCCTAATTTAAGGAGAACTACAACACAAAGCAAAAGCTCACAGGAGCAAAAGAATATACGTATAGTTGAAAGTTCAGGTGAATTAAAGGTGACTAAATATTACATACATTTCCAAAGAGAATGGTAATATATAATATTGAGGGATGCTGGCAATCCAAGATCATTTTTCAAGTTGTTATGCTTCACAGAGGACACATTTTGGATGCTGGTGTTTGATTTTGGTTTATATTCTGTGCACTAAATCAGCTGGCAGCAAAATACGGGTCTGTTTTTTTTAAGCAAAAAGGAAGGTTGAGGTATCTTGCCAGC
>NC_024322.1:507767-514262 GCF_000523025.1 Cynoglossus semilaevis | reverse complement strand
GGTGGCAGTAACTCATACAGTGGTTTGTACAAAAAAAACAAAAAAAAAACATTATTAGGTTCTTAATAGTATTTCAATTTGCTAGGGTGTGGGTCAGAGGGGCACGGGCAGGGGGTGTGAAAACATTTCTGTCCCTAAGGGGGGGCACGACAGAACATAAGTGAGAACTAATGTGCCAACTTTTCCTCATACTCTAATTCTAGGACAGGATGCAAACCCGTTGCGAGGCTCAAAAACTGCGAAGGACAACGGAAGGTTTAAAAGTTTCCTCTTCGCCAAGCCAAGGTATAAAAACATTAGTTGTAACCTACTCAGAGGCCCTTGATATGTTAATATTCACATACATATACAGATGTAAATAAACTGGGATTTCAAAGAAAATATAAGGAATGGCTGAGATGGCAGAGCTAAAGAGAGAAAGGAAGAGGATGAGAATAACTGCACGCCTTAAGTGGAGGAGACTCGTTCATTGGACCTGCCATTCCGAAAAGATGGAAAATAAGTCAAACATGGGTGACATGTCCAACCACTCAACTTGACAGAGCCCATTCCCATTACAAATTGGAACAAATAAAGAAATATCTCCCCAAATTATGTGTAAATGTAAGCTCTAAGAACTTCCAAAACAGCCACTCCTAGTTTTACCCCAGGCTGGGAAATCTTCTGGGTTATAGGTACCTGACAGATACAGGGCCTTGTCAACCATGAACTCCTGGCTGAAACGGATGTGGCAGAAGTTCTTCTTGCTTTTGCGGATAGCAGTGATTTCACCACAGTGCTCAAAGACCTCCCTGATGATTTCGTCCGTGGCATTTTCGGGCAGACCTCCGACAAAAACTGTCCGGCATCCCGGTGGGCGCTCTCGAGTTGAGGGTGGAGGAAGTTCTGCTCTGGCAAAAATATCAACATTAGTCCCACTGTCATTATCTTCCAACTATAGCCAAATCATCTCATTTATATAAGATAGTTTAAATGTTACTAGGTTAAGTAGGGATGTCTGAAAATATTGGTGCGATATTAGCATAATTTTTTTTGCTGTTTACCAGGTCATCTATGGTTACCATTCACTAAGAGTGACCAGGATGGATAGGGTTAGCAGATCAAGGGGGACAGTTAAGATGAAGAAGTTTGGAGATACAGTTAGAGAGGAGAAGTGGAGATGGTTTGGTCGTGTTGAGGGGAGATGGTAAACATGTCGGGAAAAAAAGGATGTTAGAGATGAAGTTACCAGGCAAGAGCAGAGAAGAAAAGAGGACATGGAGATAATTGGAATGAAAGCAGAAGAGGCAGGGTTAGATGAAGACAGATGGTACGTTGTGGGGACTCCTGAAGGAAACAAAAAGGTAGGTTATCTACCATTGAGTTATTGGTGAGTAACTTTCAACAAGTATGTTGAGCTAACCACATTTAAGCTATTTATCAATTGCTATCAATTGCACTCAACCTTTTTTTTAAGCTTCATTTAGTACATCTTCGATCATTTGTTAGCTTCTTGTGTCTAGTGCTCTTGCCTAACAGCAAGAAGTGTATCGGTTTTATTCTCCTTGGTACGGTGATGGACCTTCTGCATGAAGTTTGCATGGAGTTTGTGCTTCTATTTATGTGTCTTTATGTGTATCTCTGTCTCACCTGGGTTCTGGGGAAGGAGTGTGCAGCTCTTGGATTGAATAATCTCCTTAATGACCGCAATATCAGGAAGAGGAGGAGGAGGAGGAGAAGAAATTAAACTGATTCCGGCCATCATGGGATTTATGGGTGTGATGAGACAATGACCAGGATCGAACCTCTGGACAGAGTCTGAAAAAGAGCACAGAAGATTTTTATAGGTTTTTTGTAAAACACAGCTTCCTAGTGTTATTCAACAAGTGAATATTGTAATAGATTTGTGAATACCTCTATCCTGAACAATATCCTATCAGCAGATATTTCCAAAAATAGTCTTTTTTTGTCAGTCTGATTCTAAATCATCTGCAGAATATGCCTTCCCCTTGTCATAGTGGATGTTTAATACAATGTTTATTACAATGTCATCTGCAAACAAATTGTCCATGGAGCCTCCTGCCTGACCTAATCTATCAACCTGGCTGGCATCTGCTCCATCAGAAATTAGTAAAATAAAATCCCCTGTGCCAGTTCAGATGCCTCCTGCCATGTTTCAACAGGGAGAACCTGAGCAAGTTGATTGAGCCCACCTGTCAGTTTCTGAGTGGAGGTACACGGTGGCAAGCGGCCTTTGTTTCTATCGCGACCAAGATGGCTTAAGATCCTGTCCTGTGCGGCCTAAAGACCAGGCCAGGGGTCTAATGGTGAGCCATACTGCCATTGAGTCTCGGCTTCAGAAACCCTGCAGTCAGTTTGATGGTTCCCTAGTCCGGCTTTATGATACAGATACAGCCATCTAGGATCTACCAACAAATTGTGACTGAAGTTGGCCAGAGATTGTCTGATAGGTGTGGTTAAATGACTCCCCCCGATGGCGTAATAAATGACGACATGAGTAGTAACACCCCTAGGTATCCTGTGTGAAAACTGGCTTCAATGCCTCTGTAGTAGACAGAGTGAAGCAGTGATTATTTTCTGCTCTTTGCTTTCGTCAGTCTAAGCCGTTGAACATGCCATAGAAGCAACGAAATACATGACTTGTCAGAGTGCAATATACTTTACAATATACCAAAACGCTTCTTCAAACAGTTTTTCACAAACATCTCAACAGCTTATATACCTGGAGTAATATATATCGTAATTTCCAGACTATAAGTCACTACTTTTTTACACGCTTTGAACCCTGCGGCTTAAACAATGCTGCAGCTAATTTATGTTATTTATATGGGCTAGTGAAGTTCATACCGCTAGCAATCAATGACTTTTCTGGAAGACTACTGTGTGTTATACAAGTAGCGTTTCTCACTTTATGAATGGCCGTGTGCTATGTGCGGGTGGCGTGCGAGAGAGATAACGGTAGCGAAAGTTGAGAGCAGTTTGAGCTTCAATCATGATGTTATACATATATATATATATATATATATGTATATGTATATATATGTATATGTATATATATGTATATGTATATATGTATATGTATATGTATATATGTGTATATATATATGTATATGTATATATATGTATATGTATATATATATGTATATATGTATATGTATATGTATATATGTGTATATATATATGTATATGTATATATATGTATATGTATATATATGTATATGTATATATATGTATATGTATATATATATGTATATATATATGTATATATGTATATATATATGTATATATGTATATGTGTATATGTATATATGTGTATATATATATGTATATGTATATATATATATATGTGTGTATATATATATATATGTATATGTATATATATGTATATGTATATATATATGTATATATGTATATGTGTATATGTATATATGTGTATATATATATGTATATGTATATATATATGTATATATATATATATATGTGTGCATTCCAACTATGGTTGGGGCGCTGAAGCAGGAAAGAGCTAACGTGTAACCAGCTATGTTAAAGGCACAGCTCGGAAAAAGGCATTTATTTAATTAACAGTAAAAAAAACAATTCTGTGTAAATATCCCATGTTACAATGTGGATACTTGCAGCTTATAAAGAGGCCTATATATGTACAATTATATTTTTCCTATATTCAGGTGCGGTCAATAGTCCGGAAATTACGGTATTTATTGGCAGCATAGTTCACATGCAATAAAGTCTGGGAGAAATCCCCATTTTACCTAATTAATTATTCCATTTGTAAAAGCTAGATTCTCCATCTCTTCAGTTCTAAGTGATGGCTGTATTTAGCCTAGTTTTTAGCCTAGTATTAGCCTGGTATTTAGCCTAGTATTAGCTGCTCAGTCGCTAAAAGAGAGTCATAGCAAAACAAAGACGGTAACCTAGCCTTGATCCATGGCAGGATGTTGGATCAGGTTGTGAAAAATGATTATTAACCATATTAGTTCCAGCAGTTAGTTAGCAGTGAAGAAGGCAAAGAGCTGAAACATTTTCTAAAAACCAAGAAAGCCCCGTTGCCCTCTATTTGACTCCTTCTCCAGTACAGGGAGAGAAAGAGAGAGAGAGAGAAAACAGAAAGCTGGAGACAGCAATGATTGTGATCACTGCAGTGGTCTACACTGCCAGAAAACAGAATGAAGCAGAGGAGGGTGCGAAAGAGAACAATGCGCTGCTGCTGCTTTTGCTGCTGTCGGAACATTGCAGCAACAGCAAGCATGTCATGACAAATGTGTCTGCAAATACACTGCTTAAATATTAGAATTTTTTAACACAAAATAAAAGAGGGATTTTCCTGCAATCCACATTGGGAACAGACATTTTTTTGAGCCACAGGAAGCTGGTTTATTATAAAAAAAATATCTACCATACATCTGCTTTCTTCCTTGAAATGTATAATGCCTCAGCTTTTATTCTGAAATCAGATAGAACCTGTCGAAGCACACTTGTCTTCTTTCTAATTGCTTGTGTCATCAGGAGACAGTGAGTCTGTCAAACAATTTTCTGCAGACCAAAACCAAACACTGCGACTTTTTATCTGAGAAGGAAAAGAAGAGACAAAAAAAAGAAAAACGACCTTAGGTGAAAAAGGAAACTCCCATAAATCACTGCTCTGAATTTCCTGGGGTCTGAAGAAAAGTCCTTACAGCACTCTCTGAGATAACCTGTGACAGGTGAAATTAACGCTTTTGTGCTGCTCATCCATCATATTCACTCGCTGCTGCTTTTTCCGTGTGAGACTAGACCAGCAGCAACTTAATTTCTTTTGATTCCCAACACAAAATGTCTGCTAGAAAGGCAGAGAAAGAAAAGGAATGGAAGAAATACACAAACATAAAAGCTAGAAGACTGATAAAAAACACCATTGAAATCTACATTACTCTCAATAAAACACAGCTCATCAAATAATGTTAGTGTCAGTGACATAAATAAAATTGTAGCCAATCAAAAAAAAAAGGTCAATCCTGAATAAATCCATAAAACCATCCATAATCCAAAAAAATGTTTGTTTCATATTTGACTTCAGTTTATTCCAGTTGGTTGTGTCTTGTACTGTTTGTTGAGATAATGATAATCATTTAAATGATTTCCATCCACTGTCCTGAAACACATTGATGTGTCATGAGAGATCATGAGATGTACCGTTTAAAATGATCCAATATATTTTAATTGGTCCCAAAACTATTATTTATGAACCGCTAACATTTGTCTCCCATCGTCTATGACAGTGACTGAGCAGTTTATTACTCTTCCACTGGGTGGGAGCAGATGGCCATACAAACTAAAAAGAAAGAGAAACTCAAAGCTGTCTTTCTTCAATTCCTGCAACTATATCAGCATTGTGTTCAACTAAGCAGGCAAAAGTAAGTAAAATGTGATTAAATCAGACAAGAAGATCATCATAATTCATTACATTATATGTGCCGTGGCTGACAAAAACACTAAAAACACTGGAAATACTGGCCTTTAAAGTAAGCAGTATTATAGAAAAGTCCATAGAGTATGTTAAGTTTAGCTCTAATGCACGTGTCCTCAACTCCTGGTCTGGGGACCGGTGCCGATCAGTAGGTTATTTGGTACCAGGCCGCAGTGGGATAGAGTTAAAATAAAGGATTTACATATTTACTTCATTCAAAAATAATCCTGTCTCATCCCTTTACTCTTTTCATTCAAAGATAATCTGTCAATGTTTCAAAACAACGGGTCATTCAGACTCTGATACTAACAGAATAAAGTCTAAAAGATGTTTTATTTGGAAAATGTAATGATCCTTCAACGATGGTGCGGTATTACCGGTCCGCAGTAACGGCTGATACCAGCTGACTGGTCCTTGGTACAAAATAGGTTGCAGTGGTAGTTTCTGAACAGCAGGGGACGGTACCTGAAAACAGCTGCTGTCCACTGAGATTCACAGGGACTATTCCTGCACTGCTCATGGTTGTGGTCCAAGCTCCGTGATCAGAAATGGAGACATTTAGATGGTTCTGATCAGAAGAAAGATGAGCCAGACCACCGGCGGCTGCAACAAAGACACAGGAAACAACAGAGACATAAGACAATAAACAATGAAGATTTGTTTACATTATATTTCAACAAAAAAAAAAAGTATGCTGGCACTGGTTTGATAAATACGGAATCTCAATGGGTTTTTTTTCTTCCTTGTACATGATGTTTGGTATGATACGATGTCAGTGAGTTCAGTAGTTTTGACTGTGTAAAGAGTGGATTTGTATGTTCCAAATATTTGACCTTGTGGACAGCCCTTGTTACTTTTAATTATTTTTTTATATACAACATAACCAGTGAAAAGTAAAGTGTGCGAAGTGAATTGTGATTCAGTATCTATAGTTTTACTTCTTGGAACCATGGAGTGTACATGTTTGACCCAACTTTACAAACTGTTGCTGTACTAGCAACTCTTAACTTCAGTCCAATACCAGTCCTTTT
>NC_024322.1:495267-505267 GCF_000523025.1 Cynoglossus semilaevis | reverse complement strand
CCTGAAAATACGGTACTCATATCAGTAATATTCCAAATATATAGACATATAACATATGAATATTTGCCTTAAACAGACATTAACATTTGCAAAAAAAAAATGAAGGCTTATCATAATTTTTAATTTGGATATAAATAACATACATGTCCTTTACTCTCCCAAAAGAATTTCGATGATTAGGATCATTTTATTGTGTGTGTGTGTGACAAAAACGAAAGTCTTCACTCGGACAAACGTAACAGTGCGTGTTGATTCAGAGATGTCAAGTAAAGTCAGGAATAATAGAGAAAACATGCATTCAGCTGTAAATATTTCATGATGCGTGAAAGTGAGCAGAGATTCAGCATTCAGCCAATCGGGTGAAAGGGATGCTTCAGGCACGGATGGTGTCGTTTTGGTGTCTGCACACACACACAGCCTGAGGTGTTTGTGTTTGTGTTCGTTTTGGTGTCCACTAACTAGTTAACAATTAGATACGGTGTTGCCAAAAGGATCGAAGAAAGGTTCAAGTAATATGATCTATACAGACATGGACAAAATTGTTGGTACCCTTCTGTTAAAGAAAGAAGAAAAAACCCCACAATAGTCACTGAAATAACTCAAAAATGACAAAAGTAGTAATAAATAAAAATTTACTGAAAATTAACTAATGAAAATCAGATCATTGCTTTTGAACTGTGTTTCAACGGAATCATTTTAAAAAACAAAACAATGAAACTGGCCAAGACAAAAATGATGGGAGCCTTAGAAAAGATTGAAAATGATTTAACCGTAGGCACATGTTAAACTAAGGTGTGTCCTGTAATTAGCATAACAGGTGTCTTCAAACTTTTCAAATTTAAAGGGTGAAAAGTAGTCTCTGTGCTGTTTGGCATCGTGGTGTGTACCGCACTGAACATGGAGCACAGAAAGCTAAGGAGAGAGTTGTCTCAGAAGATTAGAAAGAAAATGATAGAAAAGCATGTTAAAGGTAAAGGCTATAAGACCATCTTCAAGCAGCGTGATATTCCTGTGACGACAGCACATAATATTCTGATGTTTAAGGTCCATGGGACTGTAGCCAACCTCCCTGGGCGTGGCCACAAGAGATGGATAACATGAATGGTAACCAAAGAGCCCAGAACATCTTCCAAATAGATTAAAGGTGAACTCCAAGGTCAAGGTACATCAGTATCAGAACGCACCATCTCTCACTGTTTCAGCCAAACTTAATGGAAGATGACCAAAGAGGACACCATTGTTGAAAGCAAATCATAAAAAAAGCAAGACTGGAATTTGCCAAAATGCATAATGACAAGTCCCAAGGCTTCTAGGAGAATATCTTTTGGACAGATGAGACAAAACTGGAGCTTTTTGGCCGGTCCCATCAGCATGTTCACGGACACAAAAATGAAGCATACAAAGAAAAGTACCCTGTACCTACTGCGAAACATGGAGGAACCTTAGTTATGTTCTGGGGCTGAGTGTCTTGAATCTGTGCAGGGCACAATGAAATCTCAAGACCTTCAGGGCATTCTGGAGCAAAATATGCCGCCCAGTGTCAGAAAGCTTGGTCTCAGTCGAAAGTCATGGGTCCTCCAACAGGATAATGACCCAAAACACACAGCTAACAACACCCAAGAATGGCCAAGAACAAAACTTTGGTCTATTCTAACGTGGCCTTGTATGAGCCCTGATCTAAATCCTATTGAACATTTGTGGAAAGAGCTGAAACATGCAGTCTGGAGAAGACACCCTTCAAACCCGAGACAGTTGGAGCAGTTTGCTCACGAGGAGTGGGCCAAAATACCAGTCGACAGGTGCAGAAGTCTCATTGAAAGTTACAGAAATCGCCTGATTGCAATGACTGCCTCAAAGGGTTGTGCAACAAAATATTAAGCTAAGGGTACCATTATTTTTGTCCTGGCCAGTTTCATTATTTTGTATTTTTAAAATGATTCTGTTGAACCACAATTCAAAGGCAATGTCTGATTTTCATTAGATCATTTTCAGTACATTTTTATTTATTATATACTTTTGTCAATTTCAAGTTCTTTCAGTGACTATTGTGGGTTTTTCTTCCGTTAACGGTAGGGTACCAACAATTTTGTGCCCAGCAGAGAAAGTTTGGGAATCACTGTCACTGTCAAATAGTTGGACTTTGGACTGTGTCTTGTGGATTTAAAAAAAAAAAAAAAATCCACTATGGATGTAGAAAAAAACCTGAAGTGTCCCTTTAAGATGGAGTGAGGAGGCATCACTGGTCTCTGACTCGTTGGTCCCTGGATCAATCCTCCATAAATTGCTTAAAATTCCAGTCATTCTATTAAAGCTGCAGCGGATTCTGTTTCCATTTAATCCACTTAGAGTCTAAGAGGGAAGATTAGGAGGGAGAAAGGAGGGACAGGGGGGGACCTGCATCTTAAATATGAGCAGCAAACTTGAAAAAATCTGAGTACACATCAGATCATGACAACGTCCTTCCCTAAAATTAGTATTACCATTTATGCTTTTTTAAGTCCCTTCCGGGCTAATTCTGACATGTTTATCACAAAGCAGACACTTTTTTTTCCCCCTGATATTCCTGTCTTTCACTCTTAGTTATGGTATGTGTAACAACGGATTTAGCATATCAGCATTCAGTTGGTGTTGAGGGGTCACCTTAGTTGTACTTAGTTGAGCTAGCCCTTTTTGACGTAGTGTCATTGATGGTCAGTGGCAGATGCTGGTCCACTTTGACCCTCTGCATAATGGTTGTAGCATTAGGTAGCCTAATGCTAATGATAGCATTAGGCTATCTAATGCTATGATTGATTAGATAGTCTGGCTATCTAATCAGGCTGAATGCGGCCCCTGAACCAAAATCAGTTTGACACCCCTGGTCTAAACAGTCCTGCAGTGCTGGCATAGTCTATAGAGTTGTTGTTTCTACCAAGTTGGTACGTCATGGTTATCGTGTATTCCAAGGTGGGGAGAGGCGTTTTTGTAAGGGTACTTGATTTTTGTGTACAGCGTTCCCTCTCTATATTGCGGTTCTCCTTTCGCTCCTTTCGCATCTGCGCACGATCGCTGGTAGCTTTGTTTACCTAGACGAGATCCTACACAGCATACTATTAGCTAATACATTGCGTACTCGGTGCACTATTAGCTAATTGAGCATGCTCTTCTGTTCCTCATGCTGATTTGCTAATGCATCGTAGCATCTCTCTATGCGTCTCCCCCTTGTCTGTCGGCCACTCTCACTCGTTCACTTCGCTATGCGTCGCCATTATACAACTCTACTGTGCATATAATTGTCTGGGAAAAGGGTAATACAGTCTCAGGAGGGTTGATAACAGGTTGATCATTTACATGGTTTTTCTGATCTATCGGAATTAAAATTCAATTAATTGCACATTTGCACAACCCTACATACAGCCATTTTGTTAAGGAATTGTGATGAACATGAGCTATTTTTAGTACAGTTACTGCTCTGACTGTGCATTTGTTTCGGACTCACAGGAAGTGAACAGATGGCGTTTGACGAAGGCTGAGCTTCTCCAGCTAACATTCCTTCAGCTGTGACTGCTCTCTGAATTTTAAGCACCTTCCCTCCTGTCTTGGAAACATCTCTCTCTCTCTCTCTCTCTCTCTCTCTCTCTCTCTCATGCGCGTACACAAAACCACAGTCCAGCCAGGTCGTGTGATCAGTGGTCTATAAACCCGAAAGCAGCTGTTTCTTTGTCAGAGAAGCACTGATTGTTAATATTCCGTGCATTTGTTGACTGCTTTTATACTTAAATACTAAAAAGAAAACAAGCTCTAGCTAAAGATGTGGTTGACAAAAAGTTAGCCTTATAACATTTGCAATGTATGTATGCGCATGTTTATGCTAATAACATTCATCAACAGAAGCACTGTTAGGCAGCGCCGGGGTTTCCATCTCTTTTTTAGTTACAATCAGAGACGGTAGTACACCAGAAATTGGATCGCTTTCTTTCACTTCTGTTGTTTCTTTTTGGGAACTTTTTTTGCCCTTCATTATGGCTCTCACGCGTAAGTCAGACTCCTCTGATGTTTTTATGTCCTCGATCATGTGTCAAACTTTGTCAAACATGATGTTACCACTTTGTTAGCCTAGGTGAGTGACATAGGATCTTTTGTTCTTCAGTAAGCGAGTTCTGGCTTATGACGGAAACCGAAATTCTGACGTAAAAGAATCACGACATAGGATCTTTTGTTCTTCAGTAAGTGAGTTCTGACTTATTAATTCTGATGTAAAAGAATCATGACATACAGCCATGGTGTATGGTTTAGAGACACTAGCAATAGGCAGAAGACGGGAGGCGGAGCTGGAGGTGGCAGAGTTAAAGATGCTAAGATTCTCTTTAGGAGTGACAAGAATGGACAGGATCGGGAATTGGGTCATCAGAGGGACATCGCAGACAGGAAGCTTTGGAGAAAAAACTAGAGAAGCCAGATTGAGATGGTTTGGACATGTGCAGAGGAGGGACAGTGGATACATTGGGAGAAGAATGTTAGAGATGGAGCTACCAGGTAGGAGAAAGAGAGGAAGACCAAAGAGGAGATATATGGATGCAGTGAGGGAGGACATGCAGATAGTTGGAGTCAGAGTAGATACAGAGATACAGAGAACAGGGAGAGATGGAAATCAATGATTCGCTGTGGCAACCCCTGAAAAAAAAAAGGGGACAAACCCGAAAGCGAAAGAAGTAGGAACAAAATTCCGACGTAAGTCGAGGACCCCTGTATTAACCACTGCCTCTCCTATAACACTTACATTTTCTCTCTGGTTTTTCGCTATCTGGAGTTCCGAATAAGCCTGAAGTAAACCTTCCTATTGGCTTATTGCCTATTGTGTTCTGTCAATTGTTCTGTCTGCAACAGCAGCGGTGTGATGTGGTTGCATCCTCGCATCATCTGAGTTGATTACATGCTGTTATATTTGGACCAGACCGTGCACAACAGATTTCCAGACACCAATTAAACAACTGCCAAAATATAATATATATTAAATAATAAGAGTGACAGAGAGGAAGGAAATGATATATTTAATCCTAATGACAGTGAAACTAAGGTAACCTAGTGCTCTACATGTTAGATCAGTAACGAGAGGGGGGTTGGGGGATGGGCGTGAGAGGCTTTCCAATGGAATATGGCTCGCTGGACAGAAGTGTGCCGCTGCTGTAATGCTTGAACGATCAACAAACCACTTGGTGGCAGCAACTTATACAGTGGTTTGTACAAATAAGAAAATACATATTATCAGGTTCTCAATAGTATTTCAAATGAGGGGAGGGTTGTGAAAAAATATTCTGCCCACTAGGGGGGGGGCATGACAGATAATAATTAAGAACCTCTGGTTTAGTACAACATTACTACATTGTACGTTCATGCCCCTTGTTGTTATCTCTAGGTTTCTCCATGACTCCCCGCTCCCCTCCCCGGGTTTTTCTCTCCTGCTCCTTTTTTTCTTTTTCCTCTGTTCTTCCTATTCCTCATGTCTTCAGCTGTAAACACAACGGTAACTCAGAGCTGTGGCGCCTGCACAGTTTTATCCATCAGAGGCAGAAGTGCTGCAGGAAATGCATTTATCAACATGAAAAACTACAAAGCGGAGGAGAATACTAGCTGCTGCTGCTGCTGCTGCTGATGCTCCTCGGGCAGAAAAGGAGACAAGATATGGGGGAATGAGGACAACGGAAAATGAAAGTGAAGGGAATAGGATAGAGGACATAAGGACAGATGAGAATGAAGCAGGTGGGAGGAGTAGAGGTTGGAGAGGGTGTTAATGTGTGATTGTGTGGGGGAGGGATGGAAAAGAGATAGGTAATAAAGTAACATGATTCTACGAAAGGAACGGGAATATTTTCTTTTTCTCACCCGCCTTTTCCCTTCATCCTCATAATCATCTCCCTGGTCTTCTTCCTCCTTGATTATCTTTCTTCTCCTCCTTCTAATATTTGTTTTTTTCTCTTCCTTCTAATCAGCCACTCTTTTCATTCCCATTCTCGTCTCTTCTTCCTCTTCATTTCACCTATTGTTACTCTACGTCCTGTTCCTTCACTTCCCTGTCCTCGTGCTCCTTCTTATCTTCATCCCCCATTTCTCCTCCTCCCCCTCTCATTCATCCTTCATCCTCTGTGAGCAGTGATTTATTTCTGGTCATATTGGAACACAACCGGTGCCCGGAGGGACACAGGGACACAAACCCGACAGCCAACCCATCATCCTCCTCCCGCCCCTTCCTCCCCGTCTCGTTCCTTCTCCTGAGCACTCCCGTGATTGATCAGCACAAACCCAGGACAAAGCAGAGGAGCAGAGAAAACCAGAAGAGGTTCAATGATGTGACATCTGTTTTGTTTGCGCGTGTTTGGGATTGTGGAAACAAAGGTTTGCGGTGACATTTGAATTCCACTTGCAAGGACTCATACCTTCTCATATTCATTACACTGAGATTTAGTCATCTGTATTGGGAAAACATGAAGAGCCCAAGCCTTAGCCAAAAAGATAATCAGGAACACACAAAAAAAAGAGAATATTTAATACAGACGTCCGATATTTACGTTATGCCGATATCCAATATGTCAAATGGACTTAATTTCCGATTTCGACATCAACTTATACCGATGTATGCAGCCGTTCTGTGTCACAATGACAATAATTCACTTTCACTTTCATTTCAAAACTATTTTTATGTCATGCCATCTCTGCAAAACCCAGGCATTGCGTTATTGGATTCTCATTACCTTTCATTTCAAAACTATTTTTAGGTCATGCCATCTGTGCGAAACCCAGGCATTGCGTTACCAGAGGAAACACCTATAACGATCCTTACCAATATTACATAATTATGCTAATACTAGCCGACGTATCGGTTGGCCGATATTACTGTACATCCCTAATATTTTACAAACACACCACTTCAGGTCTTTTTTTAAAATCTGTATCGATTTTCTTTGTTATATCATTTTATTGTCTGGAAGTGACTCAAGATGACCACAGGAGGCAACAGCGCGCCAGCAGCTCCCCTGTCACTGACTTTCCATGTACGGTACAGTCCAATGTGGGAGAGTGGGCGGGGGAGGGGGGGGGTTCAAAATAAATGCCTTTTGAATGAATTGTGCATTTGTTTTCTTAAATAAATCAAATCAATGAACACATTCTAGATTAAATATCTGCCACGTCGCTTGATTAAATTAATTAAACTCAAAGAAGTCTGTACCGTTTCAGCCTCTGTGTCTCATATGCTGAGTTCTCTTTTATTTGCATAACAAATGGGGTTGTCAGAACGGAGCAGATACGACAAGAAGAGATGTACTGATAAGGAGGAGGAAGAAGAGGAAGAGTTCACGTTGTTTCCGCGTTGTACGCCGCGTAAACGCTAACACTGTTATAGCCACCCGTTTATTTGCAAACACGTGGGTGTGTTTGTTGTTCATGGGTGTGTCTCTGATGTGCACATCACTCTGACGACTGCTTGTTTTTTTTTTTTTACATTATTAGCAATTTCCCAGCATCATTTCTAAGTGTCATCAAAAGGCACAACACCTGTAAAAACGTGTCGTACGCATTTCTACGCTCTTTTCAGTTTTGATACATCTGAACATAAGCGTGGAAAAGGACGTACGCGACCTTCTTGTACACGAGGCCACTGGTCTCCTCTTTCTCCAGTAGTCTCCTCCTTGACCTCTTTGTCACTGTCTTCTCTAGTCTCCTGAACACATAAGATGTCTACCCTTCTTCTCTTAATCACACACCGGTATGAAAAAGGTTTGGGCACCCCTGATCATTTTCAAGATTTTCCCTTTATGGATCATTGGTTGTTTCGGAACAGCAATTTCAATGAAATATATCATATAGCGAACAAACACAGTGATATTTAAGGAGTGAAATGAAGTTTATAGGAATTTACAGAAGGTGTGCAAACTTTTTCATACCACTGTATCTGCCAGCTTTCTACCTTCCTTTCTACCAGTCATAGTTCCTACATACAGTATGTCTTAAATACGTCTCAGAGGTCAGAGGTCCAGTAGTCAGTAGTCCAATTTCCACCAGCACCAGAGGTGATCATTGTGAACCGAGGCTGCATTCAGTCTGGTATGGGAGACTTGCCTGATGCAACCCTCTTCCAATTATCCAGGCTTAGGATCAGAACTAGGAGGACAGAATATGTATGCCTGCGGTTTTTTTTTTTTTCCATGTCATTATTTTTACTTGACAATTGATATTTTGGTACAATAAATAATAAATAGGTGCCATGGAA
Source organism: Cynoglossus semilaevis (assembly GCF_000523025.1). Taxonomy (NCBI): domain Eukaryota; kingdom Metazoa; phylum Chordata; class Actinopteri; order Pleuronectiformes; family Cynoglossidae; genus Cynoglossus; species Cynoglossus semilaevis. The sequence goes on along the minus strand of NC_024322.1, from coordinate 497,022 downwards.
TTTATCATGTTAAATCAAATGATTGAATTTGTAATAATTAACTGTTAAAAGAAATTGAATGCAGAAATTAACTGAGGAGCAGAATGATGCACACTGAATACCCAATAACTCCAGCGTCCATTCATTTGAGTTGGTCGATTCGATTGTCCCTCCAGCATATCTCTACTGGGACGGTTAATCAGTGAGGCTACGTTAATGACTGAGCTGGACCGTTGTTATTTAACACTTTACAATTGAAGTGACTTGCTAAGTTTGTTTAGCTTCTCCTAAATGACTGCGTCGTTAATAATTTGCAATTAAATGACAATGTAAATCTACGTGTATTTAAAAAAAAAAAAAAAATTACATTTTCAGTCTTTACCTAAAACTTTAAATAAATAAAATAATATATAATAATATATTATTTTAATATATATTATTTAATATAAATAAATAATATATAATAATTATATATAAATAATATATAATTATAATAATAACTGCAACAATTATTTATAATAATTATCAATATTTCTAGTACTGCAAGTGGAAACAGTTCAACTGAAACTTTCCTAAGACTCCGAGTCAAACTGTCAACTTGTATTAGGTCCAATCACAGAGACCCACACACTCACACACACACATAACACACAGTGGATGTTGATAAATTGAAAAGTAAAACACTCTGTCATGCTCTCATTAGTCAGTATGACACTCCGCTGATTATGACAGACACACACAGAGAAAGAATCCCAGTGGAGTTGAAAGCATTACATTAGAGTTAGAGAAAAAATAGAATCCAGATTCTGTAATTTCCGGACTATAAGCCGCTACTTTTCACCTGCTTTGAACCCTGCAGCTTAAACAATGATGCCGCTTGTGTCCCTTTTCATCCTTATTTCGAAATGCAGGAGCATTTCTAAGTGACGGTCGGCAACCCAAACACCCTAATCACAGGAATCGCATTTCATGGAAAACTGATTTATATTCACGCATGGTATGTGTATCACGCAGAGGTGTGGACTCGAGTCTCATGACTTGGACTCGAGTCAGACTCGAGTCATCAATTTGATGACTTTAGACTCGACTTGACAAAATGTAAAGAGACTTGGAACTCGACTTGGACTTGGACTAACATCAATGACTCGTGACTTCACTTGGACTCGAGCCCTTTGACTCGACAAGACTCGATACTTTCTCCAAAACCCAAAGATTATAAAGTAAGTTATTGAGGAGCGCTCTCCAATCCAAGTCAAGACTGAAAAGTGTCAAGTCAAGTCCCAAGTCCTGCCGTTTCTGTTTTCGAGTCCTTTCGAGTCCTTGCACTCACTGCCACTCGTTTTTTTGTTGACCATATCGTAGTTTTTAAATTCGAACAACACGATCTTTGCTATCATTTTCTCTAACCCGCACATTGTTCGACAGCTCTTTCTCATTGGTTGTCCCGCAATTTGATTGACCAACGTTTTATTTGATTGGATGTTGTGCCGACAGCACATACGTACACAGTGAGAGATACAGAGCGCTCCTCAATAACTTACTTTATAATCTCGAGAAAAAAAAAAAGTTGACTTGACAAAATGTAAAGAGACTTGGAACTCAACTTGGACTTTAACATCAATGACTCGTGACTTCACTTGGACTCGAGCCCTTTGACTCGACAAGACTCGATACTTTCTCCGAAACCCAAAGATTATAAAGTAAGTTATTGAGGAGCGCTGTGTATCTCTCATTGTGCACGTATGTGCTGTCGGCACAACATCCAATCAAATAAAA
>NC_024322.1:474354-489354 GCF_000523025.1 Cynoglossus semilaevis | reverse complement strand
CAAGGATACGCCTGCCTGGACCATCACTGACCCACCACCAACATAGTAAAACTCGGCTGTCACGTGTTTAATATCATCATAGAACATTATAAACATAGAAAAGTCCAAAAATAAAATTGAATCCAAAACACAGGTCAATCCATATTTCTAGACCAGACCATACAAACACTAAACTGACAATATAAATGCCAAGACATACTGTTGAAACCAGACTTTAAGTCTGAATTACGTAGAAGAAAAAAAAAAATGTTCCAAAACATATATTGGTTCCGAAGCAGGGGTTAAATGTCAGGGAATATTTGTCCAAACCAGGATTTCAGAGAATTTACATCAAATAAATACTCATATGCATCTGTTGGTTTTTTGTTTTTTTTTTCTACATATGTAAATTCTCCCTGTAATACCAATAATTTCCCATTTAGGAATTAATTAAGTATTTCCTGATTGTGAATACTAATCCAAATCATTGTTGAATATTATGGGATACTGGTTGAAAATGAATGTCTCATCTCGAGAAAGTAAAGGTTGAAAGAAATGCAGATTACTGTTGAGACATTATGTTTATGATTAAGGGCCACATCTGAAAATGTGAAATGTAAAAAGTAAGAATTATATGAATAAAAAAAATGTATTATTTTAATTAATTATTATTAATGATTTTCTATGATTTACTATTGAGAACCTGATAACATTTCTTTTTTTTCATCCGTACAAACCACTGTATGAGTTGCTGCCACCTAGTGACTGGAGGCTTGATGCTCCTTTACTGTCCATTTAACATAAGTTGCCATCACTAATGGATACACACTGCAGTTCTGAACCAGGACGAGTGTTACTAATTATTCTGGGTTTTGTACTTGAGTGAAGAAATGTCATTCAAAGAACGCATCGTCGTTGGAGTCTAATCAATGAAATGATGAACTTAATCGGATCAACTTAAATATAACAGACTGAGGGAGAGTGAAGCCAGACACGGTGATGGTGACGACAATCATCATCATCATCATCATCATTATTATTATTATTGACAGTGACAGCACAGTGACAGACTGAGAGGCAGCTGGGAGTCCTGATCAATAACCAGCTGTTGGTCTTCAAAACCGCCATCATTACACCTGGAGGTTTTCAGATTTCAAGATTGAGAAAAAAAAAAACAACTTATAACTTTAGATTCTCTTTACATCTTTGTCTCAGTGTTGGACTATTTGTCAAAACATGCAGTGATTTTAGCTTACAGAGACACAGCAGCTGCTGGTGCTATACCCTAGCCTCCTGTGGTTAGTAAATGGTTTGCCAGCATTTTTTTTTTTAATCCTGCAGCCTGCAGGATCCTACAGCTGATGCATTTTGATGTTGATTTGAATGTATTTCTTTTTTTTTTTTTCCAACCACAACATCCAGCATGTTGTACGTACTAAAACACACAAACACACCTATTTTTTAAACCAAACCTTCGCAAAGGCTCAACAAATTCTATAAAATTCCATTCCAGTCCTGGAAAAAAAAAATCCTGGCCAACCAGTTTTAATGAAAGAATTAAAGATTAAAATTTAATTAAAGAATCAACTGCTCAATTCGTCGCTCTGTCTGTGATTTTTAAGGTTTTAGGTTCAGGGAGCAAAATTATAGAGGGTCAAACCTTCTGGACAAAACACAGACCTCACACAAAAGGACGACGTGTCCGAGTTGGGACACAAACGATGAAGCTCTCGCAGTGTGTATGACGAAACCTGAATGCGCTCCACCATCAAAATTGTATCACGAAACAAAGTTCCGTCTCTGCATTAACCATTATAACTGATGAGGATGTTCATATCATGACCAGCACTGCGATGGTCCGGAGTAAAAGCCGTGCACTTACACATACACACACACGTGCGCTTACACACGCACTCTCTCACACACACACGAACAGAGGTGTGAGTGCTGTCGCGGGGTAGTCAAGGTGACAGAACATCATACCCATTTACAGTCTCCCTCACCACCACCATCATTTTCATTATCAGCATAAAAAAAACACTTTTTGTCACAAAAAAAAATATGTCATTTTACGTAAACACAGACCAACCATTAGCTGCACCGCTTCATCACAAGAATTATTTTTGAAACAAAAACAACGTGTGAGTGTAAATGTGTTTGCGCGTTTCCTACCTCGGAGAATCGGGAGGGAAAATCAGCAGCGGCTGCACAGGGTGAAGGAAGGAGACGCGAGGAGAGGGAGAAGACGATTCTGCTGCTGAAAAACTGGGAGAGACAGACACTGGAATTAAGAGGAGGCGGGGACAGGGAAATGTTCTCCTTTACTCTAAAATGTCATTTTTATATGTATACAATTCTAATATTTTTTGTAAGTAAAATGCAATAAAAATTAGTTAAAAATAAACAGTAGAATAAAGGATGGAGGTAAAAGAATATAGAAAACAATCATTTAAAAAAGGACAGACCACAGCGAATATTGCAATATGAACCTCTGGCGACCTCTGCTGGCGTCTGTCGCCTAGATTACGTCTTTGGGTACACACTCAATGTCCAATTGTACGACTTTTGATCCTGAACTTGTCCTTCCAACTAACAAACATTTAAAAACGTCTAAATCAGGGGTCTCAGACTCGCGGCCCGGGGGCCAAGTGCGGCCCGCAGTACAATATTTTGTGGCCCCTCACCTTAAAATGAAGGTATAATATCAGTGTGGCCCGCGGAGAAAGTGGGCTTCCGAAGAGTCAATCAGCAAGCTCCCGCGCGCTGTCCCTTGTCGGGGCTAGGCTAGGCTAGGCTACACCAGCTTCGTGCACTTCACGCTTGCAACAACAGCACGGCGTGTAATGAACAGCCAGACAGCAGTCGCCTTTGCGCTTGCCATCTATCGTACTTTCTACCACGAATGTCATGATGAAGCGCAAAAAGAACGGCGACTGTTACCGGGCTGTTTATCGTGTACGCTGCTGTTACAGGTAGAAGCGTGTGACGGAGCACCTGTAGCTGTTCTGACACTCCCCGACCGGCGTCTCCCGCTCTGGCTCGAGAGCGGGAAGCGCTCTCCCGGTTAAAGGACGCTCCGTCACAAACCGGAAATGACGCCAGGGGCAGCGCTGCCTATGACAACGTGAGAGCATTCTCCACAAAACTTGTGTTATGGAAAGCCCAGCTCTCTCAGACAAACCTTTGCCATTTCCCAGCATGCAAGACACTCGTGGATGCAGGCACACCATTCAGAGAGCAATATGTTGATGATATTTTGAAGCTACACAAGCTACACAAGACTTCAAGACGCACAGAGACACTTTTCAAATTTTTGCGGATCCCTTTACCTTTGATGTGCAAGATGCCCCTCCTGTGTTTCAAATGGAGCTCATTGACCTGCAATGCAACTCTGACCTCAAAGCCAAGTTCAGGGAGATGAGTGGAAAAGCAGACAAGCATGGGCAATTTTTGAGAGAATTGCCCCCCCAACATCCCTGAGCTGAACTTCAATAAGTCCAAGTACAGGTCTTAGACTTACTGATGATCATCTTCAAGCCATAATGAGGGTCTCAACTGCTTCCTCTCTCAAGCCAAATGTGGTTCAGATTTGTGAAAAGAAGCGCTGTCAAGTATCTGGCAGCAGGGAGTAGGCAAGAGGAGCCATGTTCAGAAGAACCGTTCATGATTTTCACTCAATGTTCCTTTCATGTTCAAAACACTGCATGTTCAGAAGAAATCATTAAAACTAACTGTTAACATTTGAGGACTTTTTAAAAAAAAAAAACTTTATTGTGGAATCCCTTACGCGGCCCACCCGCACCCAGACTCTGCCTCCAGCGGCCCCCAGGCAAATTGAGTTTGAGACCCCTGGTCTAAATGTTTTAAAAACTGGAGATGAGAAATTTGAGCCAGGAAATGCTAGTACGGTTCTTACGCACAGATTTGTGTGCTTGTGAAAATATAAAATAAAATAAAAAAAAATCTTACTTTGGTAGGTTGCAGACCTGTAAAACTGGGTTGGTACAGAAGATAATTTAACGATTAAACCCAAACAGTTTATTGTTTCAAAATAAATTAAATACATAGTTAAAAAAATATGATTATTTAAAATGACTGAAACAGACAAAAAAAACGCCAGGTTAGTACCTGCTCTGTGATGAGAGACCGGCTTTGTCCAAAACATGCAGGCCTTCAGAGACGGAAGAAAGTTGATACACCGAACTTACTCTACCTAGAAATAGAAATTAGAAATTTAAAGCATTGAGAAAATTTAAATACTTAAGTGACGGAGAGGCAAACCTAACCAAACCCAGTTGAATAGGCCAGGAACGTAAAGGATGAAAAGAGGAACTGTAGTGTACATTTTCAAAACTTCATGAAGGAACTATAAATGCTGGCGACGGCATTGTAGCGTGTACTGCACAAGGAAGTTTCTTAGAGCAAAATTTCCAGTGTGTGTATTCAAGTTTGTGTTAGTTTACGAGTGGGGTTTCCACAGTAGGCGTAGCCTCGTTCCAGATACGCGTGCACACAGGAAGTCCCACGCTTGTTTCTGGCATGCTGCAGTCTCAAACAGTTCTTTCGGCTCCTCTCCATGGCTCGGGTGGGCAACCATAACCAAATGGACCAGGTGGTATTACTGGAACTAGTCCACGGTTCCTGCACGTTCTGCTCCTCTTTTCTCCTCAAACCGGAGGACTCTTTGAAGTCGCGCGTGTTCCTGTTAAGCGAGAATACAAGTTCTGAGGTTGTTGGCGCGCACGCGCTCGAAGGAGTCAATGTGACGGAGCGCATGGTTGCCTTCAAGAAGCGAATAGACGAGCTCGGTGCAACTCGCGTGACCGTACACACGAGCGTGCGGGGGCGCGCGCTGTTGACTCAGCAGCAGCGGCTCCTTTTTACGTCACTCTACTCATTTGACTACAGGCTGTGTAACGTAACTTGTCCGTGTTGTTCCGATGTGGCCAACACCGTCTCACCGGACGAAGTGGAGGAAGAAGTAAAGACTTACCTTCAGAGTTTACCACCGCTGAGGGGAGGAATCAGGTTGCTGACGTCATCGCTGATTCCAGGTGACTTACATAAAACATTTAAATCACACGACATAGCATTTGGTTAAAAATCCTCCATTAAATTATGTTACACCGAGAGGACACAAAACATGTAAAATACTGAATAAAATGAAATGTATATACAATTCATTCAGAAACAGACACAGCTATAAAGTTGAAATGGTGACGTTTAACAGTGTTTCCAAAAAGCCACGGCCCATATTGCATTACAAAAATTCCGTGGCATACCACCAAACAAATTTGTCACAAAAGGTATATGTAATTAAATATAACGGTCTTTTACACTCACAATTGAATTGCCAAGTGTGAAACCCTGGGACTGTTGAACACAATATACTCCAAGAAATTGAAGAAAGGCAAAGATCTACCACAGGGATTCCCAAAGTGTGGTGTGAGTACCCTGGGTGCTGATCTATCTAGCCATCTGCTGCCACCCAGTGGAAGATTATTTAATTGTCCTGCCTTTCACTATTGCACCGTGATTCTCTGAAATCTCGTTGAATGGTGAACCCCTATTGCATGAGACTCACTGACGAATACAAATATTATTTAATTTGTATTCTTTTTTTTTCCCTGCAATTAAATAAAATAAGAAATAACCTAAAAAATACAGCATTGTTGTGGATTTTGACTCATTGTTTACACTGAGCATAATAGAGCAGTGGTTCCCAAACTTTCTCTGCTGTCCTCTTTTTGTGCATAAGAACACCTGCAATTAAATAAAATAAGAAATAACTTTTTTTTTTTGTTTCTTTCTTCTGCACTTCAGATGCCTTCGGTCATGGCTTCAGTACTCGTTGTGGCGGGATTTCTTACATTCCGACTCTATCATCCTTAAACCTGTTCTGCAGCAGCAAAAGGCGCGACCCTATTGCCATGGTGATGGAGAACAGACGCCGTCTTGCGGTGGCAGGAGGGTTTCACCCTAAACTGCTTCGACTGGTCAAGGTACAGAAATATGCCACCCTTAGTGCATTCCACACCAACAGACCGGGCCATTAAGGTTGAATCGTTTGCCGCCTTGGCACAGGTGAACCACGCTAATGATGTCTGGGTCCTAAATAAGCCCGAACCAGAATGCTATGATGCTATGGTGACCAATCAGAGGGGCGTGGTCCTGGCTGCTCCAGGGGCGGACTGTATGCCCATCCTGTTTGCTGATCTGGAGAAGAAGGTCATTGGAGTTGCTCACGCAGGTAGATTATCAAGGGTTTTTTTTTTTAATTATTATTATTAAATACCAGGAACGTTTTCCCTGAAAGTGATCCAAATCGTGAAACGTGGAAAAAATGTAGCAGATGTTGACTATGACTCAAACCATAGATTAGGGAAAAGATAAAGGAAACAATTATTTTATCTCTCAAAATAACCCCTGATATATTTTAACCACAGATGAATAAAAATTGATTTAGATTAAGACCTATCTACCATCTTCAATACTGAGGAATTTTGAATAAATGTTTATTTAAAGTTTGGTTTTTCATGGACAGGTGTTGGACTTCTAATTTTCTTCCATAGAAGAAGAAGGAAACAGAAATGTTTGTTAATTTCTGCAATTTGAAAAAACCCAAATAATACCGCATTTTCTGTACTATCGCTCCGGAGTATAAGTCAGATACTGGTACACAAGTCTCGAGTGCCCCTCTAGTCAGTGTGAAAATAACAAACGTGAAATTATATTTTAATAAATGTCGCAAACCTAGCCAGGATGAAAAAAAAGCATGACTATTTGAAAAAAAAAAACTTTTTGCTATTTGCTTCTGTTTGCATTTATTGTGCTTTTTGGTGCGAGGATTTTCTTTGTCGTCCACAATACTAAACCGAGAGTTAACAGTCACGCTACAAAGAAAGCTTAAATTCTGACTCAGCATTAATCTGTTGACCGTGTATTGAGATACTAAAAGCTGAATCTGTTTTTTGTTTCTCAGGCTGGAAGGGGACCCTTATGGGTGTGGCCATGGCAACAGTGGACGCCATGATATCGGAGTATGGCTGTTGCGCGAGTGACATTTTGGTAGCAGTTGGACCGTCAGTTGGGGCATGTTGTTTCACACTGGACCAACAAGAAGCCCTGGACTTTATCAACATTCACCCAGACTGTGTCCCAGACCCAGGGTCTACCAGACCACATGTAAACATTCGACTTGCTAACAGGTGCGTGTCAGATGTTGGCTTACTTGTGTCAAGTGGATCGACCACTTCTGATGATTTGATCATTTTGTGTCAGGCTTCTCCTCCAGGAGGGTGGGATTCTGCCGGAACACATCCATGACGACACGTCAACAGGTCGACCCTGTGTGACACTCTGCACTTCATGTCACCCTCAACTTTTCTTCTCCCACGTCAGAGACGGAATGAACTTTGGAACACAGATTGGGTTTCTGTGGATCAAAGAGATGGGGGAGATGGAGACAACGCGTCCTGCAGAAGAGAGGGAAAAGCAAAAAAGACACTAGCTAACAAAATGAAAATACAGATAGAAAACTAACAATTGTTCAATAACAAATGAGCTTTTAATAAAAAGTTTAGCATGTAATCATTTTTAATTAAAATTTAAAATTTATAGCCGAGGTGATGTAATCATTTTTAATTAAAATTTAAATGAGGTAACGTTTATAGCCGAGGTGTTTTTTTGTCATTTATTTTGACAATAGGTTAAAAGTTGAGGAAAGATGTTCTTCACAAAAGAAGTTCTAGAATAATTTTACAAAAAAAAGAAACCAAATGTCACACAAGCAAAGTGTTTGGACAATATAAGCAACTGGAAATCGGCAAAAAGTTAATAACGGACAATCCCTTCTTAAAGCTTTTTTGCTGCTACTTCATAATCCACTGTTTTTTACTTAACCTGTTGGTGACAAGAATGCTATGATCAGTGTGTACTACACTGAATCTATTTCATTATTATTTACATATGATTTTTATAGGAGTAATGTAGATTTAGTAAATGTTCAAAGTCATTATTTAAACAAGTTAAATCCATTATTTTTATTTTTAGAACAAACATTTAGTTCAATCAGAAATTCTCTTACAATAACTAAAGACGGATATCTTTAGATTTTTAGCATGTTGTATATTTATTAATCCTGGAAAAAAAAACAACAGAGCCAGGATGTGACAGTTGTTCTAAGTTCAGCTTCCACTCACTCTCACAAACTCTCAGAAACAGCAGTTGATCACAGGTGCTGTTGTTGCTGGAGTCAACAGGGAGCAGCAGCGGTCTGTGGCCTATATTCACAAAGAAATTAAATAAATGGAATATGTTACAATTGAACAAGTTCAGTCGGGAAATTAAAATATATATATGTATAAAAAAAATGACACTGTCTCTAAAAGGTACGTGACATCACAGAGGACAAAACATCTGATCGATCAAAGAAACGTACAAAGTACAAACAACAAGGTCCTGAGAGAGGAATTAAAACACGAGTCTGTGTGTGTATTGGTATTAGCTGCAGCTGCAGACAAGGCCAATCCGCAGGAAACGCACAGTTCGACGATGAGGAGCTCCGGACCAGTGACGCTCACCGCTACACAACCAGAACACGGGTCTAAAAGAAAAAAAGAGTTTTTGTCAAAAAAAAATGTATGTGCCACAGAGGAATGTATACAGGTACGCAACTGATAGTACAAAAGTAATTAGAGTGCTACATAGTACAGTAAAATCAGAGAAAGCAGCAAACCCTAATATGAAACAGAGACACACACACAGGTATATACAAGACCTTAAGTAAAATACTGTCTAAACCAGGGGTGTCAAACATACGGCCCGGGGGCCGAAACCGGCCCGCTAGGTAGTTCAATCTGGCCCACTTGATGAATTTTGAGAAAAAAAAAAACAAAAAAAACACTTCATGTTTAGATCATAATTTTTTCGTAAAATTATATTTTGTTACAAATTAATTAAGATTATTAAATAACCAATATACTTCTTTTTATGAAAACACAGAGGAAAACCATTGTTAATTATAGTTAATTATGTTACGTTTGTACTGGTCCGGCCCACCTGGCATCTAATCACGTTGTATGCAGCCCGTGAAACAGAATGAGTTTGACACCCCTGGTCTAAACAATAGAGGTAAGTAAGAAGATATTTTTCAAGGCCATAGTAATGTTATGGAAGTAGAGTTGACAAGTCACTGATGATGTCAGTCAAAAACACAAAAAAACACAATGTTAAAAATAGTGTGCATATTATTTACGAACCTAAGTATAACAAAAGTATTTGGTGGAGAAACTCAACGATGAGATAAGTTTCCTATTTTATACTAATCTATTCTAATCTCAACTTTTTGGACTTTGATGATGAAAAGGTTCCCACTGACCAATAGGCTGGCTCCTGGAAATGTTGGTCGGTGGAATCATGTGTGGAAGGAGGCAGTAGGAGCAGAAATCTGTGCAGGCAGGGCAGATCAGGACGCCATTGTAAACCCAGTCGTTGGCCCGAACACTGACACTGATCTGCTGACCTTTACGCACACAGAGAAAGGACTGGTGCTGAACGAAGATGATCAGACCCTGAGAGGAGCACGCCACCTGCAGCATACACAGAAAACACGTGTACTGTACAGAGGTTCTCCTGAAGAATGTCTGAAATCACCAAGGGCCCCGGGCGAAGGTGTTACGTGTGATGTCAACACCTTGTAACATCCAGATCCCCAGTCAGGATACGTCATCTTCCTGCTGCACTGCTCCATCACAAAAGCAGACTTCTGATACAGACAGACTGATTCTGGACCATATTCCTCTGCTGCATAGTTCCTCCACCTGTCTGAAGAACCAAAAAAGAAAAAAAAAAGATTCCTCTTCAAGAAAAACTAAGTATGATAAGTAACAACTTTCTTAGCATATCTCAGAATTTCAGAGAAATCTGCTTAGCGACTTCCACTGCAGCAGATACCGTTTTAATACGCCTGTTGGCTAAGGAGAGCAGCACTGACAGTGGAATAAAAACAATGAAAAGCACGCACCTACAAGCTGTCAGCAGACAATTGAGCAACATTAAAAATAATGTGGCCACTTCGGTGGACGCATGATACAAGGGCAGATGAGGTACATTTGTTTTTATTAAAGCTCTATTTATTAATGTTGGATTGGAAGTTTTCTAACTAAAAACGTACTAAAAATTCACTGTTAATTAAATAATTTTTTTTTTTTTCAAAACAGTGCTTTGTAACACTGCTGGTTACACGTAAACTCTTTCGGTGCCCCAACCGTAGTTGAAATGCAAAGGGGAGACTTAGTGATCTGTTCCAGGGCCGAAGCTAACATTAGCTTGCAAAAATGCGCAAAATGCCATAAACAGGTACAATATCGCCTCAGAAATGGCAGCCCACAGCATGCTGGAAGAGGAGAGAAGGTATCAAATTGATATCAGTGTCGGCAGATATTCCTAATTGCAGTTTGAGTATTGGGCATGAAAAAGTTGTAACAAGTCATCTTGCGGTACCTGGCTGGTTACCTGTTTGTTAGCATGTGCCGGTATGTGTCAGTGTGCGCATTTGTGGGTGATTTTGTGGCATACCTGGCTGGTTCTGTGATAGCCTGCAATATGAGTTCCTCTGATATTCTCCACTGAGGTGCCAACTGAATTCCTGACTGAAAGGACAGTAATCCGCAATCTCCACTGCTCCGCCGAAGAAGGAGAGCTGATCGGAGGAGACGTCTGGAATACGCTCAAAGTACTGAACCACACAGAAAAAAAAAAGAAAAAAAAACACCTCTGTCACAAGTAAATAGACTGAACTCAACTCCTTTCTTTTCTTTTTTTTTTTTTAAAACTGGGCATTTCCACAAGTCGTGAAAGCGCGTGAACTCGTCCGTACCTGGTAGTCCAGTGGAAGCCCCCCCTTGAACCCNNTTGAACCTCTGCAGGTTACAAACAGCGACGGCCAACTGGTCTTGTCTGCAGGTGAGCTGCAGCGGAGATGCTCGTACCGTGTCACAAAACGGTGTCACAGCGTGTCGTCTAAACAGACGGAAAAAAAAAAAAAATTCTTAACACAACACAAAGGAATAATGATGTTCTTAAAAACAGATGCTGTCGTTTTGTCTACAAATCATTGTAGACACAGGGAACATTTGAAAGTGAACTACTTGTCATTGGGACACAGCACGCCACTGCACACAACCAAATGTGACCTCTGCTTTTAACCCATCACCAAAGTGAACAGTGGGCAGCTATAAGCAACTGGGGTGGCGCCATGCTCAGAGCACCTCAGTGGTAAATTGGCAGCTGGTGGACTCAAACCTGAAGCCTTCCAAACCTAAGGCCGCTTCCTTAACCACTAAGCCACCACTGCACCCACTAACTCACCATTCGCAACAGGATACAAGAGCTGGTCTTCTCCTGCCTCCTCCTGAACTTGAGCTTAAAGAGAGTGATCAAGGCAACAGTAGTTCATCAACTGCTTCAGTCCTGTGAGCTAGGATGACCGATTATGTTTGGAGTTTGGTGTAGGAAAACTTTTTTTTTTGTTCACCAACTTCAGTTTTCTGGCACTTATTTATTCTTTTTTTTTTTAATGTTGCTTTCAAAGTTTCCCCTGCTTGCCTTTCTTCTTCTTTAACTCAGATCTAGCTACCTTTGCCTTTGTTTGTCCATCCAGAACTTGCAGCTCTTCATGACAAAGTCACAGCCCAGTCCTCGGCCCCAGTCCAGTTTCTGGGCCATACTGTAGTTGGCTCGGTACCAGCCGGAGTCTTCCATGATTGCCAGAGTCAGACGTGAGAACACTCTATTCTGAGTGTGAGAACCAGTCATTGCCTCATTCTGAAAGACAAAAAAAAATTTTTATATTTTAGGTAAAAAAAAACAAAAAAAAAACACCCATCAACAGCAGGTTTGAAAGAATAGTGTAAAACTCTACCTCCAATAATCTCTTCTCCCAGTGGTTCAGCTCAGTACCAGTTCCTCCCTGGTTCTCCAACTCCATTCCTTCCAGGATTGGGCAGTCAAAGACCCTGTCCAGGATAAATCACAAGTGTTTCCTGTAACACAATCCCTGTGGTTTTGGCAACGAAGTAGATAGGAAAAAAAAAAAAAAAAAATGTGTTTTCAGTTTGAGTCGCAACTCACCACCACACGAGGAGTGACTAGGACACGAACTTGGTGTCGAACCATTAGTCCTCCTCTGACGTCCCAGAGTCTACTAACCATCCTTATGACTGACTCGCTCCACTGATACAGACCCAGACTGACACAGATACACACAAATATATGGGGACAAGATTGTTAAAATAAGCTTAATTAATTGTTTTAACATTCATTTTTTTCAGTGATCATGATCATCCGTGATGGTCTCCTAGCACATTCATTTCAAATGAAGCAGCAGAAAAGATGCAACGGGGGGTTGGGGGGGGGGGGGGCATCCGCACAACAGAACAGCCAATCCAATAGTACTCACGTCTCGTTGAAGGCAGGCAGCCCACTAGCGAACCTCGGTGTCAGAGGTTTCCCCTCGTCATTGTGGTAAAAGGCAAACAAACCTGCTGAAAAACCCTTAGGAATAGGAAACAGAAACGATTACATAAAGATCATTTCAAGATGTTTTGATGGTGCATCCTCTGCAGTGATGGGAGGATCGATTCCGAGAGATGGGGACATGAGTATCGATTACTCTGGTGAAATATCGGTATCTATTATCGTATGAACAAAGCGCATGTCTGACTTCCATATCTTTGAGGATAACTTATGACATACAGGCATTTGTGCCGCAACACCCACAGGTAACGTAAAAATTGAAGGGGTCCATTCATGTCATGCGACCAGTGACCAGAAGAGGGCAGCGACTCTATGTGATCAAGTCCACTAGACATCTTTGTCCCTTAAAGGTAGCGATTTAACCATAAAGGTGACATTGTTTGGAAATAACGTGATTTGTTATGAGTAAAATGTTATGGAAAATTAAAGTTGTTTAATTTTCACATTAAAGTTGTTGTATTGCCAGTATTTGTTATGCGTTTTATTGGGTTAAATAAATAAATGACACAAAGTATTGATACTAGTATCTAGAACATATGTGTCAAACTCAAGGCCCGGGGACCAAATGCGGCCCGCCGGGCCGTTTTGTGTGGCCCGGGGGAGACCAAAAAAAGTAACTGGCATCTAATTGAATTAAAAAAAAAAAAATGCTGGTCGCTATCAATAACCTCAGGACTCACCAAAGCGTGGACTATCTCATGTTTGACTGTTGACAACATTCCTTCAAACTCCTGAGGTTGAGATGAGATCATGGAAGGACACAGGTTTGCATAGCCCGCTACTGGCCTAAAACACGCGCGCACACACACACATACACACATACAAACCGATTCTTATTTAGGAGAAAATAAACATTGTAATCGTTGGTATGCTGCAAAGTATTTGTTTTATTAAAAATATGATGTTGTTGACTTAAAAAAAATAAATTCATTAAGAGGAAAGATTGACGCGTTCTGAATTCTGTTAATGCCCTACGACCTCCAGGTCGGGTCATTGGTAATCAATATTAAATTATTTGCATATTATTGTTTAGCAGTACAAAAAGAAAAATTTTATTTAAATCCCTTAAAATGTAAAGGTTTATTACTACAATGGACTTCCACACAGAGAAAGCCATCATTCCATTGTACACGATTCTTGGCTATGCAATAAATTACCAATAACGAGGCCTTCCAGGATTTCTGATTGGCAGATAGTTACAAATATATGCTAAATATATATATATATATATATATATATATATATATATATATATTTATATGTATATTTAGTTCCATAAATATGTTATGTTTCTGGTCTCTTGTGCAGGTTTTTGTTCTTGTTGATTTAATAAATTAATTAATAAATTAATAAATTGTGTTTTCGTGACGAGTCTGTCGCGAGACACACTTTAAATAAAAGTTTTTTGTTTTTTTTTCACAGTGTCAAAAAAACACGTTAAATTTATTCCGACATATTTCAATTCTGCCAAAAGCGCAACTGCTCCTCCGCCTGAGAACTATTTCTTTTAATAAAAAAAAATGAATGCATCTTTAGTCACTAGACTCATAGTAGTTACAGTGTCAGTCCATACCTGTCAAACTCAGCCTCCAGTTGACAGTAGGCGGCGTAGGCAACAATGTTCTCCTGACCGCACCGCTCTGTGGTCACACCGCTGACATATAGAACAAAGTCGGCGCCTTCCACTCCAGGACCATCAGGGGGCCCCATGGGGCCACAGGACTTTCCAGACTCACTACACACTTTACATTGCTGTGTAGAATAAAAAAAAAAAAAACAGAAAAGTAGAAAAAGAAAATCCAGGTCATTTCAAATGTATTTTTATTTTTATCCTAATAAATAATTCTTATCACATGCAATGCATCAATGCAAATCAACAAGACAATTTTAACGTTAAATTGTATGTACGGGAACTTTTCTTGACCTGCATGTGGTGCTGCGGGACGACAATGGGCCCACAGCGGGTGACATCAGCGCAGGCGCCCTGACAGTATCGATGAGGGTCATCTTTCTTTCTCAGATACTGGTTGGTTGCACATTGTCTAAAAAAAATCACACGATAAGTTTATGAGCAACTTCAAATTTTGTGTTGATATACCGTCTCACCAAAAATCACAATTTAATCGATCCATCGGTTCTCAAGGCCAGCTATTCCTTCTGGGTCTTATAGGTAAATCTATGTTTCATTTTAGTGTAAACAGTCAGCAGCAAAATCTAATTGTAAAAGCTGAAGTTATAATATTTGCCTTTAACATTTTTGATTAACACTGATTACTAACTCTGGCATTTTGAAATTGTTTGCCCTCATGGCGTAGTATTGCAATATGAAAAATCAATGTATATACAGTGGAACCTCGAGATACGAGCGCCCCGACATACAAGTATTCTGAGATACGAGCACGCTTACAGACGCTGGGGCTAGGTGGCTGGGCACTTGGAGCAGCCCACGCCGCCTCACTCGTTCACTTCACGTGTTCGTCGACC
>NC_024322.1:457102-470655 GCF_000523025.1 Cynoglossus semilaevis | reverse complement strand
ATATATATATATATATATATATATATTTATATGTATATTTAGTTCCATAAATATGTTATGTTTCTGGTCTCTTGTGCAGGTTTTTGTTCTTGTTGATTTAATAAATTAATTAATAAATTAATAAATTGTGTTTTCGTGACGAGTCTGTCGCGAGACACACTTTAAATAAAAGTTTTTTGTTTTTTTTTCACAGTGTCAAAAAAATACGTTAAATTTATTCGGACATATTTCAATTCTGCCAAAAGCGCAACTGCTCCTCCACCTGAGAACTATTTCTTTTAATAAAAAAATGAATGCATCTTTAGTCACTAGACTCATAGTAGTTACAGTGTCAGTCCATACCTGTCAAACTCAGCCTCCAGTTGACAGTAGGCGGCGTAGGCAACAATGTTCTCCTGACCGCACCGCTCTGTGGTCACACCGCTGACATATAGAACAAAGTCGGCGCCTTCCACTCCAGGACCATCAGGGGGCCCCATGGGGCCACAGGACTTTCCAGACTCACTACACACTTTACATTGCTGTGTAGAATAAAAAAAACCCCAGAAAAGTAGAAAAAGAAAATCAAGTTAATTTCAAATGTATTTTTGTTTTTATCCTAATAAATAATTCTTATCACATGCAATGCATCAATGCAAATCAACAAGACAATTTTAACGTTAAATTGTATGTACGGGAACTTTTCTTGACCTGCATGTGGTGCTGCGGGACGACAATGGGCCCACAGCGGGTGACATCAGCGCAGGCGCCCTGACAGTATCGATGAGGGTCATCTTTCTTTCTCAGATACTGGTTGGTTGCACATTGTCTAAAAAAAATCACACGATAAGTTTATGAGCAACTTCAAATTTTGTGTTGATATACCGTCTCACCAAAAATCACAATTTAATCGATCCATCGGTTCTCAAGGCCAGCTATTCCTTCTGGGTCTTATAGGTAAATCTATGTTTCATTTTAGTGTAAACAGTCAGCAGCAAAATCTAATTGTAAAAGCTGAAGTTATAATATTTGCCTTTAACATTTTTGATTAACACTGATTACTAACTCTGGCATTTTGAAATTGTTTGCCCTCATGGCGTAGTATTGCAATATGAAAAATCAATGTATATACAG
The DNA here is from genome assembly GCF_000523025.1 of Cynoglossus semilaevis. Classification (NCBI taxonomy): domain Eukaryota; kingdom Metazoa; phylum Chordata; class Actinopteri; order Pleuronectiformes; family Cynoglossidae; genus Cynoglossus; species Cynoglossus semilaevis. The sequence continues at coordinate 469,542 of NC_024322.1, read as the reverse complement.
TGGAACCTCGAGATACGAGCGCCCCGACATACAAGTATTCTGAGATACGAGCACGCTTACAGACGCTGGGGCTAGGTGGCTGGGCACTTGGAGCAGCCCACGCCGCCTCACTCGTTCACTTCACGTGTTCGTCGACCTCTCTACGCATCTCCCTTCTCTCTTCCGTATTGTGTTTGCGTTATCTACGTCAGTGGTTCTCAAACTTTTTATACTCTGTACCACCTGAGAAAACATTGAGCTCTTTGAGTACCACCATGATGACCAACTGTGAGTGTTTTATGTGTTTTTAGACATAAAAATAAGAACTGATTTGGTTCTGTTTTTATACACCACATTTTCTTTTTGAATGTTGACACAATTATTCTGCAGTTGCAAAGGCTGACCACTGTACGGCAGTGTTGGGTGATTCTCAGGCATCCACTGTAGAGGCTTATATGCAACACTGCCATCAAAACCTATTCTTATCATAGAAAATGACATTTTAAAAGCTGTCCACTGTAGTGACCGTCATGCATGAAAGGGCTAATGTTGGTCATCATATGCATGACAGCCAACATTAGAATATAGCAGCATAGGCCTTCCCTATTAGCTTCCACCACACAGGAGAGATGTTTATAAAGATGTTATGTTTAAATGTTGTATTAATTGTGCATGGTATGTATTAGATTTAGTCAATTGAAAATGTAAATGTGAAAATATTTTCCCCACGTACCACAATCAGAGAGCACTCAGCATAGTTTGAGAACCACTGATCTATGTGATTTTTTCCTCTCTATTTTGTCCATTATTCTCCATAATAGTGACAAGTCCTAAGAAAGTGAGTGGTAATGACGGTAGTGAGAAGAAGAAACGCACGATGACCATGGAAATAAACATGAAATTGTCAATAAATATGAGCGTGGGACTCGCTAAAGAAAGAATACGAAAAAAAAAATAATAATAGAAAAGTAGAAAAATAAATGCGCAAGTCAAGTTATTCTAAGTTTATGTAAGTTACGTACGTGTCCTGGAACAGATTATGCTCGTATCTCGAGGTTCCACTGTAATACATATTTTTGAAGTCCAAGTGTACAAGCAAACCCCTTAGTACACAACATAGGAAAGTCTCAGTATTTATTTGTTATTTGGGGTTGTTATCTGTTAGAAAGTGTGTGTTTTGTAAAGTATAATTTTATGTTTTTAAAAAGCCTACATCCAATAGGAAGCATGTACAGAAGTTAATCACAGTGGGACTAAATGTGGTATTGTACATTTGAGTAGCCTAATACACTGCAGTATAAAAACAACATAAAATTAACATATTTTCAATTGAGGTGATATGAAACTTTGAAAAAATTAAGATTTCCTGGCAAACCCAAAAGACATTTTTGTGTAATCACAGCAAGCAATGTTGGAAACTTTTTTTTTTTCTCACAAAACGAAAACAATGATGTAAAGAAAAGAATGCGTGAACCTGCTAAGAAGCACAGGACCAGTCCTGTGTCTGACACTGAGCGCCCTCTGCAGGAAGTCAATAGCCTGAGGAAAAAGTTTATCCTGCAACACAAAAAAAAAAAAAAAAAAAAACTCAAAAATTGACATATACCAGCACCATGAAGACGTTTTCTTTGTCTGAAAATAACTGTCATTTTTTGTATTTTAATTTCCCGACTTTACTGTTAAATTGTAACATACTCCATTTATTTCATTTCTTTTGTGAATATAGGCGACAGAACTGCTGCTGCTCCCTGTTGACTCCAGCAACAACAGCACCTGTGATCAACTGCTGTTTAACTTAAAACAACTGTCACTTCCTGGCTCTGTGGTTTTTTTCTCCCAGGATTGGGAACTTAAAACAACTGTCACTTCCTGGCTGTCTTTTTTTTTCCAGGATTGGGGTGTAGCACTGCTGTGATGCTTGAATGATAACAAGCCTCCAGTCACTAGGTGGCAGCGACTTATACAGTGGTTTTCTGTCACAACAATCCCCTGATTGTTAAAATAGATTAATAAATTGAGCTGCAATGCTGCCATTTAGTGGCTTTCATTTTCACATACAGCTGTTTTTTTTTCCACAGAAGTATTTTTAGGGCACAAATCATTTGGCAAAACGCAGGCATTGTGTTATCGGGATTTCATTATTGGAGGAAAAAAAGAAATTATGCTTATATCAGGCCGATAATATCGGTAGGCTGATATTATCAGACATCCTTAGTTTTCTTTATAAGCCGTTTTTAGGAGTCCCCTTTAGCTGTAACCACAAAAAATTCCATAGAGAAATTTTCAAATGTATTACTTTTCTGCCATTCCAGTTTGCATTTCGACGCAACAGAAGATTACCTGGTCCTGTGTCACTGTCAGACACTGGTGGGAGAGTAAGTGAGAGAGAATGACCGATAAAAATATCTGTTCCTCACCTTAACCAGCCTCCTCTTGTCTGCAGGAAGACTGTGGACAACCAAAGGACACATTAGATAGAGTTTGTCAGTGTCTGTGTGAGTATGTGAGCGAGAGACATAGCGAGAAAAAGACAGAGACAGAGAGAGAGACAGAGAGAGACAGAGAGAGAGACAGACAGACAGACAGAGAGAGAGAGACAGAGAGAGACATAGAGAGAGACATAGAGAGAGAGACACAGAGAGAGACAGAGAGAGAGAGAGACAGACAGACAGAGAGAGACAGAGAGAGAGAGAGACAGACAGACAGAGAGAGACAGAGAGAGAGAGAGACAGACAGACAGAGAGAGACAGAGAGAGAGAGAGACAGACAGACAGAGAGAGACAGAGAGAGAGACAGAGACAGAGAGAGAGAAAGAAACAGAGAGAGACAGAGAGACAGAGACAGAGAGAAAAAGAGACAGAGAGACAGAGAGACAGAGAGAGAGAGAGAGAGAGGGAGCTTACTGGTCAATGCTGAGGTCATAGATAATCTGGATCTTCAGCTGCAGTTCTTCAGAAGAGCTTCTCTTTGTTAAACGCTCAGACTTCAGGTGGACGTGATAGACAACCTGAAGCCGATTAGAGCAGAGAACAAGACAGCCACAAATGCTCGTTAATATATAATACTCGTTGATTTGTTTGTTTGTTTCCTATTATTCTAAATATGCAATATGCCCTTTTATGTATAGTATAATCAGCATCCCAAATACTGCTTAGCAAAACATAAGATAGAAATGAATTGAGGGAGAAAAATAATGAAACAGATAAGATGCAACATACGTAAAATGACATAATCAAAAAGGAATAAGATGAAGCATAGTCCTTATGGATAATAATGATAATTGAGTGACTTCACATGAAAAAAAAGCTTCAAATACAAACAAAAAACATGACATTTCTAATTGTAATAAAAAATAATATTTTTTATTAAACATCAATGGAACAACAAACTATACAATAAGCGATACCTTCTTATTTTATTCTGAAAAAAGTTATTCCTTTTTGAAATCCTACTTCCGGAAAATTACTAGCTGCTGTTGCTAGGCAAACAAATCCTAAGATTAAATGGAAGAAATCTGTTCCTGTGGGTAAAATAAATCTAATTTTAATGTAATTGAACCCGGTAGCTTAATGTTAGCTATGCACACTAACCTTCAAAGGGCTAACCGGCAAACTTAATTTCCGATGAAAAATATACTTCACTTGTGTTTGTGGAATTAGCATTAGAAGCTAATTTTGTTTTAGCTCAGCTAAGCTACGCTAAAGCTAATGCTTGACTAAGGCGGCTCTCACCTCCTCCGGTGCAGGAACTTGGTGCCTGCAGTTGCTGTGTCCGCTTACTTGTGCTCCAAGCAAGGGGAAGCAGAGCAGGAGGATGACGCGGCCGCGAAGGAGGCTTCCATCGCCACTGCGCCCCGGCTCCATCCTGCGCTCTCAACGAGCTGCTGCCGCCTCTTATTCATCGCTCGCTGCGTGAATCACAACATTTCACTGCATCTGTAAATATATCAATGTTTTTCGCAGGATAGTGTTATGCTAAAGATGACAGCGGTCGTGGTCAAATGTGTGTTGCAGCAGCTGTGGCGAGAACGCCGGTAACCAAAAATCGTCTACGAACTAAGATGGCTTACTGTGAGGCACATAGTGAGCAAGCACCACTACAAAGATCGTTCAGATATAAGAGGACTCACTACGCGTTCAAAAGGAAGCAGTGACGTTATATGGTGGAACAATATCGATTTAATTTTCGACTTTCTGTGTTCTAAAGGTAACACAGAATGTCTTTAACAACAAGATATAATACATTGATATTGTTCCACTATATAACAACAAGATATAATACATGTAAGGAATATGTTTATTGTTTTACAGCCATGATTTAATTAGAATATAATATAGATTATTCTCTCACATCAAATCAATACAGAATATAATGCAACCCAATAAACAATGGAGAGAAAATATGCAAAGCTGTGGAATGTAAACTTTAATTGAAAAAAAAACAAAAACAAAGCAAACCTCCCTGACAATGAAACAAGTACGAATGTAAACTTTAATTGAAAAAAAAACCAAAACAAAAACAAAGCAAACCTCTCTGACAATGAAACGTACAATCAAGTACTAGTACAGTGAAAGCATACAGAAAACAATTCCAAACACATTTTAAAAAAAATAAGCATAAGCATATAAAAAGCATTCCACACCACAAACCACTAAAACCATAAACATTTTCCAGCCATGTACTACTTTTTTTTTTCAATTGTTTCTCTTTATTTGTGGAAGTTGAGGAATGTTTAGGACCAGAGAATGTAACAAGGACTGGGTGGAAAATGTCACCAAAAACCTGGTTGTCTTTGATACCTGCGGTGTGATTGATGAATCCAGTTTTATATATATATATATAGGTATCTCAAGTTTAGTATGACATAACACGTATCTTGTGTATCTTGATTATAGTTGTTATATTTTAATATTATTTTATCTTTAAAAATCAGTATAATGCAACAGAACCAATTTTAACAATCAACACAAGACAGGAAATCTATACATGTTTCATTTTAGCTAAGATTTTCATACAAGAGAGGAGAGTCAAAGAGTTCATCCCTGCCAGCAGAGATTTTCACTTAAGTTCCCATGACACTCAATGGAGTGTTTTGTCCGTAGTATCTGTGTGCAGCTGAGAAACCTGAAGGCTGATAGATTAAGACGAAGAAGCTGTCGTCAGATTTCACACTCCTGTCTTGTGGTCTCTGCACCTGTTTTACCCTGCGGCTCCTGCTCCACCCAGTCCTGCTCCTCCTGTTGTAAAGCACTTAAACGCTCCACAACACAGTGAGCTGTCAGTCTGGCTTCTGGATCATGATCCCAGCACTCGGTGATGGACGAACAGAAGACATTCATTCCCTGAAAACAAAAATAAAAAAAAACAACTTAAAGCCTTTGTAACAAAAAACTGATGTCTTTAATTAACGTCCATAGAGCAAGTTTATAAATTGATTTCTTCCAAATAAAACCACATGAAATATCTGACTGGATGTTGCGTCCATGCTGGTGGAATCTCTGGTCGTCCTCTGTCCCTCAGTACCAGGTCTCTCATGCTCTCCACACAAGGCTGCTCACAAACCTTGGAGCCAAATGCGGGCTTGTAGCTCTCCACCTCTGCGCAAGGACATACAAAACATATAGTTCATAAAATGACAAGAAATATATTTTCACAAAACAAACTGTGCAGTGAAAGCTCTTACTTCCGATGGCCTGGCAGCGAGAGGCCATTTCCCACAAAACAAGAGCCATGGAATAAACATCCATCTGTTTGAAAGCCTCCAGATCCTCAAGGTTCACCCTGGACTCCAGTACTTCAGGTGCCATGTATCTTGCTGTTCCTACCTGAACAGGACACACCATTAGTTGCTCAAAGTCAACCGAAAGCAGATACAATCAGTGCTGGACAGGTTATGTACTTTATTCACTTAGTTACTCGTTACTTCTCCGAAAATTGTAACTGAGTTAGTCATTGATTTTGATAAGGTAATGTCGGATGTTAATTTTTTGCCGATATTGTCCGATTCTGCTATCAACCGATACTGATATATGCCTGTCAATATTTATTTATTTATTTATTTGTACAAACCACTGTATGAGCTGCTGGCACCAGCATTCTGCATATGATCCCATGATTCTTAAAATAAATATTAATAATTATTTAAATAATTACCTGAGCTGCAATGCTGCCATCTAGTGATTTTTCACTTTAATATACAGCCATTCATCCCACTAATTTTAGGGCACACATCATTTGGCTAAACCCAGGAATTGCATTATCGGGTGTTCATTTATCGGAGGAAAAACTCATAACGATTCTAACAGATATTACGTAATTATGCTAATGTTGGGCATCCCTAATTTTAACCATTAATTACCAGAGAAATTGAGAAATTGGATTTTTAAAGTAACTCATTAACATACAGTATATTATATGAATATTTAATAATATTAAATATATATATACATAGTATTTAATAATACTTAATATTTTTGTGACGTTCCCGGTTATTTTCAAAATTTACAGCAGTAAACAGTAAAATGAACTTCCATCAGTAGTATTGTTCGATAAGCCCTTTTTTTTTTTCCCCAACTGATATAAGTAAGAGTATCATATGTTCATTTGTGAAGTCACCAAGTTCAAATACCAATTCTTTTTGATTGTTTTTGGAAATCACATGGGCATCAAAATACAACCAAGTGGGAAAATGGTTACAGCTAGTTGTATAATCTTTTCATTANTATATAATTATTATGGCATGCCGTTCATCCATTTATCCTTGAATATATTAAATGAAACTTGTGCCCAAACTGCTCCAACTTTGCTGCTGTACCTTGCGTTTGGTTACTTAATCTCTTGTCCAAGTGCAGTTACCGTACAAGATTGGGCATGGATGCAAATGTATATACCAAATACTACTGCCTATGCCTGAACTCATGACATATTAATCTTACATATCAACACAATCTGAAAGTTAAAGAAGACATGCATATCATAAAATTGGTAACGAATTAGACAAATTACAACCAAAAGTTCATCTTGAAACATTCTAGTCCTTCAGTCCGATTGAAACGAGGAGGCTCATAAACCAAAAAATTGAGAAAAAAAAAACAGAATAATGCTTGAAGGGCAAAGTACCTGTCCACTGTTCGCATAGTCATCCACAGTGAGGGATGCATCCAGTCTCAGGGCCAGACCAAAATCACAGAGAGCACACTCCTTCCGGCTTTTCACCACAATGTTACTACTCTTCAGGTCCCGATGAGCCACAGGTATCTGCATCAACACAGACATCGGCAGCACCATGACGTTGACTGCTTTTTGCTAAGACTGTACTCTGAACAATAGCAAACTTAATGTGTAGCAACATATGGTTACTTTTTTTTTTTAAAGTGTGTCCACTTATAAATGCTTCTCTGTGGTGATCACTCTGTTCTTACCTTTGGTACACCACTAGGAGTCATGTCACTGTGCAGGTGAGCTAAACCTTTAGCAACACTCCCCGCTAAGGCAACAAGCTCCTCCCAGCTCAGGGTATTTGCTGTCAGAAAGTCTTGGAGGTTGCCAAAGCTGTAGTATTCTAGAACCAGCCAGTACTTCCTGTGGGGGTGACCAGGGAGACCCCTTTCCTCGGCTGCGAGGAACTGAACCACATTCTCGTGCTTTAGCTTTGGGTCTGTGAAGATTAAGAATTCATTTCTCCACGAGGTGTACTCCAGGGCAGGGAACACCTTTACCGCGACAGTTTCATAACTGCTCACTCCATCTCTCTCACCCTGCAGGAGGCAAGCCCGCCACACTTCTGCGAATCGACCCTTCCCAATGAGCACCTCGAGTTTAATATGTAGTGGTTCTGCAAGATTTCCCTGCCAGTTGTTGACGTCACTGATATTGTCAGTGTCCACTGATTGTTCCGGCAGAGTATGTGTGTCTGCTCCTTCTCTTCCTCCATCAGACAGCAGGTCTAATGTCTGGTAGAGTTCTGGGGCGCCTTTGGCGGTCCAGTCTGAGCGTGAAGTTTGGCGTGGTTTATGGTCGCAATTGTTGCGGTAGAAGTAGAAGAACGTGACAACAAGGGCCGCAACTAGGAGGAGGGGTACCAAACTGACCACGACCACTGGCACCACGTCTTTACTTTGGAGCTTGAAAAACCCTGTGAGGAGAAAAAGAAAAAAAAAAAACACTGACACTACCATTCAACTGTCACCCCTCCAATTTTCCTTTGTTACTCTCACCATTGGCCCTTTTGTTGAAAATGAGCTGGTCATTGCACTCATGCTCTCCACTGCAGCCACAAACCATCATCATGGCTTCATTCACTGCCTGCTGCTGGATCATATGGCATTCTCTGGATGTGGAGTTTTGCAGCAGACCAGATTCCACACCCTCTAAAGGCAACTCGGGCAAATGGCACATGGTTTGGACTGTCATGGTGTCATTAGTCTTCCTCCTGTCCATGAGTATTCCATAAACAGATTTTAGTCTGCAAAGAGATAAAGCAGTTGCCAACTACTACTACCCCCCCTTCAGAAAATTGAATTTTTTAAATCCATTATTCACATTACACAAGTAAGACAACAGCAGAGGTGACGACAGACCAACAGGTCCCATGTTCTTAAAAACGAAAATCACTGATTCTATAGACACTGTTGGAGAGTATGAGTGGCTTACAAACTTATTTGTAGTCTTTTTTTTACAGCCTAAAAAAAGTTTCCCTTCTTTTATAGGCATGTCCTCACTGAGAACTAGCCTATGTACTTTTGTTTGGTTTACTGTTCCATGCTGAGATTCCCGTGTTTTCCTTTCCTCTCTTCACACACAGCTCCACCCCTTGTCTTTTCTTGTATGTGTACAGCAGAGGTTCCCAAACTGGAGGGCGCATCCCATGAGTGGTGCAGTGCCATGACAGGAGATGTGAATGAAACGTAACGCAGCATATTGTCTAATACTGTAAATGTTCAACAAAAGACAAATGGATTGGTTGAAGGTGGTATTATTATTTTTTCATTTTCGCTCTCATTTCACAAAATCTCACTCCTGCCAACTGAACAAAGTTGGCAACGTTAACATAAAATGGGAGTTAAAGTGTGAAATAAATGAGTCTGAAAACAAAATTCGCATTTGTGCGTGTCCTGTTTGTTGTGCAAAATTGTTCTTATGAACCAAAAAAGGGCCCAGCAGTGAAAGTTTGGGAACCTCTGGTGTGCAGTAAGAGAGGCTGACCTTCATCTTAGCTTTCTACAGCACTGCATGATGGGAATGAAATGAGGAAACATAAGATGAAGAGCAAGAGATTACAGAGGTTTACTCAAGTCAAATGACAGACGGCACAGGGATGCCCCTGTTGCTACTGCTGTTATTGCTCAACAGCCACATAATATCACATCGGACTGACAGCAAAATGATGTTTAAAAACCACCCCCACTGAGCTACTCCTTGATTGTAAGTGAAATGTTGAAAATCTGACCACAGCGCCACACAGATCTCCTCACTGGCGGTGCAGAAGGACGACAATGAGCAGTTAGTGAAGCAGACGTGGTCTTGACACACAGGCGTGGTTGATTCACACCATTTACACAGGTTAAAGGTGAGGTGACTGGAGGAGGCATCTTTATGGAAGCCTGTAGTAAATACAAATACCAAAATACACATACAATTAGAGATGTCCGATATTAATATTCGATGATGTTATCTAAACGCTTTATTTCAGATGCTGTTTGCCCCCCAAAACTGAAGTAAACATCTCAGGACCCTTGAAGCAATTACAGCATATGTGGCAAAACCCAGGCATTGTGTTATCGGGTTTTCATTAAATGTGGAAATGTGGTTGTCCTCCATGCAATACCTCTGTCCCTTCTGGTCCAATGAGGATCCTGAGGATGTGTCTATGAAGATTCTTTACTTCTAAGTAATGGCAGGGTAATGATTAAATACCAGAATAGGGTCTTTAGAGTAAATCAAAGCAGGTACAAAGAAGATATTTGACTGTGTTAAAAATGAAAATTAAGGCAGGGATATTGGGTAAGGAGTTAAACATCTTCAACAGAGACTGTCCAGTTTACCTCTTCTTAACTGCATTGGATATAATGTTAGTAATGTAAGAGCAGCACATATATTCCTATTCCTATTATGTAAAAAGTTAAAAGCACAACAAATGTATATTTCTTACAAATGTAAGTAACATAGCATAGCTATTTTTCTATGTAAATTCTTCAATTCATTCTTCTGAGTAAGGTCACCTTACTGTAAAAAGCATGAGCTATAGTACTATTTAGACAGTCCCCGTAACACTCCATAACACTCCTTCAGGCACTTTATTGTATCAGTTCATTTCTAAAGGAACAGCTAAACTCGCTTGGCATCTGTAAGGAGTTAGGACAGATTGTCTACCAAAGGAGATTGGTTATCATTTGCCGCTCTCCCATGACTTTCATTGAATAAACTGCATATTCCTTGTGGCCTCTTACTTTCTGCTCCTAAGATGCTCTGCTTAAGCATGCCACTGCAAAGAAAGTGGCAGATGCCACAAAAACAAAACAAAAGAACCGGTTAGGACAGATTGTCTACCAAAGGAGACAAAAGAACCTCATTCTTGGCTGCCCTGTCCTTTGCAGAGTGGTAGCATGATCAGTCTAGTCTTAGGTATTATTAAACTGGACTGGAACCTGTATGGGTTGCCTGTGAAATGAAATATACACAACCAGTACTTTTGTTTCTTCTAGTGCCCGAGTTGATCGGACAGAGTCACTTGTGAAGTTGTGAGTCCACAAAGTGCTGTGTTAGTTTCCAGCACTCTGTGTGAACCTCATTTTTGATGAGACCAACAATTGCAGAGTCATCAACTTCTGCAGATGGCTGATTGGGTTGCAGAAGAAGCCTGCACTTACGTAACAGAGACAGGAACGGTGCCATAACATTTCCCTGCAGACAACCTTGTCGGAGACATAATCCTGGGTCCTCACATACTGGTGTCAATTTGTCAAGTAATCCACAGTCCACGGCATGTGAAGTAGTGTCAAACACCAGCGTACCCATTTTGTCTTTGAAAATTTCAGGATGGATTGTCTTGGAAAGACTCCTGATAAACCAGGGTACTCAAAGCCTCAGCCTCCCACCCCCATAGAAAATGTCCTGCCAAGTCCCTGTGCCAAACACATCATGAGCATCCTCTAGTTTTCTTACCAGCCTTAACTTGGAGTTGAGGATGCCACTATCAATTTAGGCGCACCTGGATAAGCAACCAAACACTGTGAGAGTACCCTTTATTTATTTGTTCAGTGCTTTTAACGCCATCTGTCCAGGACTTCTGCGTGACAAGCTGACAGAAATACAGGTGGCCCTCCTCATGCCCTGGATTGTTTACTACCAGATTAACAGACCACAGTACAATATATATGCTTAGAGCAACACTGGGGCTTCACAGGGTTAGTACTTTTCCCGCAATCCTCAGAAGTTTTCCGGTCATTCCGCAATAGCTTCCCGCAATCCTCAGAAGTTTTCCGGTTATTCCGCAATAGCATAGAATTTATCAGCAAGTGTGACAAGGTGAAGGAAAAGGACTGTGGTGGATGAGATAGATAGCTAGATAGACAGAGAGAACTTCATTAATCCCTTGGGAGTTCCCTTGGGGAAATTAAGACTTCGTTGTTGCGTGATGACATGACAGGAATGAGGCACGACCCAAATGCAGCACAAGGGAGATTCTCTCGAGGCGCAGCAGGTTTAGGAACAAAAAGCAAAACAACAAAAGCTCACTTGGTCAATGGAATGCTGCATACACTACAAGGTGTAGCCCTCTCGAATTCACGGACCACAAAGACTGAACACACAAACAGCCTCCCAATACCTGACCGACAAACAATGATCCCACAAAACTTGAAAGAGCGAGGTGTATATATATACCTAGGGCACCAGGTGACACACGTGAGACTAATCACAGAGACACAGGTGAGTGTGATCCCAATGATTAACCCCACAGCAGAGAGCAGAACCAGGAAATCAGACAGCCCTAATATTTGTAGCTTGCTGAGCATGAAGCCACCACATTATGACAAAGACTAAGGAACTGTTTGGGAACCTGAGAAGGTCCAGAGCAAATGACCCTCGAATTCATCCGGGACAGAGAGTGATAAAGATTGCAAGTACTTAGGTGTCTACAATCACAATCAACTGAATGGGCTAAAAAAAAAAAAAACTCTACAAAGTACTAGAATTGCCTCTATTTCTTAAGGTGACTGAGATCTTTTATCATCTGTGAGATGCTTCTTAGCAGAGGTGGGACCAAGTCATTGCTTTGCAAGTCACAAGCAAGTCTCAAGTCCTTGCACTCAAGTCCGAATCAAGTCCCATCCATCCATCTTCAACCGCTTAATCCGGGGCCGGGTCGCGGGGGCAACAGTCTGAGCAGGGACACCCAGAATTCCCTCTCCCTCGACACTTCCTCTAGCTCTTCTGGGGGGACCCCAAGGCGTTCCCAGGCC
>NC_024322.1:451967-456555 GCF_000523025.1 Cynoglossus semilaevis | reverse complement strand
GCGTTACCCCCCCGACAACATAGCTCCTAGGTTCATTCGGATACTCAAACCCCTCCACCACGTTAAGGTTGCGATTCAAGGAGAGGCCGAATCAAGTCTCAAGTCAAAATAGGCAAAGTCCGAGTCCAATCCAAGTCAAGACTGAAAAGTGTCAAGTCAAGTCCCAAGTCCTGCCGTTTCTGTTTTCGAGTCCTTTCGAGTCCTTCCACTCACTGCCACTCGTTTTTTGTTGACCATATCGTAGTTTTTAAATCCGAACAACACGATCTTTGCTATCATTTTCTCTAACCCGCGCATTGTTCGACAGCTCTTTCTCATTGGTTGTCCCGCAATTTGATTGGCCAACGTTTTATTTGATTGGATGCTGTGCCGACAGCACATACGTACACAATGAGAGATACAGAGCGCTCCTCAATAACTTACTTTATAATCTTTGGGTTTTGGAGAAAGTATCAAGTCTTGTCGAGTCACAGGGCTCGAGTCCAAGTGAAGCCACGAGTTATTGATGTTAAACTCCAAGTCGAGTTCCAAGTCTCTTTACATTTTGTCAAGTCGAGTCTAAAGTCATCAAATTGATCACTCGAGTCTGACTCGAGTCCAAGTCATGAGACTCGAGTCCACACCTCTGCTTCTTAGGATTTACATATGTGTGTGTGTATGGAGGCCTGTCTGCCTACAATAACTCAAAACTTGAGCTGCAAAGAAGTAAGGACAATTGTGTGTGTCAATGTGTGCGTGTGTGCATGCTCTCCTTCCCTAGGAGTAAATTAATTCCAGGACTGAGCAGTTTTCAGAGCAGAGTTGGTATCCACGACTCCACCCTCAAATAATCATGGTAAAATTATCAGGCACACACGATGGGCTAACACACATTATCCTCTTTAGAAAAAAAAAGACTGTGTGCAGAGACAATGGTTTCCAAAAAATTCTGCGGACTCCATGCATCTTTGTCAATCCTTGTAGTATGATGATTTTTGGTCTTTGCCATTATGATCTGATGGTCTTTGCCATTATTATTATAATTTTCATAGGATTTACATAATAACTTTCAAAAATAAAATCCCTATTTTCCACTATTTTGCTATAAAATTGCATTTAAAATTGATGTACATTTTCTTACAAAACACTGGGACACAGCCTGTTTGTGCTTCCGAAGACGTCTTCAGTGTAAACTACTTTCATACCAAAACTTGTTAGCAGGTAACCTCATTAATTGAGCTCTCCCAATGTACCTGTTTCACCTGTAGCTGTTACCTTTTCAACGTGACTCTTTCCTTATTTTTTTTTAAAGTGTGTTGCAGGTAGAACTTAATTAAATCATAATACAAAAAGTGAAGATTCTGTTCTCTTTGTCCAATTTCCCTGACCAAAAGGCTCAGAATCTAAACATGTTTCAACATATATAATGTTGAATAAGTAGTCAATTGGTCATTATTAGTGAACAATCAGAGTATAGCAAAACATGCTTTGTTGTATGTGTGTGTTTTTTTTTTGTTTTTTTTTTTAGCTTTTCTGGACAACGAACAAACCTACACATCTATACCATCCTAAAACGTCTTCAATGTTCAAAACTGTCAGCTGCACTTGCGGTTCAGTGGTTATAAAAAGAAAATGTTCCCGCTTTTCTTCAACTCACCTCCACTGATAAAGATTAGAATCCAGGTCCAAAGAGTCGGGAACCAGAACTTCATTTTTTTTTAAATGATCTCCAGCTGCAGCCCCTGCAGCACTAACCCCTCATTTTGTATTTTTGTCCCCTTACGTCCTTTTGTACTCCTATGCGTCCCCCTGTCCTTTTCTGCTCCTTTGTTCTCCCGTCTATCTGTCACAGAGCCCGATATTCGTTTTGTTTTGTTTCCAGTCTATTCTTCTGCAGCGAAGTAGAAGTCCAGATGTTTTTCATCCAGATGTGTTTAAGCCCGCCCCATTCCCGGTGCTGCTGCTGCTGCTCCTTTAATTTTTTAACCGCAGATTCAACTCACACCAAAATTCTCTCTTTTTCCATTTCATCACAGTAAACAATAACCCACTACAATCAAGAAATATTGATGTGGAAACATTTTGCTAATGTTATGTATTTTAAAAATAATCTTTGACGTTATCTGTTTTTTTTACGATGTTTTAATAATTATTATTTTAGTTTCAGTTCGTAATTTTATTTTATTTTATTTTATTTTTTTTGTTTTATTTTATTTTATTTTATTTTATTTTATTTTATTTTATTTTATTTTATTTTATTTTATTTTATTTTATTTTATTTTATTTTATTTTATTTTATTTTATTTTATTTTATTTTATTTTGTGACAGCTGCAGAGATGCTCCGCCCCGTGGCGTGTGTGGCTGTTTGGTTTCGTATTTCAACCGTAGCAGAGTGCAGACTCGAACTTTTCAGTCTCTGCCGCTGCTTCTACTACCGGCTTAGTCTCAGTTCGTCTGAACGAAGAAAAAAAAAAATATGCGGAGGCTCCTGCTGGTTTCTAATTCTACTCTGTACGGCAGCGGATACTTGGACCACTGTGAGGAGAATATTCGCTCCTTTTTCTCCCGGTAATGCGTGCGTGCTGTTACGCACAGTTTAAAACACTTTCACACAGTATTTATACGTTTACGTTTACAAACTGGTAGCCTTCTATAATCACGTAATCAGCTTTTTACTATACTGAAACGTATGGTAAATTTTAAGTTGTCATGTTTAAAAATGTATCACTTAACATTATAAAATTATAAATCAACTCGTTCGTTGTAATTCAATTGCATTGAAAATAATGTATTATTTTACTGAGATAACTTTTCATGATACAACAAAAGTAGTTTGAGTGAAGTTTAACATTCAATTTACCAGGTTGTTATCAAAATGTAGTCAAACCTAGCTTTTAACTGTGGAGATTGGTAATAAAAAATTAAAAAAAAATAGCACATTGACCTTTAACCCCTGCAGCAAAGTCAGTGAAGTCCATGCTCTATTTTATTGTTTTAGTGATGTGAAACGAGTGCTGTTTGTGCCGTACGCGCTACACGACAGAGATGAATATGCTAAAATCGCCAGGAACAAGTTTCAATCCCTGGGTATATTTCAAAAACGAAAAATATTTTTTTTTTACCATTGCAATTATTACTATATGCATTTAGCTGTAGTTCCTCTGTTTGACCTGCAGGCTATGAGGTTGACAGCATCCACGAAGCAGCCGATCCTGTGGAGGCCGTCAGGAAAGCTGAAGCTATTTTCATCGGTGGGGGTGCAATACAGACAGTGGAGGTGGAGGGGGTTGGGGGCAGTAATTGAAAAATTTCCATCGTGCTGCCATTGCTTTTCACTTTTGTGCGTTGCAGGTGGAGGAAACACTTTCCGTCTCCTAAAGTGTCTCTATGACAACAAGCTGGTGACAGAGATCAGAAAGCGAGTCCTTGAGGTAGGCAAAAGATTTCATTATATACTTACAGAGTAGACCAGGGATTTAGCCCCACAGACCCGCAGTGATGTTGACACACTGCTGCGTCCATGAATAAGTTCAAAATTGTTTTTTATTTTCTGACTTAGGCTGGGTAAAAATATCCATTCATCAATGCGTTAAAATTCATTCCCTCTCAAATTCAACTTTGATTCAGCAACAGTGCCCCCTACTGTTACTCCGTGCAGGGATTACTTGGCTGTGAGTTGATCCTGTGAGTGTCTAAAGATAAGATCGCTGCCCCCCAATGGCCACAAGTTGTAAATACCAGCAAATTATTCAAGCCTTTGACCACAACACCTCTGGCCAGTGGGGGGCGCTGTCATGTTCCTTTTTTGTTTGTTTTTTTTTTTTTACTTTTGTGGCATATTTATTATTTTTATTTAGTACTAGCATTATAATGCTGGTGCTTTATATTTAGGGATGTCAGATAAGGTCGGCCGATATAAGCATAATTATGTAATATCTGTAAGAATCGTTATCGTTTTTTCCTCTGGTTTTGAAACCCGACAACGCAGTGCCGAGGTTTCGCGGAAGTTTTTTCCTCTGGTTTTGAAACCCGACGACGCAGTGCCTAGGTTTCGCGGAATGTGATGTGTGCTCTAAAAAATACTGTAATAAGAGATAAGATCAAAGTTTTAAGCTTTGTTTGATCTAATAAAATAGTTTGAATAAAAATTTTAAGAGGCCTTTCATGTTGCGTAACACACCATTGATGAAGTTGTTTAAAAACACAAAAGTACGATTTATCTGATTTACTTGATTAACAAATGAAAAAAATTGAAAACATATTTGATAATTGCAGCTCTTTTCACTCCGTCTCCTCAGGAAGGTGTCCCCTACATGGGTTCCAGTGCTGGTACTAATGTGGCCACCATCAGCATCAATACTACCAATGACATGCCAATTGTCTTCCCTCCATCCTTCTCTGCCATTGGCCTCGTTCCATTCAACATCAACCCTCATTATCTGGACACTGATCCTAACAGTCGACACATGGGGGTGAGTCTATGGCCCTCTTTACATGGCTGATATAGTCGTATTGTCACCGTGTAAACACCACCTATATCTCAAGAAGGACTTTGAAACACTAACCTATTTTTTGCAAACCATGAACCTCTGTCTTCATGTACATTTG
>NC_024322.1:444051-451671 GCF_000523025.1 Cynoglossus semilaevis | reverse complement strand
TTTTTTTTTATTACACAGCAAATGAACACTATTTGTAATAATAATCAATTACAGAAACATGTGTTACATTTATACCAGCGGTTTACATCTATACCAGTGGTCCCCAACCTTTTTTGTTCCAAGGACTGGTCAACCAGTACCTGTTACTACAGACCAGTACCAAGGAGCTGAGCATTGGAGGATCATTACATTTTCAAAATTAAACATCCTTTAGACTCTATTCTGCTTGTATCAGAGTCTGAATGAAATATTTTAAAATCTTGACAAATTATCTTTGAATATAGAAAGTAAACGGATATGACTGAAGTACCAAATGACCTATGGACTGGTAGGCCCCCAAGAAAAAGGAGTTGTCCCCCCCCGCCCAAAAGGGACATGGGGAAGAAAAAAAAAAGAGAAACGTATCTCGTGCTCATATTTACGTATTTACGTATTACGTATTTACCCTTCACGAACCTCCCTACACTGTTATCAACAGTAGAACAACAACAACAACAGTGCCCTCCTGTGTCTAAATGAGGTACTCTACATTAATTAAATGCTCACCATATATACAGTACATATGTCACGCATGACATGACGGTATCTTAGGTTTCCCAACCGTACGTACTGTACATGATTGTTTTTTTTTTTTTAATGTATTACGCTGTATGTATGTGTGGCAAAAAGTCTTAGATCTCGTGCGAGATACGTTTCTTCCCCCCCCCCCCCCCCATGTCCCTTTAGGGGCTCCGTACTGTCAAACCTTTGCGTGTTACATTACATTTTAACCTGTCTTTCAACTAAAATTGAAAAAATGTAGTTAGCGCAACATCAAATTTATAACCAATCTTGAATGAAAAACTGTTTGGAGACTCTTCACCTTCTAGCGTCAATGCACCTCCTTATATATATATACCTGATTTAGTTCCATCTGATTTTTTTTCTCTGCAAAACTATTTTAAAAGAACCTATTTTTTTAAAATATGTTCTTTAAAAGAAATGCAAGATAGGGAGCTAAAGAAGAGGCTTTGTACCTTTTGAAAAATATAGATTCTGCCCCTAATATATGCTGAAAGATTTCATAAGGAGAACATTCAAAGGAAGAACATTGGAACATTGGAAGTTGGGGCAAATGTCAATTAATGATCACAATGTGATGTTTGATCATACGACACCTTCAACCTTTACACACCCTGTTGCAGCTGCAACTGGTTCATCCCAGTCTAGGGATAGGTTTTCAAGTACAGCCAAAGATAAGACAACCTTATCTTCCTTGGGGACAGAGTACAGATCCGACCAGATTAACTGAATCACAGGCAGTCCAAGGTCCAAACCTGATTTTAGTGGTTCTGGTTCTGTCAACAGGAGACCAGAGAACAGAGAATTACACAGTTCCACGAAGAACCGGGGACACCCTGTGTGCTGGTAAGTCAACACTATTGTTTTGTACAACACAACACCTACACTCACTCAACACGCTCACAACAGCCACTGATATATAGCAAAGATACTGTATGTACACATGTATACATGCGGCACAACATCCAATCAAATTAGACCCACGTTGTTTCGACGCGATAATATCGAGCCAATCAAACTGCGGCACAACCAATGAGAAAGTAGCTGTCGAACAATGCGCGGGTTAGAGAAAATGATAGCAAAGATCGTGTTGTTGGGATTTAAAAACTACGAGATGGTCAACAAAAAAAACGAGTGGCAGTGAGTGGAAGGACTCGAAAGGACTCGAAAACAGAAACGGCAGGACTTGGGACTTGACTTGACACTTTTCAGTCTTGACTTGGATTGGACTCGGACTTTGCCTATTTTGACTTGGGACATGATTCGGACTTGAGTGCAAAGACTTGAGACTTGCAAAGCAATGACTTGGTCTCACTCGTTTGTCTCTATATGAGGCCCAGTGTAAGTTAGCTTTCAATAGGCCTCATATAGAGAGGCAGATAGCTTGGATTGGTTCTAGCGCCCCTTGCAGTCCTGCAAAGGAACACACAATAGATAATGGATAGATTATTAAAGCACATGGCTTCTCTGCTTGTGTGTGTTGCCTCAGTGCAGCTCTCCGTTTTTCATATGACCTTGGCACAACATTTAGTGATTTTTCAGATCGAATTGATGAATTAGCATCAAGAAGATTATTGATTGAGCATTGGTCCGTGATCTATACTGTGTGGTCGATTAGTGTTTTTCTCTCAGGCTCTGTTGAAAACATAACAAATAGGTAGGAACTGCACTCAGCTGTTGAGAAATTCACAGAAAGTGAATTATAAATATATATAGATAACGTCTAATCAGTTCCAAATGTAGCATCCCTCAGCATCGAATGATCATG
Source organism: Cynoglossus semilaevis (assembly GCF_000523025.1). Classification (NCBI taxonomy): domain Eukaryota; kingdom Metazoa; phylum Chordata; class Actinopteri; order Pleuronectiformes; family Cynoglossidae; genus Cynoglossus; species Cynoglossus semilaevis. The sequence goes on along the minus strand of NC_024322.1, from coordinate 449,342 downwards.
CTGCTAAGTACTTTTGAGTTAAGGTTTCATCAGCCAGGATCACATAGGCTACTGCAGTCTGTAGCTAGCGCTAAAAGAACAAAACGTGTGACATTACCACTTATTGGCACTTGTCAACACTTTCAGTGGCAAAAAATAAAATAAAAATGGGAATAGTAGGAACTTTTACATTTTTAATTTATTTCCTTTTTTTTAACATTTATACATAATGTATTTAGATTTTTTTACAAAACGTTTTTTATTGGGCACTGTAGGCACTGCAAAAAATCTCAGTGAGTAAGTTTTTGTTATCAAGGCTAAAACTATATAGGTGCAGTCTCAGAGGGCTTTAGAAAGTTTTACTTTCTTTTTCTTTCAGAAAATACCTCGTCACATGAATTCAGGTTGTCTTAAATGTCAACTAAAAATTGACATGAAAAGTTGTAGCAGCTGAAAATGTCATGGAGAATTCTTACTAGAAAAGAGTGGGAACCCAGTCAATGTTGATGATGTTTGACAGTGTACCCGTGTGTCCCTCTTGATTCTCACTTCTTCTGTTGGTGATTTAAGGGTCTGCGAGAAGGTTGCATGTTGCTGGTGGAAGGAGACAAGGCCACACTGCTAGGAACAACCAAGGCCAGACTCTTCATGAGGTAATTTTGTCGTCTCCGTCTACATGTTCATCTCTGTCTCAATGTACATGTCTGTCTCTATCGTTGTCTCTTCAACGTCTCTACACTGACATCTATGCCTCCATTTTTGTGTTTGTCTCCATTTTCTATTTCCATTTCTGGCTTTGGCTACATCCCCTGTCTATGTCTCTGCCTCCCTGTCTTGTCTTTGTCTTTTTCTCAGTGTCTGTCTTTACATCTGTTTCATGTATGTGTGTCTTTGCACAAAATTGAAGTTATGTGCATGTGTTCGAGGGTCAGCTGACTTACCTTGCTCTAAAAGAATGTTTTCATATTTTAGAGGTCAACCATCTGTTGAATACTCCCCAGGAAGTGACCTCAGCTTTCTGCTGACTGCCGCACAGTGACCTCAGGCGCATGATGATGACATCATAGTCAGTGTCAGAGTCTGAGCCATTTACTGGAAGTGAATAAAGTTTTGAAGCCGTTGTGATTGTGTTCTTTGTATCAGCATCCATTCCATATTGGTTCATTTTTTTACCAAAACAGAACCAAAGGCCTGTACTTTTCACAATAAAAGTCTGACTATTGTTAATTTAAGAAGTCCTTTATTCGTTCCACAACGGAGACATTCATGCATTCCCTTTCCCGTAACTCCAGACAAAATTTTTTTTTTTTACTAGTTGATCTTTATATGTGTAGGAGTTAAAATGGTTAAAATATAACAAAAAATGTAATTATCACAGAACAGTTCAATTTAAATGGAAGGAAACATTTTTTGGTTTATGTAAAAGCTTTATTTTGAAACTTCTAAATCATTATATGTATGTATATAGACGATTTTTTTTTCTGAGCGATACCAGTTCAAACAGTGAAAGAAAACTATTTTGAACTAATTCAGTGACAAAACATTGATACTTTAAAAGAGACAAACCATAGCGATACAATTAAATATATATATAATTACCCTATTTTATATTTATTAGCATGATGTTATTATATTGATTTTATGTAGTATTGATATGTGTACATTATTATTATTATTATTATTATTATTATTATTATTATTATTATTATTATTATTATTATTATTATTATTATTATTATTATTATTATTATTATTATTATTATTATTATTATTATTATTATTATTATTATTATTATTATTATTATTATTATTATTATTATTATTAAAAAGAGACTACACATTGACATTATTTTGAACGTATGAAAAAGCTGAATATGCTGTCTTTCTATAATCCGCCAGCAGGTTGCACTATTGTTCCAATCATAAATTCGGTTGGCAATTTAACCGTTAGCTACAAGTATAATACAAAAAGAAAAATCATAAATGTAATGGTTACTGAAATACTTAAGTAAAAGTCAAATTTAACAGTTCATATTTAAACAAAATTAAATAAAAAAATTATAACAAGAGATAAAGAAAAGCTATCTTCACAGAAGCCATCTTCTAAAAAAAAATCCTTGTTTTACCTAAAACTCTCAACAATATTATTAATACAAAAATCAAAGTCTTACAAAAAATAATTTTAAGTCACAAATGCCACAAATATTCAGTTCGTCCGAAATAGTAAAAACATATAAATTATTGCCACAATTTTACCAGCATTTCAATAGCAAAACACACAATAGTTGCTTCAATGTTTTAAAATGATGATGTCATTGTGGAATCTATTTGAGTCCGGTTCGGTTTGAAACAAATTTTGAAGAGCTTGACCCGTCTAACAATCACAGCTCTGATTTGTGGCAGATTCAGGCCATAGACCAGGGGGTTGCTGACCGGTGGGATGAGGAGAAACTCAAGCGATAGAACTGCTACCACAAACATGTTTGCTTTTTCAATGGTAAATAGACTCAACGTAACCTCACAGAAGACCGCGGTGCAATAATTAACAAAAGTGACGATGTGCGGGATGCAGGTTTGCAGTGTTTTCTTCTTGAAGTCAGACGAGCGGCTGCGACACACCAGCAGGATACGCAGGTAAGTGTACAGAACAAAACCCAGAGGAAGGAAAATGAATAGGGCCACAAGCAACTGGCTGATGTTTTCCAGGGTTCTGGTGTCCACGCAGGAGAGTTCCACGACACTCCAGATGGTACAGTACATCTTTTTCAGTTTGTTTTCACACAGTGGCAACTTTGCTGTGAGGTAGAAAATAAAACCGAAGACAAAGACCGGGTGGAGAACAGCTGCAAGAAGGAGGTATCTGACAACCGACAGAGACATTTTACTGTTATATCGGAGCGGTTGGAAAACAGCCACATATCGATCATAAGCCATGATAGTAAGGATGTTAATTTCCTGTCCTTTGCAGCTGTGAATAACGTACATCTGAGCGAAACAAGAAGCACGTGAGATAAGGTGAGCGTCAGACAGGACATCATTGAGGAAACGGGGAAAGAAGGCGGCTGAGCCATAAAGAGAGTTCAGCGAGAGACAGCAGAGAAAGATGTACATGGGTCGATGCAGAGACTTCTGGGAAATCACAATCATGGCAATAGCAGAATTAGCAACAATGATAATCAAATAGATAAGCAGACAGAGACAGAAGCAGATGGATCTGAGTGAAGTCCCAAAGTCTGCAAACATAGTAAACTGAAAGTATGGAGGGTTCAAGGTGTTGTTGGTCCACATTTCGGAGACATGCCTGTTCCTCCTTCTACTGCTGTGTCCAACCTGAAGCTGAGCGCCACTTTTATACTCTGTGAACAAGGCTTAAGGGGATGGCAGGTCTTCTACCCAATGACCAAAAGTCCTGTTTTTTCCACAGTGATTGTCCCACAGGACCGTCTGTGCTGCAAGAGATTTATATTGGAAGAATGAAAAGCAGAAAGAAGTCATACAAAATGCAAATGCATTTTCCCCATTGAAAATAATTAAAAACCAATGCATTGGTTCCAGTCGCCCAGAAATATACTATTAATTAAGTAATTGAACCCCCCCCCATCTAAACATCAAAAACATAAATATAAACAAATATATTGATTAAAAAAAGCAAGAAAACATTTTTTATTTTATTGTTATAAAAATGGGTAAAATAACCCATTGAGGGACAGTGAGTGAGGCAGCACGACAGTGTCCGGCCACTAAGGTAGGAGAAGGACTGGGAGATAGGACTCGATTTAGAGGATATAGAGAGGGAAAGGGAAAGATAGAGAGAGTGAAAAAATGGAGCTCGGTTGAGCACTCATAACTTGATGTTTCCTCGTATCATGAGGAAAATCTTGCAAAAGTTGCTTATTATCGCATAATGTAGAAGAAAAAAATGATATGTGTTGCTCTGCAGTACAAGTCACAATCAAGGCCGAGGAATTCATAAAAGTGTGACTTATAGTCCAAAGTAGTGGTCAATGCATCAATGTGCACAACAACTAGGCCGGAGACAATATCACCATCCATAAACACTCTTAACCGAACTTAAAAATGCTAACATTAGCATAGCTCTATTGCATTTATCAGACACAAACCCCGACCCTGAAGACCTTTACATTATTGCAGGTGACTTTAACAAGGAAAAGCTGAAGTCTGTCCTGCCTAAACCTTCCCAACATATTGTGTCCGACCAGAAAGAGAAACATATTAACCCTTTAATGCATGACCCATGATATACTGAGTTAAAAAAATGTTACTAAGTGTTTTTAGACATAAAAATAAGAACTGATTTGGTTCTGTTTTTATACACCAAATTTTCTTTTTGAATGTTAACACAATTATTCTGCAGTTGCAAAGGCTGACCACTGTATGGCAATGTTGGGTGATTCTCAGGCGTCCACTGTAGAGGCTTATATGCAACACTGCCATCAAAACCTATTCTTATCATAGAAAATGACATTTTCATAGCTGTCCACTGTAGTGACCGTCATGCATGAAAGGGTTAAACCATGTTTACACCAACGTTGAGCAGGCATAAAGATCCATACTACTTTCACATTGAGGCCAGTCAGATTACCTCTCTCTACTCCTCACCCATGCATACACCCAAATCAGAAGCATTATATATCTGACCAAGACCACCACATGGCCCAAAAACACACTTCTACAACTCCAAGACTGTTTTACTAACACAGAGGGTGTCTTTAACCCTTTCATGCATGACAGTCACTACAGTGGACAGCTATTAAAATGTCATTTTCTATGATAAGAATAGGTTTTTGATGGCAGTGTTGCATATAAGCCTCTAGAGTGGACGCCTGAGAATCACCCAACATTGCCATACAGTGGTCAGCCTTTGCAACTGCAGAATAATTGACATAAATGACATGTAAAAGTCATGCATAAGGACTAAAATGCTAAAGTGCTTTTATCATTTTCTACACCATCTATTGGGGAAACGTGGGTATTGCAGGGAAAAGGCAGAAGTATGATGATAATGATAATTATAGAATAAAGTTTGGCGGGCCGGATTTAAAAGCTGAACGGGCCGCATCCGGCCCCCAGGCCTTAGTTTGCCCATGCCTGGTCTAGGACAGAACAAACCCTCTGCGCCAGCCTGTCAAGACAGTTCCTGTCCCTCTGAGGACATCCACCAGCCCAACGGACAACTGTGTAAAACACTGCCGAAGCAACTACAGCGTCATAGAATGTCCTACACACTCCAAAAGACCTCACTCTGGCCCTTTCTGTACTAAATTAAATAATTAAAATTAATTATAATTTAA
>NC_024322.1:437705-443795 GCF_000523025.1 Cynoglossus semilaevis | reverse complement strand
AAAATATAATATTTTAAATATAATATATTTATATATTTAATTTAATATTATATTTTAAATCTAATATAAATACATATTTCTATTATGTGTTTCTATTATGGCAGGCTCTTCTGTGACATAGTGTTTCCCAAAGTAGGGGGCAGGTCCCCCTTGATGGCACTAGATATGCTAGCAGTTAGCATTTATGGACAGTGATCACACTTTCTGATGCAAACAAAACATAATCTGCCTATGATAATGCAACATCTAGACATAAAAAACAAACTTACAGCCAAATGTTTTCTACCGGTATAACAAAGATTAACAAAGGTGGAGTCATCAAGCCTTTTCCTGACTTCTTATTGTGCACAACCACTACGGAATCCCTGAGAGCTCAAACTAAGATCCCTGCAGGAAAATCAAACCGCAACAAACAAAATTAAACCACAACATCACAATGCCTACATCCGTTGTCTTGTTGTTGTACAATGACAATAAAAGCTTTCTATATATATATATATATATATCTAATACTAATATTTTCTGCACCAGATCTACTTCCAGGCCAACCTAGGTACCAATTAAAGTACTGATCCTCTGCATTTTTGGAGTGTTGGATTTCTGACTCGCACTTTTTCTTTTCTTTTCTTTTTTTTTTAACTCAGTTATGTAATTCTTAAAGAATATTTACTAGCTTGTAATGCTATGTAATAGCTGGCATTTTACATTAAATTAGTAAAAAAAATAATTTCGCTATTGTAGTGCTACCGCCAATGTTGATTGATGTTGATGTTAAAACACCAAAATTGTAGAAGTGCAGTAGGACATCAACAACCGTAGTATAGTGTCAGCGTGATATAGGTTCAATTCTGGCTAAACAAAAATGACATTCAAATTTTGTGTATTTTATTTATATTGTAATGCTCAGGGAGTTTCCAGCAGCAATGCTTATATTGTCTTCCTTTATTCAATTTTAAGTAGGCTATATTAGAAATATATTTTAGTACATTATGCAAAAACATATCATGATGAATCCAAACGTATTTCAATATAGGGTTTTTTGATTTATTTTTACAATAATAAAACATACATGTTTTGTTTTTTTGGTCATTCATGATAATCTTGTATTTTCCACATTACTATGTTTGTATGTAAAACAGTTTATCATTCTTGATTTAATTTAGTGAAATGTTATTGTCACCAAAAAGCTGTGCATTTCTAAACAAAGGTTAATACTGAGAATTAAATAAAGCCAACATGGATTTAATAAAATCAATAGGTAATAATTATTATTAAAATATTTCTAGACATTTCTGGATGACAAAGTGATGGGACTGGTGCATAGTAAACCTCAGCAGTGACAGCAGTCATTTGTTTGTTTGGTGTTTTTGTAAAACAAGAATTCTTCACAGAGCATTATCTTTAGTCACTGATTATTAACTTTACTTTCAGCATTAGAATATCTGTGGCCCCTTGACAAAAAAATAAATCTGTGTCTGTCTTAGATCTATATACAATTTGTTCGTAAGAACTCAGGACATTTGACCTTTTTTTTTTTTATTTTACAATCACTGGATCACATTGGAAAATGTTACTGCGACTTTTTTTTTTTTTTTTTACAATCACTGGATCACACTGGAAAATGTTACTGCGATTAGTGACAAATCAAGATAAGAAAAGAAAGAAGCCAGGACATTGATGGATTTTTACAAAGTGATTCAAACGTAACAACGAGGGATAAAAAGATGATCAGTTGACTTTGACGGGACGGACCAAGCGTTTGAGGTGTTTGTGAATCTCCTTAATCTTCAGCCCATAGATAATAGGGTTCAAGAGAGGATTGTACACCAGCACCTGCAGCGACATCAAGAAATACGTTGTTCTGGAATAACTGCGCGTTGCGCCGAGTTTGACAATGGTGACATCATAAGTAATCAGACAAGAGTAGTTGATCAGAACCAGCAGGTGAGGTAAGCAAGTGTTTGCTGCTTTACTCCTCACCCCCTTAGGGCTCCTAGAGCAGACAATCAAAATGTTGGCATACGTGAAAAGGATAAAGATCAACGGAAAAATGGCGAGGTCCACGAGAACCACCACACCGTAGATGGACAAGAACATGGAGTTTACACAGTAGAGGTGATGGAGAGAGTTGTTGCAGAAGATCCCTCTGAGACTGAAGCTGCAGAGTTTTCTGTGGATGCTGCCAACAATAGGAACAGCTGTTTGACAAAGAGGAAGCACCCATGCGAAGACCAACAGAAGGCTAACAACTGTTCTCCTCATGATGACCGGGTACTGAAGAGGTTTACAGATGGAAACATACCTGTCATAGGCCATGACTGCCAACAGTAAAAATTCTGAACCACTCAAAGAGTAATAAAGATAACATTGGAGGAGACAGCCTGGATATGAGATGTTTTGGTTCTCGGATAAAAAGTCCACCAACAGCTTTGGGTAAATGTTGGTGCTCAGCAGAACTGAGTTGAGCAACAGAGCAGCGATGAAGATGTACATGGGCTGATGAAGATTCTGGTGAAGGAGCACCACGACCACAATGGTGATGTTAGAGAAGATGATCAGAAGATAAGCTGTAAACATGATGACAAAATAAACATATCTGTACTTTTGCATTTCTACAAATCCGTCCAGATGAATGTATGTTACATTAGAGTCTGCAGCCATGGAGCAGGTCGCAGAACAGAGGTACCAGAAAACACGCTGAAGCTGATCGTGAATGGGGGTAGAGATTTTAAATAAAGAAAACACTCATCACAAATACACAAGTCACAGCCGTAAGCAATGTAAAACTCCACCCACTAGCAGCAGCCAATTGTGAGCGCCCAAGTTTTTATTGGTCTAAAAGACAATTTTATGTAGACAAAAGCAAAAATACCAAACATCTGATATGCAAATTTAGAAAAAAAGCAGCCTTAGTAATGTCCCCTGCCTCGATCTTTACCGTCCAAAGTCAGCTTACATCACCACAAAACATTTCCTAACAATTACCCATAAGTCTTTGCGTACCAAACCATGAGGGTGCTACAGTATGTTAAGTTGATTGCATCTGAGGTTGGGATGCTGTGTGAGGTACAGTTTAGCTTAAGAAATGCCATTACCATTGTAAGTGACTTAAACATAAGGATCATGACCTTGTAGCTCACAAGGGTTCCATTACTGTAACAAATCTTAGCATGCTTATTTTAGTTTACCAGTTACTTTAATGTGTACTTTAACACCATGCTAATGTTGGCTACAGTTTTGTAGGACAAATCAAAGATATGGAGATTTCATAAGCTGAGGTGAAGAGAGGTGAAGAATAGAGTGCAGGCAGGATGGAACAGCTGGAGAAAAGTGTCAGGAGTGATCTGTGATAGAAGAGTGTCGGCTAAGGTGAAGGGAAAGGTTTACAGGACGCTGGTGAGACCAGCCATGATGTATGGTTTAGAGACGGTAGCAATAGGCAGAAGACAGGAGGCGGAGCTGGAGGTGGCAGAGTTAAAGAAGTGACAAGGATGGACAGGATCAGGAATGAGGTCATTAGAGGGACAACACAGACAGGAAGGTTTGGAGAAAAGGCTAGAGAAGCCAGATTGAGATGGTTTGGACATGTGCAGAGGAGGGACAGTGGATACAATGGTAGAAGAATGTTAGAGATGGAGCTACCAGGTAGGAGAAAGAGAGGAAGGCCAAAGAGGAGATATATGGATACAGCGAGAGTAGAGAGTAGAAGATACAGAGAACAGGGAGAGATGGAAATCAATGATTAGCTGTGGCAACCCCTGAAAAAAAAGGGACAAAGCCGAAAGAAAAAGAAGAAGAAGAACGACCAAATCTCTACCTTCACCACAGAATGTCGTTGGATGGGGGAAAACTCATGGTAATAATTTACCAAACAGTGCCAGTGGGCATGCATTTATCGGGTAACTACTAGGAGTGAGAACAATCTTATGATCATGTCTTAGCCCCGTGCACGCGTGGTGCTTGGTAGGCTATGGTTAACAAGGCATGTCCCGTACAATAATTGGACTAGTGGTGCATTACGTAGTTGCAGCACCCACTGCCATTTGCTTTGTCTGCAGTCTGCTTTGTCGACTTTGACCTCGTGAATTTCCCCCATACCTCTGGTAGTCCCTGATCTATCCAAGGTGCCATCGTGTTATCACGACCTGTAGCAGGAGAGAGCCTCCTCGTTACATCCACACCGCCTATATGACTGCGTGATTGAGCTTCTCCTGGGCCCTCAGTTGACCGCGCCAAGAAGGAAGGCTATGGAAAATTATTTAAGGGGGAATCGGGGCTGCACGGTTAATTCGGCCTTCTTCATCCCCTTTAGGCAATGTCTTAGCCCCGTGCACGCGTGGTGCTTGGTAGGCTATGGTTAACAAGGCATGTCCCGTACAATAATTGGACTAGTGGTGCATTACGTAGTTGCAGCACCCACTGCCATTTGCTTTGTCTGCAGTCTGCTTTGTCGACTTTGACCTCGTGAATTTCCCCCATACCTCTGGTAGTCCCTGATCTATCCAAGGTGCCATCGTGTTATCACGACCTGTAGCAGGAGAGAGCCTCCTCGTTACATCCACACCGCCTATAGGACTGCGTGATTGAGCTTCTCCTGGGCCCTCGGTTGACCGCGCCAAGAAGGAAGGCTATGGAAAATTATTTAAGGGAATCGGGGCTGCACGGTTAATTTGGCCTTCTTCATCCCCTTTAGGGAATGAACCTGACAGCCTTCCCACCCAAATCTTGCTGGATCTCGTCTTTAGTCCCTAAACATGGGACTCACTCTGCGCTCCTTCAAGGCTTTCTCTGATTGACGTGCAATACCAACAATTCCCCAGTAGATGGCGTAGAAAATGATACAAGCATTTTAGCTTTTTAGCATTTTAGCCTTTATGCATGTCTTTTACATGTCAATCATCTTCAGCGTTCACACCAACGCTCCATCTTCCTGCTTCTGACCCGCACCTGCACTAGGTGATACCTTACAACACTAACCCTTTTAAACTACTTTTGAACGACGTACCATGATAGTGGTTTTTAACAGGGCTTGCACAGATGTACTGAAAGGACACCGTAAAACATTTTGGATGATCAAATAATTTAAAGCTTGTACATTTTAGAATATGAATGAAATGAAATGAAATGAAAGTATGAATGAAAGATTCATACTTTACTGGCTTACACAAATGTTTCGCAAAAAAAAAAAAACAACTTTCAAGGACACCTAAAAGACAAACTTGGAATAAAAACTTGGCGCTAGAGCTACAGTGACAACACCTCCAGATCACAACACCTCTTCAGAGACACACAGTGTTTGCTCTAGAGCTAAAGCTGACCACTGGGTGATAATTAGAGGTTGTCTGAAGTCAGGCTACATCCCCCCCCGAGGCTGGGTTCTGCTGTTTGCCCTGTTACCAGTGTCACAGGAGAGACCACAGTCCACAGGCTGTGGCTATTGTCAACTCATTACTGTGTCTTTACATCATCTCTGAGCATCTGTGGATGGAGATGTCGTCTACCTGAGTTTTACCAGCCTCAGAGGAAGATGATGAAAGAGTTTTACTCCACATACTTGGTGCAAACAAAAAACTTTCTTGAACTGATCGCTGGTGTACAGGCCATGTGACACTAGCTGGCGAAAGAGAAGAAAGAGTTTTACTCCACATACTAGATATATAGATTTAATAACCCTTTGATGCACGACCCATGATATACTGAGTTTAAAAAAATGTTACTAAGTGTTTTTACGTGTTTTTAGACATAAAAATAAGAACTGATTTGGTTCTGTTTTTACACACCAAATTTTCTTTTTGAATGTTGACACAATTATTCTGCAGTTGCAAAGGCTGACCACTGTATGGCAGTGTTGGGTGATTCTCAGGCGTCCACTGTAGAGGCTTATATGCAACACTGCCATCAAAACCTATTCTTATCATAGAAAATGACATTTTAATAGCTGTCCACTGTAGTGACCGTCATGCATGAAAGGGTTAATGTACAGTACCTTTGTGTTCACTTCCTGGTTAAAAGAGGCTTTCTGCATTTCCAGCTCTCGTTTGGAGTCTGCCATTTTTGTGTCTGCTAAAAACTTAATATCCATCATTTCTC
>NC_024322.1:435375-437463 GCF_000523025.1 Cynoglossus semilaevis | reverse complement strand
ATATATATAATAGTTTAATATATGTAAGCTATAAATATGCATATACACATACACACGTACATACGCCCACATCTACATATATGCACTATACATATACATATATATGTACGCACACACACATACATATATATACCTGCACACATATACATCTAAATATGCATACACATGTACAGACATACACATACATCAGCATTGCGTGAGCATATATGCTGTACTTGTTGCAGAGCTATGACATATGATTGTTGTGAATTTAAATCAAAAGAGTGAGAGTTACGGCTGATTATTAGCTTTTTAGACATTGCAGAGGTTTTTTTTTGTTAGCATTATTTAGGCTTGACCTTACTTTATTGATCTGCCTCAGCTGAGCTTTAGGGTATCGTGGATTTTTTCCTCTAATTACACAGATGTAAATTTTGTTTAAAATTGCTGCATTTTTTGGTGATTTCTAGGACATTTAATTTTGTTGTTGTTGTAGTTACACCAACAATGTTTTCGGACATGTTTGATGGCAATGTCATTACTAATTATTTTTAATTTAAGGCATTTGAGATATAAATAAATAAATATTTTTTTCTTATTATTTACAGCTTCTTAATTATTTTTTCTTATTATTTCTTATTTACAATAATATACTGTAACTCTATTTAACAAAAAAAAAAAAATCATACAGACTCGGTCAGGGGTCAGAAACCTTTTTAGCATATAGCCATTAAAATTGAAAATCTTAAAATGTATTTCCGTGAGAGCCATACAATATTTTTTTTTTTGCTCTCAATACAATACAACTAATATGTGAATTTTTAGACCAATAACTTTAGTGTATAATAAGTCTCTGAAGTATTAAAAATGTATTAAAGATATGGGATTAAAATATGTAGGAGTTACAAATATATGGTTTCACAAAACAGTTTATCACACACCACGTAAGAAAAATACGTACAGTCATTACCATCGGATTACCATCGTGAACCCCAGAAAGCCACAGCCGGGCTCTGCTGTCATCAATTTATTTGACTATTTTCAGTTTATCATTAACTGTATTTACTTTATATTTTCAGCATGAGACGTGTGTGTGTGTGTGTGTGTGTTTCTGCAAAATGGACTGACTTTGGTTTTTAACATTATTTGAACACTGTGATTTCTGTAACAGTTTACTTGAATAAAAGCAGAATTATTTATTACTTATTGTGTTTAGTCCAGAAATTGCAATGTCTGAGACCCGATGCAGTCATCAAAAGTGCCTTGTGTGTGTGTGTGTGTGTTTCTGCAAAATGGACTGACTTTGGTTTTTAACATTATTTGAACACTGTGATTTCTGTAACGATTTACTTGAATATCAGTAGAATTATTTATTACTTATTGTGTTTAGTCCAGAAATTGCAATGTCTGAGACCCGATGCAGTCATCAAAAGTGCCTCATCTGGTTCGCGAGCCATAGGTTCCCGATCCATGCACTTGGTGATACCTTCCAACACTGACCTTTTAAACAATTTTTAAAAAAAAGATGTACCATAATATCAGTTCATTCAAATTGTTTGCACAGATGTACTGAAAGGGAACCATAAAACGTTTTAAATGATTAAATAATAAATAAAACTTATATAGTTTCTCCCTTTATTGCAAAGAATACTGAAGAATTAAAGAGTCATACATGACTTGCTAACACAAATGTTTTGCAAAAACAACAACTTTCAAGGACAGACAGCTTGAATTCGAACTAAGGACACTCCAAAGATAAACTTGGAATAAAAACTTGGCGCCACAGCTACAGTGTTATGGGAAACGTAACTGAAACACCAGTCAAAATTTCTTCTACTGTCGGATTTCCGACAGTATGCTGGAAGATACAACACTGCCCTCCTCGGGTAGTCTAGGTGAATGCTGGAGAACAGCTAACGTATTATTTCTGTTACTTCTGTTACATTTAAAAAAATAAATAAAAATAACATAGCAGTTTATCGAATACAGACTACAACTGCTCCATTGTTGGATATTTATAGGATTGAATCCCAAAAAACATGTACATTGTTTGTCTGTATTTGTATAATATTGCGGCACTCATTACTGTATCTTTACATCATCTCATCA
>NC_024322.1:423004-435190 GCF_000523025.1 Cynoglossus semilaevis | reverse complement strand
GTTGACACAATTATTCTGCAGTTGCAAAGGCTGACCACTGTATGGCAGTGTTGGGTGATTCTCAGGCGTCCACTGTAGAGGCTTATATGCAACACTGCCATCAAAACCTATTCTTATCATAGAAAATGACATTTTAATAGCTGTCCACTGTAGTGACCGTCATGCATGTGGCTATTGTCAACTCATTACTGTATCTTTACATTATCTCTGAGCATCTGTGGATGGAGATGTCGTCTACCTGAGTTTTACCAGCCTCAGAGGAAGATGATGCAAGAGTTTTACTCCACATACTTGGTCCAAACCAACCAAACTTTTGTTGAACTGATCGCTGGTGACACTAGCTGCCAAACATTTTGATGCTTTTTTTTAACATGACACTATGGACATTTATGGTACCATTGACTCCGTAAGCATTATAGTTTTTCTGGGCCAATCCTAATCATGGGCCCCTAGAATCCCCCCTCCCCCCTTTTCAGCGCCCCAGATCACTGTGCAAATATTTTAAGAGATCTGCATGTTTGGTTAGCATAATCCCATTTAATGACATTTATTTTACCCATACCTTGACCAGTGTTTTGTTTTGGTACAACAACTTTTCTTTGATTCACCAATTGTTTCTCACCACTTTAATGCGCAACGTCCTCAGACCTGTCAAACTTGGAAAAAAATATGTTGTGTCGTGTGGCTTTTTCTCACAGACTTAATTGCAATTAATTAGTAACATTTCAACACTGAGAAGTAAAATTCACATTGGTTGAAGGCGGTGTAAAATGAACACCTGATAATTACATTGGAACCTGGAGATAACAAGCATAATACGTACGAGTTCTTAACTTAACGAGACAGACGATACAGTAGCGGCTAATGGCGGCGTGTGCGGAGGAGGAGGGAGGGAGGGAAGAGAGTTGGCCCGTACGTAGAGGTTTGATTCTGTAGCGTACCGTACACGTACACCATGTAACTTAGATAACCTTAGAATTAGCTTAACTTACCTTTTGTTTTCTGTTTTTTATCGTGGATGTACTACGACTCCCTACCATCCTTACCACTCTCTTTCTTAGGACTCGTCACTATTATGAAGAATACTGCACAAAATAGAGAGGAAATCACGTCACGATTTTCGCTACTATTGGAAGCATAAGCTGCTCCAAGTGCTCGGCCACTTAGCGTCGGCGTCTGTAAGCGTGCTTGTATCGCAACTCTTTACGCACATCTCAAAGCACAAATTTGCTCGAAGAGTTGCTCGTATATCGAAAGTACTCCAAATTCTTGAGGTTCCACTGTAATTCGCCGATTCGATCTGCTCGAACTGACCATAGGCGGCAATGCTAGAATAAAATGGACGAGTTTAACGTGGGTGAAAACAGTTGTAGTTAAACAAAATATGTGTTTGTCCTGTTATTTTTAATTTGTTTGGGGTTGGAGTCTTGAAAATTTCCTTATGAACTAAAGCGGGGCCCAGCAGAGAAAGTTTGGGAACCACTGGTTTTAAAACATTAACAACATAATTCTTATTGTACTTCAGTACTTCGGGTTATCTGAGCTGAAAAACAAAAATGAACTGAAATATTATTACAGTAGTAAAAACATGCCTAAAAAAAAGGGCCACATTGGTTGAGAGTTCCAGGGTGATGAAAGCTGTGTGTTAAGGGCTCTGGCATTTGTTGACATGAGTTTAATGAGATCCATGGGGGCTGAAGCAACCAGATAAAAAAAAGGAGACCACAGAGACAGAAAGGTTAACTTTGCGCAACTCAGCTTGGTGTAATCTAGTCCAGGTGACATGTTGCTGCAGTCTCTACATCCCTTTTATCATCTGCTTGCATAAGCTCCGTAAGATTCATAAGCCGTCGTCTCCCAATCGCAGTTCCGATGGAGGACACATCCAATGTCACCTACATCACTTTTGAAGGACACGTGGACGTGCAGAAATACAGATATGTTTACTTTGTCGTCATGCTGACGTGCTACGTTCTCATCGTCTGTTGCAATTCCACCATCGTGTGTCTGATTGTGACACGCCGAAACCTGCACCAGCCGATGTACATTTTTATCGCGGCTCTGTTAACCAACTCTGTTCTTTGCAGCACCGTGATTCATCCCAAGCTGCTCATCGACTTCCTGTCTCCACAACAAATCACTACATTTACAAACTGTGTGTTCCAGGGTGGTTTTTATTACATTTTCTCCACCTCGGAGTTTTTACTTTTGTCAGCCATGGCCTATGACAGGTACGCGTCCATATGCAAACCTCTGCAGTATCACAGCATCATGAGAAGATCCACCGTCGTAGTCCTTCTGCTTTTAGCGTGGCTTCTTCCGGCCTGTGAACTGACCGTTTCGATTGTTCTGTATTTTAATGTCAAAATCTGTCATTTTTCACTGAACGGACTTTTCTGCAACACAGCCATTTACACTCTGCAGTGTGTCAGCTCCACAACGATGTCCGTATACGGAGTGGTCATCTTACTGACCATCTGTCTGCTTCCCTTTCTCTTCATCCTCTTCACGTACACCAGAATTTTCATAATCTCCTACAGAAGTACCAAAAAAGTGCGGACTAAAGCTGTTCAGACCTGTTTACCTCACCTGCTGGTTTTAATCAACCTCTCCTGTTTCATAACATACGATGTCATCGTGGTCAGAATGGGTGCAAATTTACCAAAACTGGTGAGCATGATTCTGACCTTCCAGATTACTATAAGTCATCCCCTGCTCAATCCTTTCATTTACGGGCTAAAGATGAAAGAAATCGCCAAACCCCTCAAACTTCTTTTATTTTCTCTTAGATCTCACTGAGAAAGTCATGGTGGAAATAATAAATGTTCATTCGAAATGTCATCTTTTTTAAAGGTGTTGTCCAGTGAGGTTTTGAACAAACTTCTTATACCTTCAATACATCCAACCTTTCATCTGTGAAAAAAAAAACATATTTAATTACATCACTGTTTAAGATACAACCATTAGGTGTCCTAATCTAAGTTTACAATTTGTTTTGATAGATAGAGACAAACAACTGGTCTTCCTCGAAGAAAACTCAACCATTAATCTCCTCTCACCTTCGTTTCTTGAGAATGTTATTGTTAAGATGCTGCTCTTATTGATGATGTCTGTGATATATTCTAAAAAGAAAATAAAAAAAATAATATTTCAAATCAATGCCAGATGTTTCTTTGGTAAAGAATATAGAATGGTTTGGACCACGTGTCTAACTCAAGGCCAGCAGGCCATACGCGGCCTGCCAAGTCATTGAGGTAGCTTGCCTTATAATTGCCTTATAATAGAGTTGCATGCTGCTGAGTTTTTTTAACTTGATACAACCTGATTGTATTACAAAGAGCAATTAACAGTATTTGTAACATAAATAAGTAGTAATCAATATATAATATATATACATATATAATATAAATAATATATATGAATACAAAATTTATTTTCATATTCAAAAATACAAAACACATGTTTCTGCAATTGTATGAAAATACATTTTGTATTTATATATATATTATATATATATTATATATATATAAATAATATATATAAATACAACATTTATTTTCATATTCAAAAATACAAAACACATGTTTCTGCAATAACCCCAGGGTTCACCTCCTGGGCAAGTTTGAATCCCGGTTAGGGCGGTTGGTACCTTCCAGTGGACTCACCACCCGCAGGAAGGATTGGTACGGTGCAATGTGATTTGGGTGGCGACTGCTGCCCCCGCGACCCGGTAACGGATAAGCGGATGAAAATGGATGGATGGATGGATGTTTCTGCAACTTATTTATGTATATATGTATGTATATACATATATACATATACATATATACATATATATACATATACAGTATATATGTATATATATATTATATTATATATTTATTATTATAAATTTTGTATTTTTGAATATTAATGAATATGTTACAAAGTAGTTACAGCTATACTGTCTTACAGTTATAACTGGCCCTTCAAGGGGAACTGTATTGCTGATGTGGTCCCCTGGTGGAAATGAGTTTGACACCCCGGTGTCAAGTCAAAGGTGAAGCAGGAAAAATTGGTGTGATAATGATCTTTTCTGGATCAGAAGGACTGAAGTCTGAAGTCTGTGACAAGTTCATTAGCAAGCTGCGGTGCAAGTTCCTTTTTTTATTTTTCAAAAAAAAAGATTTGAGAGAAGAGAGAATATGACATGCTGGACAGCAGTGTGCTTGAAAGCTATAGAAGCATACACTACATGACACTACATGGCAGCAACTCATACAGTGGTTTGTACAGATATGAAAATCCATATTATTCGGTTCTGAATAGTATTTAAATTCATGGGAGGGGGTGTGAAAAACTGTTTGTCCCCTAGGGGGACATGACAGAAAACAATAGAGAACCACTAATGTAGTCACACAAGGTCTCAGCTTTGCTTCCATTTTAACATTGTCGGTTTTGCGCTTTACGCTAACGATTGACGTTACTACAAGACAATGACAATTATCATTTATCAATGCAATCATTATGTGTTGATAAATATGACAGGCTTATTTGTTTTTATGTTTTTGTGTGCCGATGGCTTCGGTATGCTGAACGGTTATGAAACAGAATTTTTTTTTTTTTTTTACGGTAAGATGGTGCCTGAGCAATAGTGGTGTATGTTAAAGATTTTCTTTTTAATAAATGGATAACTAAAGGTTATTCTAGAAACGATTAACCCAGAAAAAGTTTTCAAAAGAAAAAATGACCCTGGGTGATTAAGGCTACGTGTCGCGCACCCTGGGGTTTTGTGAACTTTAAAGGGTTTAATGAGATCTATGGAGGCTAAAGTAATCAGATAAATAAAAAAAAAGTCCAAACCTTGTCTCTGTGTATTGTAATCTAGGTGACGTGTTCATGCGGTCCTTATATTATCTGCCTGTATAAGCGATCCCTGCAGCCCTGATGGAGGGGGGATTAAACATCACCTACATCGTGTTCGATGGACACGTGGATGTGAAGAGATACAGATACATCTACTTTGTAATCATTTTGATGATCTACATTCTAATCGTCGGCTTTAACTCCACCATTGTGTGTCTCATTGTGATTCACAAAAACCTGCACAAGCCTATGTATATTTTTATATCTGCCTTGTTAATCAACTCTGTTCTTTACAGCACTGTGATCCATCCTAAGCTGCTCATCGACTTCCTGTCGGCGAAACAACTCACTACATTTTCAGAGTGCATATTTCAGACTTGTATACATTACGGTCTGGCGGCGTCAGAGTTTTTGCTTTTGTCAGCAATGGCTTACGACAGGTACATCTCCATATGTAAACCGCTGCAGTATCCGAATATCATGAAAAGATCCACCGTCACAGCCTTTCTGATTTCAGCTTGGCTCTTTCCGACCTGTGAGCTGTCCGTCATCGTCGTGCTGTACTTTAACATAAAGATCTGTCACTTCAGTCTCAAAGGAATCTTCTGTAACACCTTAATTTACAGGCTCCCGTGTGAAAAGTCAATGGAGCTGTTCATGTTTGGATTTTTTATTTTGTCCAGTCTCATCCTCCTCCCTGTTCTCTTCATCCTCTTCACCTACACCAGGATTTTCATCATAACGTACAGAAGTTCTAAAAAGGTCCAGGCCAAAGCCGTTCAGACCTGTTTACCTCACCTGCTGGTTTTAATCAACCTCTCCACTTTTATTTCCTACGACATCATCTTCCTCCGACTAGGAATCGATTTACCCAAACTTCCGAATTTAATCCTGACGTTACAGATGACCATCAACCATCCTTTGCTCAATCCCTTTATTTACGGAATAAAGATGAAAGAAATCTCCAAACACCTGAAGCATCTATTTCAGCAGCACTGATCATGGTATCACCATGTTTATTAATTTGTCACATGTAAATAATGTTTAACCGCAGGCATGGCCGACCCTTGGCTCGGGGGGCCAAATGCAGCTCTTTGCCCGGTTTTATGCAGCTCTTAGGTTCATGTCGGACCTTCTGTTTGTGTATTGATGCAAATGACTTAGATGAGAAGATGTACACAGGAAGTTTTATTTTATTGTATTTTTTTTAAAGGGACGGGACAGTTCACAGGTGCCCATGTATATCTATATGTTGCAGTAACACAGTAGAATTTGTGGCTCTTTGCCTTTGACTACTGCTATTTTACCCCATGACAAACGGTTTAGACACAATGTACCTTGGTTCTAAAAGAAACGAGACAGAGACAGCTTGTCTTGAGGCCTTGGGACTGAGACCTTAGTGTCCAAGAGCCGATCGGCCGGGGGCGTACAGAGGGAGTTTGAACAGAAATGATCAATGTTTGTTGTTAAACTAAAATAAAATTTTAAAAAATCAACAAATCTTTTGTGACCTTAGAATTTTCTACTTCTCCTACACATCGTAATTGAATGTTGTCTTCGTAAGTTTCTTCAATAGACCCGGGCATTTTATTACTAGTAAATACCATTAATTGTAAATAAAAGCAATACATAATTTTACCTTTTGATGCATGACCCATGATATACTGAGTTAAAAAAAATGTTACTAAGTGTTTTTACGTGTTTTTAGACATAAAAATAAGAACTGATTTGGTTCTGTTTTTATACACCAAATTTTCTTTTTGAATGTTGACACAATTATTCTGCAGTTGCAAAGGCTGACCACTGTATGGCAGTGTTGGGAGGTTCTCAGGCATCCACTGTAGAGGCTTATATGCAACACTGCCATCAAAACCTATTATTATCATAGAAAATGACATTTTAAGAGCTGTCCACTGTAGTGACCGTCATGCATGAAAGGGTTAATCATCAACGTATTGTCAATTTGTGTTTATTCATAAACATTAGGACAGTCCCAGTTCAAGGGCTGGGGTGGTGCAGAAGATTCTGAGTTTGACACCTAGTCCCCATTCCTAAATTAGGTGCGAGCAAGAAGGACATTCATTGTAAAATCACTGTGTAGCCTCTTGCCGTGGTGTCCTGATGAAAGGACAAGTCAAAAGTGTTTTCTCTTCTTCTAGGACTACACAATTTCTTTCAGTCAAATTTTTACCACGGAATTCTTTTTTCTTTTTTTTTTTTTGGCAAATAAATTTATTTTCTTTTTTTTTTTTTTTTGGCAAACAAATTTATTTTTATTAGTCATAACTGGGATAGTCGTTTTGTTTTCACCAAAACCAAAATATAATGGTACTTATTATACACATAGTTATCCTAAGGCATTTTTGAAATATTTTTAAAACATTTTTCACGATAGTCATACCGGGTCAGTCATTTAGTTTTTTAGTTTTACACAGCCCAAAATATGTTTTTTTTTAAATTAAGTACAAATTATGCACATGGTTACATATTTAGCGTATTTTGAAGAATCCTAAGGCATTTTTTTAATTTTGTCTTTATGTTGTTCACATACGGTAGCGTACATGTTAGCCACTACCGTACCGTCTACCAGATTTTGAAGAATCCTAAGGCATTTTTTTGTTCACATACGGTAGCGTACATCTTAGCCGCTACCGTATCGTCTACCAGTGTATCACTGGTAACACAATAATCTGTACATTACCTTGTTATATGTGCAATTTCAATCACGTGCAATAGTCCATTCCGCTGGACAACATACATGTGCAATATGTGTCAACACTGCACCTACCTCCATGTATATTTTTACTTAGATTTTTTTTATATATATTTATATCCCTGCGTATAATTTATCGTGCTTTCTTGCACTGATACTGCTTCTTGCACTGTATAAGGAACGGCTACAATTCCGTTGTACTGAAAGTATAATGACAATAAAGGCATTCTTTTCTATTCTATTTTATTCTATTCTATTCTCTCTGGGATCTTTTGCATATTGCATTTGTTCCAGTCTCTACCTGTATGGAGCAATTTTCACCTGTTCAGATAAACTTAGGTTTAAGTTATAATAAAATCCATACAAGGGACAAGTTTATCCTGGACTGTTCAATATTACTTATTGTGAACTGTTGATACACGTTTAAAGAACACAAGAAAAAATATTCTTATATCTCAATTCACAAAATATTTAATTACAATTTTGCTACGCAATTAATAATCATGTTAACCCTTTCATGCATGACGGTCACTACAGTAGACAGCTATTGAAATGTCATTTTCTATGATAAGAATAGGTTTTGATGGCAGTGTTGCATATAAGCCTCTACAGTGGATGCCTGAGTGGATCACCCAACACTGCCATACAGTGGTCAGCCTTTGCAACTGCAGAATAATTGTGTCAACATTCAAAAAGAAAATTTGCTGTATAAAAACAGAACCAAATCAGTTCTTATTTTTATGTCTAAAAACACGTAAAAAACACTCAGTATATCATGGGTCATGCATCAAAGGGTTATTGTGCAGGTATATTCTGTACCTGCACAATAACCCTCAATGTGATGTTCTACTTTTATTTCTGATTAGTACAATAACTAAATAGACCAAATATTGAAATAATACATAGATTATATCTCTCTATCCATCTATTTATCTATCTATCTATCATAAATGTTGTTTTTCAGCACAGAGATTTAACAGAGATCAGCGCAGAGATTCTAAACAGATTCATCGTAGCATTACGTTCCATAATCATCACATTGATTTAGCGTTGACCTCTCGGTGAGATCTCAGCTGAAACAGTAGACGTTGAAGGTGTTTCGAAATTTCCTTCATCTTTAGTCCGTAGATAAAGGGGTTGAGCAGAGGGTGACTGACCGTCATCTGTAGTGAAAGAACTAAATTGGCAAGTTTGGGTAAATGTGCTCCTATTCTAACGACTACAACATCCAAAGTGATAAAAACAGAGAGGTTGATTAAAACTAGCATGTGAGGTAAACAGGTCTGAGTAGCTTTAGTCTGGACTTTTCTAGAACTTTTGTTGGAGACGATGAGGACCCTGGTGTAGGTGAAGAGGATGAAGAGAACAGGAAGCAGGCAGATGTTCAGCAAGATGACCACTCCATATACAGATGTGACTCCAGACCTGACACACTGGAGTGTGTAAATCGTGGTGTTACAAAAAATCCCTCGAAGGCTAAAGTGGCAGACTTTGATGTTTAAGTACAAGATGAACATGATCCCGAGCTCAGACGCAGGCACAATCCAGGCGGAAAGCAAAAAAATTACGACGGTGGATCTTCTCATGATGTTCTGATACTGCAGAGGTTTACATATGGACACGTACCTGTCATAGGCCATGGCAGACAAGAGTAAGAACTCTGAAATTGAAAAAGTGTAATAAACGGTCGCTTGAAATAAACAAGGGTGAAACGTAGTTAACTGTCTCGGCGACAGGAAGTCGATGAGGAGCTTGGGATGGATCACGGTGCTGTAAAGAACGGAGTTGATTAACAAGGCTGCGATAAAAACGTACATCGGCTTGTGCAGGTTTTTCTTAATCACAATGAGACACACAATCGTTGAATTGCAGAAGATGATCAGAATGTAGAGCATCAGCATGACAACAAAGTAAACGTATCTGTATCTCGGCACATTTATGTGGCCAGTAAAAGTAATGTAGGTGACGTTCATTTCATCCTCCATCAGGGCTGTGAAAACCAAAAGCTTAAGACTTGTTCAGTCGGGCAGAAGAACATGTGAGAACTGGTCTCTGGGCTTTGGGTAGATCTCAATTTAAACACATGTCAACAAAACCCCAGGGTCCTTCACACACACCTTACATCATACAGATGCAATCGGTGTTTCTAACTTCTTAACTTTGCTCCAGTTCAATCATGAAATCCCCCGATAGAAAGCACAGCGACCATACAGTTCCATAGTGAACAAGAGAATATTATTGACGTGATTTTCTTTAACGGCAAGACCTGAGGTCAAGCCATTCAACTTTATAGGCCATGTGTAGCGGCCAATTCAACTTTATAGGCCATGTGTAGCGGTCATCAGTACAATACGATGGACAGGTGAAAGGAAAAGGGGGTTAAACATTGGGTTTTCTGTTAAAGTAATACAGAATTCATGCAATACCTTTGGGATATTTGCGACTACCCCAGTCACACTAGGTAGCAGCGGTACAACAGAAATGCAAAGCATAGGTTAACAGCACTCCAGCCAATAGAGTAAGAGTAGAGTAGAATAACATGTAATGAAGTGAATATATGTAAAACTGGACGTTTCCTTCGTGTGACATAATAGTGTGTCTTGCGTTAGCCCATTAGCTGTCCTCGGTGTGCGGTCATGTGACCTGGCGACGGTACCGTTCCAATTTGACTACCTGTCGTCGTTCTTACGGTACAGAACAGAGTAAAAGTAACATAACTCAGAGCTGAAAGAAGAAAGAACGTTATTCTGTGCTGTTGCCTGATGGTTACGTTCCGTATGTTTCAGACAAAGAGACGTTAATAAACATTGGGGAGGCTGATGGAATGAACGACTGACCGTGACACAGCATATTGTCCAATGCTGTACATGTTTAGCAAGAGAATGGCAAAAAAACGGATAGCTGAAGGTGGAGTAAAAAGTGAACATCTGATAATAATGCTGAAAAGGAGGCCGTTATTTTTCAAATTCTCCCTCTCGTTGTTGCTGTTAGCTGTACAAATGTACAGACAAAAACACTTGTTTCAGCTCACATCACACTGGAATCTAACTGACTTTGTTGGATTTAATGTCTTCTAACCAGTTTTCTCTTCAAAGAGTCGCCGGATTGTGGACTCGCTGAGCTGGGACCTGGAAGCTGCTGTGTCCAGCAGCAATGGCAGGCAGATGTCATCCAGCTCCGCTGTGCACCACTTACATCAGTTGACGAAACCCAGACATTCAGGTATCAGGTTTTCATTATCAGAGGACGTAATTATGCTAATATCGGGTCCGCCGATATTATCGGACATCCCTATTAACAATTGTTTTGTGGAAAAAACACCTCCAAGTATCGGTTGAATTAAGAAATAAAGTTTGGTCAATATCGGCATATCGGTTATCGACAAAAAGCTAGTATCAAACATCCCTAAGATTAAGCCCTGGTTCTCTCTATTTGCTCATATATATATATGCTTGCGTATTTGAAAGATTAATAGACTGCAAAAAGTAGTAGATACGTAAACCCATGTAAAATTTAGGTGGTTTTTTTATACATGCTGTTATGAGTATTAGTGACAATAAATAAATTTGTTGTCGTCAAGTATCTGAGATTAATAGACTGCAAAAAGTAGTAGATACGTAAACCCATGTAAAATTTAGGTGGTTTTTTTATACATAGTGTTATGAGTAGTGGTGACAATAAATAAAGTTGTTGTCGTCAAGTATCTGAAACTCAAGAAGAAGACACAAGTGCAGGGCTGATGCAAGATGCTGTAATGAGCTTGAAAGACGGTGCTGTACTCTCCTGTGTGACACCCACACCGGAGTGAACAACAGACGAATCCTCAGTGGACGTTGCTTCACTCAGGACAAACCCCTAATCATCACTTACTGGTCAAAGTGGCGTGATACACAGAAGAACAAACACTTTGGGTTTCTGCCTTTGAGACTAATGGTTGTTTACAAAAGGTCAAGTTATAACTTGATTTAACCCTTTGATGCATGACCCATGATATACTGAGTTAAAAAAAGGGTTTTTAGACATAAAAATAAGAACTGATTTGGTTCTGTTTTTATACACCAAATTTTTCTTTTTGAATGTTAACACAATTATTCTGCAGTTGCAAAGGCTGACCACTGTATGACAGTGTTGGGTGATTCTCAGGCGTCCACTGTAGAGGCTTATATGCAACACTGCCATCAAACACCTATTCTTATCATAGAAAATGACATTTTAATAGCTGTCCACTGTAGTGACCGTCATGCATGAAAGGGTTAAAATGAACACACTCAAATTTAATATTAAAATGAATAATGTCGGTTTAATGATACACATTTGGTTTTAAATGTAAAGTACGGGTATTGCTTGTTATGATACTTGTCATTTTCACTTGTCAATTTTAATCTTGACTACGTCTTTATTAGTTGCTACACTTTCTCTATCACACAGGCTAATTGGACTATCTTGCCCAAGGATACATAGGCATTATAAACTAGAACAACTGTTGTTGAGTCTAGGTTTGGTGTTTCTTCTTGTTGTGTGTTCTTGACTACAAAACCACCAGTAGTCAACAACCTTATTAATGAAAATCCATCCATCCATCCATTTTCATCCGCTTATCCGTTACCGGGTCGCGATGGCAGCAGTCG
>NC_024322.1:410497-422227 GCF_000523025.1 Cynoglossus semilaevis | reverse complement strand
TGTCTTCTGCCTATTGCTACCGTCTCTAAACCATACATCATGGCTGGTCTCACCACCGTCCTGTAAACCTTTCCCTTCACCTTAGCCGACACTCTTCTGTCACAGATCACTCCTGACACTTTTCTCCAGCTGTTCCATCCTGCCTGCACTCTATTCTTCACCTCTCTTCACCTCAGCTTATGAAATCTCCATATCTTTGATTTGTCCTACAAAACTGTAGCCAACATTAGCATGGTGTTAAAGTACACATTAAAGTAACTGGTAAACTAAAATAAGCATGCTAAGATTTGTTACAGTAATGGAACCCTTGTGAGCTACAAGGTCATGATCCTTATGTTTAAGTCACTTACAATGGTAATGGCATTTCTTAAGCTAAACTGTACCTCACACAGCATCCCAACCTCAGATGCAATCAACTTAACATACTGTAGCACCCTCATGGTTTGGTACGCAAAGACTTATGGGTAATTGTTAGGAAATGTTTTGTGGTGATGTAAGCTGACTTTGGACGGTAAAGATCGAGGCAGGGGACATTACTAAGGCTGCTTTTTTTCTAAATTTGCATATCAGATGTTTGGTATTTTTGCTTTTGTCTACATAAAATTGTCTTTTAGACCAATAAAAACTTGGGCGCTCACAATTGGCTGCTGCTAGTGGGTGGAGTTTTACATTGCTTACGGCTGTGACTTGTGTATTTGTGATGAGTGTTTTCTTTATTTAAAATCTCTACCCCCATTCACGATCAGCTTCAGCGTGTTTTCTGGTACCTCTGTTCTGCGACCTGCTCCATGGCTGCAGACTCTAATGTAACATACATTCATCTGGACGGATTTGTAGAAATGCA
This sequence comes from Cynoglossus semilaevis, assembly GCF_000523025.1. Lineage (NCBI taxonomy): Eukaryota > Metazoa > Chordata > Actinopteri > Pleuronectiformes > Cynoglossidae > Cynoglossus > Cynoglossus semilaevis. The sequence continues at coordinate 421,383 of NC_024322.1, read as the reverse complement.
AAAGTACAGATATGTTTATTTTGTCATCATGTTTACAGCTTATCTTCTGATCATCTTCTCTAACATCACCATTGTGGTCGTGGTGCTCCTTCACCAGAATCTTCATCAGCCCATGTACATCTTCATCGCTGCTCTGTTGCTCAACTCAGTTCTGCTGAGCACCAACATTTACCCAAAGCTGTTGGTGGACTTTTTATCAAAGAAGCAAATCATCTCATATCCAGGCTGTCTCCTCCAATGTTATCTTTATTACTCTTTGAGCAGTTCAGAATTTTTACTGTTGGCAGTCATGGCCTATGACAGGTATGTTTCCATCTGTAAACCTCTTCAGTACCCGGTCATCATGAGGAGAACAGTTGTCTTCCTTCTGTTGGTCTTCGCATGGGTGCTTCCTCTTTGTCAAATAGTTGTTCCTCTCCTTATCAACTACCACAGAAAACTCTGCACTTTCAGACTCAAAGGCTTTTTCTGCAACAACACAATGAACTATCTCTACTGTGTGTCCTCCAGAATTCTGTTTATCTACGGTACGGTGGCTCTTGTTGACCTCGTCGTAGTTCCGATGCTCTTCATAATCTTCACGTATGCCAACATCTTAATCATCTCGTGCAGGAGCTCTAAGTCTGTGAGGAGCAAAGCAACAAATACCTGCCTGCCTCACCTGCTGGTTTTGATCAATTACTCCTGTCTGATCATCTACGACATCACCATTGTCAAGCTCGATGGAGAGTTTGACAGAACAGCTCGTTTCCTGATATCCCTGCAGACGCTGGTGTACAATCCTCTCTTTAACCCTATCATTTACGGCCTTAAGATGAAGGAAATTAATCAAGCTCTGAAACGCTTGTTTCGTCCTGTCAAACACAGCTGATCAATTGAGCAATTCATTGTTGATCAAGCTATCTGTCATCAAATGTATCTGCTGGTCTTTTTGTTACAGATTCACCAGAAATGATGTTCTTTCTTTGCCATCTGGTTTTTGTTCGGACATGTTTTGGTAACAACTGGTATATGGTCAAGAAAAACATAATGTTATAACCTTAATAATAGTGTCACCTTTCTATAAACTTATTTCTGATGTGACAAAATGGGAAGAGGAATGAAAGGTGTGCTATCCAAATTAAATTAAATTTAAAAATATATCTCAATAAGCGACAGTCAATACATTGCTCTCTTTCATTCAATTTTAAGTACAGTACCAAATTAATGGTCAATATGCTGAGGATATACTCTGCAGAAAAGGCCCCACAGAAAATCTACGTCTCTTTTTTACACAAACAGGGAGAATACTTCTTTGCTTTGAAAATATATACATCTGTAAAACGGTGATATCAGCATAAGAACTGCTGAGGAACATTTAGACCATTGTTTCTTAACGTTGTGACCGACAAACACCATCATTTCCCTCTGTGCATGTCCTCGCACAGACTGAACAGACACTCAACATTATGCCCGAGACATGACTAGACTATTAATTTAAAACCTTAACTCTTAAATACAAAGGCAAGTCCGCTTTTAGGAAAAAAAAACAAAACAACATTTATCAACAAACTAGATCAAGACGAATGCAGAAACGTAATACCTTGAAAAATAAAGCATTTGGATGATAGTGGAGTCTTAACATCCACTTAGTGGTCAAAGTGGCGTGACATACAGAAGAACAAACACTTTGTGTCTCTGTGGAGATTAATGGTTATTTACAAAAGGTTCTGTCATGTTATAACTTGATTTAAAATGAACAAACTAAAACTTTATATTAAAATAATTCATGTGGGTTTAATCATACACATTTGGTTCTAAATGTAAAGTGCAGTATTTGCTTGTCGTGATACTTGTCATACACATGCATTATAAACTAAACAAATGTTGTTGAGTCTAGGTTTGGTGTTTCTGCTGCGTTCTTGACTACAAAACCGCCAGTAGTCAACAACTTTGTTTATGATAAACAACCTTGTAATGATAATTCTTCACAGTATTCTATCGCTCTCACGGGCCTAAAAACATCTTAGATTAGGGATTACCGATATTAACTTTTTTGCCAATATCGTCCAAAAAATTAATTTCCAATTCCAAAATCAACCAATACTAACCCTTTCATGCATGACGGTCACTACAGTGGACAGCTATTAAAATGTCATTTTCTATGATAAGAATAGGTGTTTGATGGCAGTGTTGCATATAAGCCTCTACAGTGGATTCCTGAGAATCACCCAACACTGCCATACAGTGGTCAGCCTTTGCAACTGCAGAATAATTTTGTCAACATTCAAAAAGAAAAATTTGGTGTATAAAAACAGAACCAAATCAGTTCTTATTTTTATGTCTAAAAACACGTAAAAACACTTAGTAACTTTTTTTAACTCAGTATATCATGGGTCATGCATCAAAGGGTTAATATATGCGACCATTTCCGTTTAAGACAACATGTCACAATGAAAATACTGTGCACAGTACGAATAATAGTTTCGGTAAAGATCGAGGCAGGGGACATTACTAAGGCTGCTTTTTTTCTAAATTTGCATATCAGATGTTTGGTATTTTTGCTTTTGTCTACATAAAATTGTCTTTTAGACCAATAAAAACTTGGGCGCTCACAATTGGCTGCTGCTAGTGGGTGGAGTTTTACATTGCTTACGGCTGTGACTTGTGTATTTGTGATGAGTGTTTTCTTTATTTAAAATCTCTACCCCCATTCACGATCAGCTTCAGCGTGTTTTCTGGTACCTCTGTTCTGCGACCTGCTCCATGGCTGCAGACTCTAATGTAACATACATTCATCTGGACGGATTTGTAGAAATGCAAAAGTACAGATATGTTTATTTTGTCATCATGTTTACAGCTTATCTTCTGATCATCTTCTCTAACATCACCATTGTGGTCGTGGTGCTCCTTCACCAGAATCTTCATCAGCCCATGTACATCTTCATCGCTGCTCTGTTGCTCAACTCAGTTCTGCTGAGCACCAACATTTACCCAAAGCTGTTGGTGGACTTTTTATCAAAGAAGCAAATCATCTCATATCCAGGCTGTCTCCTCCAATGTTATCTTTATTACTCTTTGAGCAGTTCAGAATTTTTACTGTTGGCAGTCATGGCCTATGACAGGTATGTTTCCATCTGTAAACCTCTTCAGTACCCGGTCATCATGAGGAGAACAGTTGTCTTCCTTCTGTTGGTCTTCGCATGGGTGCTTCCTCTTTGTCAAATAGTTGTTCCTCTCCTTATCAACTACCACAGAAAACTCTGCACTTTCAGACTCAAAGGCTTTTTCTGCAACAACACAATGAACTATCTCTACTGTGTGTCCTCCAGAATTCTGTTTATCTACGGTACGGTGGCTCTTGTTGACCTCGTCGTAGTTCCGATGCTCTTCATAATCTTCACGTATGCCAACATCTTAATCATCTCGTGCAGGAGCTCTAAGTCTGTGAGGAGCAAAGCAACAAATACCTGCCTGCCTCACCTGCTGGTTTTGATCAATTACTCCTGTCTGATCATCTACGACATCACCATTGTCAAGCTCGATGGAGAGTTTGACAGAACAGCTCGTTTCCTGATATCCCTGCAGACGCTGGTGTACAATCCTCTCTTTAACCCTATCATTTACGGCCTTAAGATGAAGGAAATTAATCAAGCTCTGAAACGCTTGTTTCGTCCTGTCAAACACAGCTGATCAATTGATCCAGCAATTCATTGTTGATCAAGCTATCTGTCATCAAATGTATCTGCTGGTCTTTTTGTTACAGATTCACCAGAAATGATGTTCTTTCTTTGCCATCTGATTTTTGTTCGGACATGTTTTGGTAAAAACTGGTATATGGTCAAGAAAAACATAATGTTATAACCTTAATAATAGCGTCACTTTTCTATAAACTTATTTCTGATGTGACAAAATGGGAAGGGGAATGAAAGGTGTGCTATCCAAATTAAACTAAATTAAAAAATATATATCTCTCTCTCTTTCATTCAATTTTAAGTACAGTACAAAATTAATGGTCAATATGCTGAGGATATATTCTGCAGAAAAGACCCCAAAGAAAATCTATGTCTCTTTTTTACCCAAACAGGCAGAGGAATATTTACACCAATGTTTTCCTCATGATGTAACATGACAAACATCATCATTTCTCTCCGTGCATGTCCTTGCACAAACTGAACAGGCGCTTTAGCTTTATGGCCATGAGACACGAAGAGAGAATGAATTTGAAAAGTCCACTTTTAGAGAAAAAAAAAAAAAGATTTAACAAACCAGATCGAGACGAGTGCAGAAACGTGACAACTTGAAAAATAAAGAATGGATGATAGTGGAGTCTTAACATCCAATGTGGTCTGGGTGTATCTGTGGGATGCTGCTATTGTTGTGGACGGGTAAGCCTGTGGTTATGAAACGATAATTAGACCAGAAACATTGAAATATGCCAATTTTGATATGTTCATATAAAGAAAGAAAAACGAGGGTCCACCGTATTTTGTAACTGATATTGATTGTAAAATGGGTTGATTGTAGTCAATAAATTGTAACTGTTTTTAATGACATAGCTATGGCGATGTATCATGGATGAAATGCATTGCAATATATTGATTGTCACAGAATCCCTTGTGATATTATTGTTATCGTGGGCAAAATACTGTATCTTGATGGTATCATGTCGCAAGTTACCTGGCAATACCCATCCCTAATCAGCAACATTGCTGTATAGCTGATGATTTAATTCGATTAAATGCAATTATTAGTGTGATGTCATCTCTCAAATTCATTATCAAGCAAATGCGTTTGTGGAATCGGTAGGAATTGTTAAATCAGCAGAACAATAGCTGTCATGGTGCATTCCAGTTTTACTAATACAAATCAGCAGCTTGACTGATTTTGCAAACTTCACAAAGGTGTAGGACCCATGCAGTTAAGGTACAGTGACATCAGCTGTTTCTTTCTTGAGCTCATTTGTGACTTGCATAGTGTCCTGGGATAATCTGACTGACCCTTAGGTCACTAACACCAGGCTGATGGATTACTGATAGAATCAGAGTTGAAGCACCAATCAGAGTGAACATGAAGTGTTTGTGTATTTTTTTTTAAAATTTATTTTCAAAATTCATGAAGCCGGATTGAACACCCTAGTGGGCCTGTTTTGGCCCACAGACCGTATGTTTGACACAACTGGTTTTCCGTGAATAAGTCTCTCTCTGATCCTTCACCGAGTGTTTTGGCCCACAGACCGTGTGTTTGACACAACTGGTTTTCCGTGAACGAGTTGTTTATAATCAGATTGCTTCTGTGGCCCATGTTAGTGACTGGGATTTAACTTTGCTCTCAGTGCCACAAGCATAAACCACCAACATTTCAAAACCCTAATACCTTACACTGCTCCAACAACACCGGCTCTCGCCTGAGGTCACAGGATAATGTCGTTATGCAAAACAGTCTGAGCTGCTTAGTCGACAGCAGGCTCACTTCATGGTCCGCTGCACGGACGCCGCTATGCCGAAAATCAAAAGCAAAACAAAGAAAATGAAGAAGAGGGTCAGCAAAAAGGAGGGCAAAGGTCAGAGCGGAAACTCAATCTTTGGTCTGTTCGGATTATGGTCTGCGCTTTTATTTCCTGATCTATTCTATTCTAAAACCGTTTCGGTGCAGACGTGCAGTTGCAGGACTTCACCAGCAGAGGTCGTTCTGGTAGCAGAGACACCGCTGTGATGCCTCCGCTGCAGGAATCAGCACTACAGAAAAGGAAGAGGAGGAGGAAAACCAACTGGACTGTAGGTGAGGTTGATGACTGAGAAACGAAAACTAACAACACAGAGACAAGTTTCAAGTGATTTTGGTTTATGTCTAAACTGTCATGTATTATATGACCCGAGATATGAGTGAAGAACTCGCTGTAGCCAATGGAAACATTGATCACTTTGGGGCTGACAGTGAGGGGACCACTACCCCTATAACCAGGAAAACAAAAAGAAAGTGGTGAGGCTCCGATGTACTCGAAAACGCAGCTTCTGCCCAATTGATCATTTTTAGAACCAGACCACATTCTCATTTTTTTTTTTTTTTTTAATTTCTTCAATAAATTTTTCACCAGGAAGACTAACGCGACAGAAAACTACAGCATTGACCTGAGAGCTGAAAACGATGATGTCATCACTGACATCCAGTCACCGCTCCCTCAGCAGTCCTTGTTCTTCACTCCTCATGGTCTCAGTCAGTCCGTCGGCAAAGTCTTCGTGGACGGAAACCGTGAAGTTCACAGGTCCATGGAGACAATCCTTGATTTTACCCAATCACAGTTATTGATTGGTATTAAATATCAATTTCAAATAAAATTATTGCACAATATTTATTTTTTAATATATATATATATACTGAATATAATCTAATATCTAATAATATTTTTTCTACTAGTTTAATTTCTGGACACAGGTCTTCTTAACAAACTGCCAGTAGATGCTCAAATTCTACGTGAACAACTTAGATAATTATGTTATTATAACAATAACTCTGTTTTTCCCAGTGTTCCAAATATGCCGTGTTTCATTGTTTCATTGAATGTGCTGCGGTACAGTGTTATGAATGCTGCATCACCGCCAAAAAAAAAAAAAAAATTGACCACTGCTTGAGCGAAATGCATTGTTACATCGGATTAACTACATAAAACAATATGACTATTAAAGGTTATATGAAAAGTAAAATTATGAAAACCATGAGAGCCAAAGTCTCTCTTCCCCAGAAATGCAGGACACAACTTCTGTCAAACTCAAGGTTCCAGGGGCGAATTTTGGTCCTCAGTCATTTGGTGTGGACGGTGGCACTTAAAAACCTGACTCACAGTTCTGAACTAGGCTGTTTTTCCTTCTTATTTTTTACTTAAAAACGTAGACAATTTGATTTAAATGTGAGTTACTTTACCTGATGAATTCAACTAGTTTTTATTACGCAGCAATATACAACATTTGTAACTTGAATAAATATGAATCAACTGCAGATTTTTTTTATTATTATTAATATTTTACGGAGTTGTTTCATCTATATAGTTACAACCGGCTCTTCAAGGGCAACCACGTGAAACCCTATGAAAATTAGTCCGACACCCCTGCAGTACACATCAGTGATCTCTTTTGCCAGCCCAGCCCTGACACTAGGCTCAGTGAATTCGTTTTGCCCACCAGGCCGTGTAATTTGTGTTGCTCTAATATTTTTCTGTTGCAAAATAAAATCAGGAAGCCTTGGATTTACAAATATTATAGTTTGAAAACCACTGGTAAAGAGGAAAATTTGATGATTGCTCCAATTGTGTTAGCGGGTCAAAGTCTGTTGAACTGACCAAAACAGATGCAGGTTAGCATGTTCATCTTTTATTTTTCCCTGAAGTTCACAGTTCACAGGTTTTGTTTCACGCAGGTCATTTTCACGCAGAGAGAGCGGAGCACCCACAGGGTTGATGGTTGACTACTCGGACCAAATACAGTCCTGGACCAAAAGAGATGTGGCCATGAGGGTTCACAGTGGCTTCAGGTCTGATTCATATATACAGTGGAACTTCCTAGATACGTGCTTCTCGAAAAATAAATAATAACATTTCCCATGTTACGAATCTGCAACTATTGCAACAAGATTTTGCTTGTGAGACGAGGAATTGTCTTGTACTCAAACGGGGACTGGCATCCATTCAGTCGTACGGCATGCCGAGTTTGCCATAAAGTGTTTCCATCCATCCATTTTCATCTGTTTATCCGTTACTCGGTTTGCGGGGGCACCACTGGAAGGTCCCAACGCCCTAACCGGGATTCGATTTTGCCCAGGAGGTAAACCCTGGGGATCCGCACCAATGACAGAGACATTGCATCTGCGCCACACTTTTAGTGTTTTATAAAATAAAATTTAAAATATATATATCAATAATCCTTTTCCTATGCCAAGTGCCCCCATCTCTCACTCACTGTCCCTCGCTTGGTTATTTTACCTGTCATTTTTTGACTTTCTTGTTTTTGATGTTTAGATACGGGGGGACATTAGTTGTATATATATATATTTCTGGGGGGCCGGAAGGAATTATTTGGTTTTTACTTATTTTTAACTGGAAATATTTGATCTGGATACAAGTGGATCGAGACACGAGTGCTGTTGTAGAACAAATTAAACTCGTATCTCGTGGCTCCACTGTATTTTAACATTAACATGCTAGGTTAACTAACTACTAGCGACTGATCTAGTCTAGTGGAACCCCAGGGTTCACCTCCTGGGCAAGATTGAATCCCGGTTAGGGCGGTTGGCGACCCGGTAACGGATAAGCGGATGAAAATGTATGGATGGCTAGTATGACTTGTCCTTTTTTTTTTTTTTCAAGTCATTTGAAGTAGATAAGTAACTTTTACTCTAAGTCAATTTTAAATTAAGTATTGATTTACATTTAGCTGAGTAGACTTTTAGATGGGTACTAGGATTTATTTATTTATTACTTTACCTAATTACAGTTTTAGTACTTTTTCTACCTCTAATGACCATGGACTGAAAAAGAATCAAATCCACGATCAAAACAACTAACAGGCTTATCAAGGCATGAAAAGACGCAGCAAGAGCTTTATACAGAAGTTTGAAAACTAGAAGGCGATTGTAATCTATTCAGCTTATTTGTTTAGCGCCACAGCTAAAGTTACTGAAAATGAACTGAAAAAATAAACACATACTAACTTTTGAGCTCACTATACCAATTACTTAAGTTTGGTAAAATACATTGTATGTCTCCACAGGGTGATTGGTCTTTTCTCTCAGGGGCTCCTTGCTGGTTTTGCTGTCTGGAGTGTTATTGTGGTTTATATTTTAGCTGGTGATCGCATGAGCACTCTTACCAACCTGCTGGTGCAGTACCACCCACTGGCCTATCTGAGTCAATCACTACAGTACCTGCTGCTGACCATTAGCACCGTGTCTGCCTTTGACAGGTATGTTGGTTTGGTCCAGTTGTTGCTCAAGTTGCAGACATGGGAAATCACAGCAGTAACGATTGCTGCTGCTGATTTTTGTGTTTCAGACTGAATCTGGGTAAAACCTCTACAGTCCTGAGCCGACTACTCACTCTGGACTCTGCGGCTCTGACCTCAGTCTGTGAGTGACACAACACCGGTGCGTTGACGATGGAAAAGATCGTTTAAACGAAACTTTTCTCTTTCTCTGTTGCAGTGTATTTTATCAGTCTGACTCTGTCACTGAGTCAACAAATGACCAGCGATCGCATCAACCATTATCCATCAGCCAATCACACGCTCTGGTGAGAATTATTGATAAATTGGTTAAGTGATTAAAGGATTTACTGACTTATTGGATGATTGGTTCAAACTCAGGCCTCCAAGTTCAGAGCAGCAGATCCTCAGACCATGGATTGCAGTCAACTTTGTGGTGGCACTGTTAGCGGGCGCAGCTTGGGCTGTCATCTCTACTGGACCTGACATCGACTACACTGAAGGTAAACCAATGACCAATGACTTTTTGGGACTGTTTGGTTGCAATTAAAATTAAGAAAGTTAAAGATGCATTTGAATATTCTTTGTTTCCTATTACATTTGGTCTGCATGTCTTGTTTGACATGTGATCCTAGGGCGGTAAAGCTTGGAGATGCATTAAATTATATATATATATATATATATGGCAGAAAAATATGATATGGTATATGCTCATTTCATTATTTAAATAATATTAAATGTTTGTATCTTTGCAGAGTTTTTGATGTCAATGGAAGTGCAGGGAAACCCAAGAGGAGAGGGCCTTGATGTACCTACATAAAAAGTCTGACTAAGTAGAAGTGTCCTTGTTTATTTGTGTAATTTCTCTTAAAATTATTTATTACGCTACCTTAGAATACCGTTTTAAATAAATAAATAAACTTAAACGGCTATCAAACTGATGTGTTTTCCTGTTTGTACTAAATTCCAGTTGCTATTCGGGATAGGCATCAACAGTGAGTCTTCTTAATATTTTATTTATTAATTAAATTTACAATCAAGTAATGGATATAATATAACATGCATAGAATATCTTAGTCAAAATACTGTTAATATTAAAGTTTTTTTTTCTTTGAATAATTAATACGCTTATTTTAATTATTATTTTTATAGAGTTATGGCACAGACACATACAGAAGCAACTGCGTCGTCATAGACTCGGTCAGTAGATGTCAGCAAAGCTACGCAGAGCTACTCCCAACGAAGACGAAGAAGAACCGGAAGTACATACAAATGGTTGCAACCCGAGTTTCATTCGTTTTAAGAAGAACCCTAATAGGACTTAACGGACTCGATTTTGCGTTTTCCTCAATGATTTTGACGATTCCAAGACATATGTCAAGAAGCTGTGTTGTAGTTTGAGAACAGTCGTACGGACTGAAGTTAACATTTGCTATGTTCTTTAAGGTTTGCTTCATATGGCTTTGCTAAGCTAACTGTGCCAACTGAAATTATGTCCAGGCTTCACTAAATAGTTGAGATACTTAAACGTGAGTTTTACTGAAAGACAGGAAATGCTTTACGGACCTTTGTGACACATATACACACACTCCCGCGCTGATTTTCCGAAGTTTGCCGAAGGACTGGTCAGGATGACGCTGTTGCCGAAGGAGCTGGCAAACCTGCTGAGTGTCGTGTCAGAGGAAGCCTGCGCGAACTCTTTCGAAACACTTTCCACACACTTTCACCACTACTTCGGAAAAGCCGAACACTTCCGGGTGGGTTCGGTGCTGGTTCTGCTTCTTCAGCAGCCGGACCTGCTGCCCAGCGCCCCCCAGCGGCTCACTGCCCTCTATTTGCTATGGGAGATGTACCGAACAGAACCGCTGGCGGCAAACCCTTTCGCAGCAGTTTTTGCTCACCTGCTGAAACCCCATCCCCCCCCCGGGGCGGAGG
>NC_024322.1:389478-410267 GCF_000523025.1 Cynoglossus semilaevis | reverse complement strand
CGGGGGGGGAGGAGCCTGAAAAGCTTCTGTCAGGTCAGTGACCAAACTAGCATATTTTTAGTTAATAAACTTTTTTTTAAAACACACTTTATTTACTTTTAGTATTGTAAACCAACACCTGCTAGACGAACCTTGTGATATTAGCTTACGTTGTGGGTTGGTCTATTGTTACCTTATGTGGTCACTTTGTGACATGAAAGTTAATCTGAATAGATAGATAAAACATCTAAAATTATGATATGCTGTCCCAATCCCTATGCCTATCACATGTCTTTGTTTTACTGCATCTCCACCTCCATGTCTTGTGACTCTTCCAGGCTTCCTGCCACCCATCACTCAGCCAGAGAAGTTCTTCCTGTCACAGCTAATGTTAGCTCCACCCAGAGATCTTTTTAAGAAGACGCCACGACAGGTGTCATGTATGGATGTGGGGAACATGCCCCAGTCTATCGACATCAGTGGGCTACAGTTGGCACTAGCAGGTGAGCATAACCCTTTAGACGAAGCTGAGATAGTTTAAACCAGGATGATAAATGCAAGGCTAAATGAAGCCTTCCATTTATTCAAAGCCGCTTTGAGGATGCATTGAAACCAGGCTTTGACCAAAATGGGTATAATGTTGCCTTAATGTGTGTCTTTGTATGTGTTTTATGTTGTGCAGAGCGTCAGTCAGAGCTGCCCACACAGAGCAAAGCAGGCTTTCCGAGCCTCTTGAATGACCCAGACCCAGATTCTTCAAACTCTGGCTTTGACAGTTCTGTGGCTAATCAGATCATAGAGTCTCTGGTAACAGGACCCTGCCCACCATTGGAGAGTAGGTGGCGTTATAACAGATGTCGCAGTTAGCACCTGTTGTGTTAGCTGCGCTTTGATTTTAACATTTGCATTTCATTGAATAATGTGATGAGATACGTCATTATTTAAACACTTGACATACTCAAGTAGCCTCCCTCTTTTTTTTCCTGTCTCTAGGTCACTTCCGTCCAGAGTTCATCAGGCCTCCACCGCCGCCACACGTGTGTGAGGACGAGTTAGCCTGGCTTAATCCCACCGAACCAGACCACAGCGTGCAGTGGGACCGATCCATGTGTGTGAAGAACAGTACAGGCATGGAGATCAAGCGTATTATGTCTAAGGCCTTCAAGAGTCCACTATCGGCGCAACAGCAGACGGAGGTAGGTCATGTTGTAACTGTAATTGACTAAAGTCCGTTAAATCGGAAGTTCTCTTAGCTTTAAAATGTATCACCTGTGCCTCTGAAACTAGCTGCCACTGTTGCACAATATTCATTATTATTTAAGTAACCAAAGTTAGCCACAATACTTGGTTGATTTTTGTGGAGCAGGTCACATCTCCTCTGTCTTTTAGTTGCTAGCAGAGTTGGAGAAGGATCCTAAACTGGTCTACCACATCGGTCTTTGTCCCACCAAGCTGCCATTCCTTGTCGACAACAACCCTCTTGTTGCCATCGAGATGCTGCTGAAGCTAATGCAGAGCAGCCAGATCACAGAGTACTTCAGTGTCCTGGTCAATATGGACATGTCTCTACACTCCATGGAGGTGGTCAACTTGTCTGAGTCCTTAAGAGAAACGCACGCACACACACAGACACACAGACAATCACTTACTTCTTCTAACATCACTTTTAAGTTAGAAACTTCTTTTTCTAACGTAAAAGAAGTTTGAACTTTTTTTAAAGTTAGAAGTTAGAAGTCAAAGGTTTGAACATATAAATGTACCTGTATTTTACTCAAGTCTATCTATTTGGTGAGCCTTCATACTTGGAAGTAAAAATTCGTACTTACATTCAGAGAAATCTATCTTTCCTTTTTATCAAACGAATCACACAGTAATGAGAATGCAAACATTTTGAATTGGAAGACATTTTATTAAATGTGTCTTCTCCACCTGCCTCAGCACAGTACAGTTTCCTCTTTCAAGTTTTTTTTTTTTTTTTTAAAAAGAAACACATTGATGTGTGTATTGTAGGTTTGATGACCAGAAACCGAATTATTTTAAATGTAACCTACATTCATCGTGGGCGGTGCTGTGCTGTGCTGTGCATCAAAAATAATAATAATGAGTTAACTCTAGGGTTCCCGTTTTGGTCGGGACTTTCCGTATTTTGATCATAATTTTGCTTTGCGGAAATGTAGGGGCGTAGTGCTGAATATTACAGAGCGTAACACAAATGAGAAAATATTTGATTTGTAGCACGTGTCATGCTGCTGTGGGCTTAGACTGCTGAAAAGAGCAGAACTGATGATGCCATTTTAATGTCAATGCTATTATTGTTATTTACAATCAATTAAAAAAAAAACTGTTCAGTCGACTTAAATTGACATGCACACAATTTTGTTTCTGATTAAAAATGAATTGAAATTGTTTTTCTTCCGTTCAGGTTAACCACAGCTGTAGATCTTCCGCCAGAATTCATCCACCTCTACATCTCCAACTGTATCTCCACCTGTGAACAGATTAAAGACAAGTACATGCAGGTACATTATACCTCAATATCCATGATTTCTTACACCGCCGAAGTGCGATGCCTCCATGACAACACTTGATGTTCTCCTCTTCCTAACCGTTTGTTCCAGAACCGTCTTGTCCGTCTTGTCTGCGTTTTTCTCCAGTCCTTGATCAGGAATAAAATCATCAACGTTCAGGACCTATTTATCGAGGTCCAGGCCTTCTGCATCGAGTTCAGTCGGATTCGTGAGGCCGCCGGACTCTTTCGTCTTCTGAAGACCCTGGACACAGGAGAGAATCCAGCTGAAGCTAAACCTGCCAAGTAAAACGTACTCTACTCTACTTGCGCTTACTCTACTCTCACCCTTTGGGGATTTTTTTCCCCCTCTATATTAAAGCTGGACTTGGATTCGAAACAAAACAAGTTTTTTCTTTTTTTTTTCTTTTTTGATTAAAGTATTTGACCATCAACTGCTTATTTGTTAATTGTCAATTAGTGTCTGTGTATACCTGTCTCGTGTTCAGATATTACTTGGACTTTAGCGTTATTAATCCTTAGAGTAGAATCAAAAACATTGAACCCGCTTATACGGTGCTTCTCAACGACCTGTACACCTCTACTCCATTTGTCGTTCGCATAAATGCAGAGATGCACCTCCTCTGTTTCTCAAGACAGCAGTCTCCGCGATGAATGGGGCAGATGTCCAGCTGAAGAGCTGAATCAGAGACGGTGTTCTAAAATCAGGTCTTTCTCGTACACCTGGCTGGTCAGCTCGTCCGTCTTATTATCCAGGGAGCTTTGTTGTTTTCCCAGCTGGATCGACGTGCAGGGGCAACGTCCCAATATTGTCCGAACGCTTCAAAAATTGCCCCCCGCTCCCCTGAAATGAAAAACTATGGAGTGCCTGGTAATATTTATTTATTTATCTCCACAAACCACTGTAGGAGTTGCTGGCACCAGCATTCTGCAAACAATCCCCTGATTATTAAAATGAATTCATAAAATGAGCTGCAATGCTGCCATCTTGTGGCTTTCTCACATACAGCCTGTTTTCCCCAAAACTATTAAACTATTTTATAAAACTATTTTTACAACAAATAATTTGGCCAAAACCCAGGCTTTGTGTTATGTGGTTTTCATTATCAGAGGAAAAAAAAAACACTAATGATCCTAACAGGTATTACAATAATATTGGTTTGCCAATATTATCGGACATCCCTAGAAAAAAAAAACTTAAAAGTAAGTAGTCTGTATGTAGAAAATGCAAGTTGTAGCTGTAAAAAAAAGAACCTAAAGCCTGAGGGGCAGATGTGTTTGACATTTGTTTTCTAACTTCTCGTGAAACTAAGCATTTCATCTCTCTTGATTCTGTGTTTCCACAATCATAAAACTCCAGTGAGAATGACACAAATGTCATCTGTTGCGTGAAAATAGTTGGAGCAAGTTTCCAATCTCTCTGATCTGTCTCCAGGTCGATTGTATGCCTCGCGTGGTACCACTTACCTCTCGTTCGCTCAATTTTTTCCCCCATCCTGAAAATGGGTCGGGGTGTGTTTATTAAAATGAGTTTTTATAGAAATGGACAGATCACCCTTCTTGTATCTAAGCAATTCATATTTACTGTAAACAAATTAAAGCATAGAGATGAGTGCAGCACAAATTTAATTTTGGAAACCTTCAGTAAAAATATCATATTATTTTCCAAACTTTAAATGATGGTGCTTTAATCAAAGGTTGTGTATCAAAATAATAAGAGAAAAAAATATATTTTAGGCCAAAAAGTTAGTTATCAAATACTTGAATTTTTTTCTACTTTAGCCAAGTCATTCAATACTGTATTTTTATTATTATTTATATATTTATTATTATAATTGATGTATCATCATGGTGAGCAAAGCCTTCTCTGCAGGCCCAGAGTTCCATTGGTAATTTGATGTGATTTGATTGGATGGTCAGAGAACACAGTTCTGAATCTAGGAAACTGCATCTAGCGACTAGCGCGATCCAAAATAATAATAATAATAATTCTGTGTCCGCCGCTTCTGTCGAGCAGACATTCTTAACCCAAAGCTATTTAGACCTTAAAACGTATTATTGATGCTTTTTGATGTACATTATGTCACAGCTCTGCGTGGGTTTGTTGCTTTAGTAATGTCGTTAGTAAGGCTGCATGATACAGACACAGACATAGACAAGAGTTTTCAATTCTGTAAAATGAACTACAGACGAGAACTGATAGGGACCAGGGGTTGGAGACCCGTCATCTAGGTTGTAATGACTCACTATGACTCACATTTCTGCATATTATAGATGGTTTCCATAGACTATATGGACTAGACTATAGACTATAGATTATATTATTATTAATAATAATATTGACACCAAAGCAAAGTGACTGTGACTAAAATGCTGACATCGCTGCAGCTGCTCAGTGGTGAGTAAGCGGCCACTGTTAAAATTTTATTTTGATTCAAACTGGAGCCAATTATGAAAGTGATCAAAATCTATTATCAACAAACATGAAACTGCTTTAGTTAAAAAAAATTTAAAAAAAAGAATAAATTCCAGAGTGTAATTTTCACTGAAACCCAGCAAGGATTTCAACTTGACAAATAATGTCACACTTCCTTTTGCAGATATGAATCATTTGCAGTTAAACCTGGACCCTAGGTTCCGCAATAAGACCGTACTTACTGTTTTTTTTTCTTTCTAATTTGTGGCTCTGTTTTCGGAACTGTTTAGGAACTGTACTCACAACAGATATGTCAATCCCTATCTGTACCTAGCGTACGCTAAACTGATGATATTCTTTGCTCCTAGGAACTACTGTGTAAAAAATAAAAAAAATTTGGAGTACATGAACGAGTCCTTCCGTGCGGTACAGTGGCATGTACTGCCTTGGCTTCACCCTTTTTCAGGCCCTTTTCATGCCACGCGCCATCAGGCAGGCAAATACAGTCATCACCATCTTGGGTTTGACCTCCACCAAGTCCTCAGGCAGAGCGTAGAGCCGCGCTCCGATCTTTCTCGCCATGGAGATGGCATACCTGAGGAAAAACGGAATGACGACGTGAGTGCAAGGTTAAGCAGATGACAGTAGCTTGAAAGTGACTTTACTATGGACGTAGCCTATGTATACGGTTAAGCTAGTTAAGCTAGGGGTCAGCAACCTTTTTTCAAAAACAGATATTAATGAAGAGCTACTTGCTTGATACACTTGATATAGTTTATTCCGCAAACGTCTTTAACCTAATGTCAGTTTTGTCAACCGCTTTTTTTCTTTTTTTTTTAACACGCTTACTTTGCATTATTCTGTTTCTCCTCATCAGTCAGATCTTGACTTTTCACAAGGTCGTATCTTATCGATCCAGGCTGGATGGCGTCAATCAGGTCCAGGACTGGAAGACTGGAGCTGATGTTTTGGTCCTGCATACATAAAACAGTTGAAATCAGTGTTAGAAACAAGGTCTTGTGAGTTAAATTAATAGAATTTTTTTTTTTTTACCTTAAATCCAGAGATGGGTTTTTTTTCCGCCTGTGTTAACATGTCATTGACCCATGCCACAATGGTGTCGTCTGTCACTTTCTGACCATCGCCAAGCTCTTCCAGAATGTTCAGTGTGTATCTGATAACAGATACGGGACCAACATTATCCATTATTTATTTTTTACGCCGACCTTGGACCTGTCTCCAAACTGTTACGGTTCAGACCACGCCCTTTTTGGGTGCATTGTCCCTTTAAGAAAAGTTTACCGTCTCATGAGTTGCCACAGCAGAGCCAGAGTAAGGGTTCGATTCCCAGCGTTTAGGTCCTGACCCGCAATCCCAACCAGGGAAAATTTGGCCTCTTTTTTCCCGAGCTCTACGGCGTAGTTGCAGTTTTCAAGCTGAGAAACACAAACAAACCCGCTTTGATTCCGCAAGTATTTCGAAATCAACTTAGAAACAAGAGATTAAAAACGTTAACATTTGAGATGTTATGCGACCTGTTACCTTTTTCATGTTGCTTCCAAGTTTGGGATACGGAGGTATATTGACTCGATCCCAGTCGACGGGGACTTTAATTTTCTCGTAGAGCTGGAAAATGACTATAGCGTCATCGATGTCTCTGAACAGATGGACACACATAAATTAAAAACACTTAATGCGACGCTTTTTTGCATAGAAAACGATTAAAAACACTTAATGCGACGCTTTTTGCATAGATAACTGAAACGTTTTTTTAAAACCACTCCTTCTACCACACCACAAGTCCATCTGGAATATCAGCGAATTTGTTTAGATTTAGATTTACCTCCAGTGACACAAACTGACTACGGGAGGCAGTAGACCATCAACTCCTCAGTCCCCAAGTGGTAAAATCACACATTTTCTCTATGTCTTAGTGCAAGGGGTGTCAAACTCATTTTGGTTCACGTTTCCCATACAACCTGGTAAGATGTCAAGTGGGCCGGACCAGTACAATCACAACATAATAACCTAAAAATAATAATAATAATAAGTCCATGTTTTCCTCCTTTGATTTTATGCAAAATAGAAATATATTAGATATAAGCCACACCCACTAAATTTCAAAAGATTATTCTACATATATAGGCTGCACTTCTCTTAAAGCCTAGCCCGTAAATATCCATTAATTAGCTGCATCATTGTTTAAGCCGCAGGGTTCAAAGCGGCGGCGTATACTCTGGAAATTACGGTATTCGTATTTAATGGAATACAATTTTACAAAAGATATTCTGAACATGGTGTTTGTGTATATATATATTTTTTTCTTTTTTCAAAATACATCAAGCGGGCCAGATTAAACACCTGAGTGGCCCGGGTTTTGGCCCATGGACCATATGTTTGACACCCCTGGCTTAGTGTATAATTGATAAACTTCACCTTCTTAGAGTTAGAAAATCTACCACCGTAGCATTGAAAACTGTAGGTAGCTAAAATAAAACGTTTTAAATGTCTCGTATCATCTTAACGTTCCAGTCATCGTGATTTAAAATGTGAGTTCTTACGTATATAAGTGGTTGACCCTGGGATTTACTCCTAGAGAGTTCATCCAGTTCCTGAAGGTTCTCTCCTCCCGGGTTTCACCTGAAGAAAGAACATAATTACAAGGAGTTGAAGAATAAAACTCACGGGGGAATTTCTCGAGGTTAACGGAAATAGCTCCGACCTTCAATGGTGCTCCAGTCGATGTCCTGATTCTCCGGTTTTTTCAGAGCAGGGTATTTGTTGAACAGGTTGGCGACAAACGCAAGGTTAAGTTTGGGATTCCCTCGCACCACATCCGGTGGCATCACAAACTGCCGGCAACCGAGTCGTTCAGCCTGGTCCAGCATCAGCTCCGCCCTCTTCAAGTCCTCATTCGCCTGGAGAGATAGATTACGGCGAGGAAGTGTATTAAAAAAAAAAGGTCCGATTTTGACCCCGAATAAAGATGGATTTGATTGTCAATGTGTCTCTGCTGCTTTCTGACCCTCAGTCCAGACATGTCGATGGCTATTGCTGGGATTCCCTCCTCGTCTCCCTTTGGCGCCACTTGGTTCAGGAGGTTGTAGTAAGCCTTGGAGTCCTAAAGCCAAAGGATTTGGAAAGGGTGAACTGAGTTTTGGCTGAGATAAAATAATATTGATCATTTCATTCAAATTCAATTCAGTCAAATTCTCAACTCAGATATAAAATTTGGTCCATGTCCTAGTACGCACTGTTGCGTTTGATTCAGTACGTTTTGGCTCAATTTGGGTCAGTCAAGTCAAGTTTTCAACTCGAATCGCCGTGGTTTTTTTAGATCAAGCCCAAGTCACTGTAGAAATATTTTATTTTTTAAAGTACCAGCGCCAAGTGCCAAAGAAAACATTGCACTTATTTGGATACATTTTAGTTTTAAGTCTGATAACGCCAAGCTCAGTGGTACCTGGTGGCTGGTGGATTCAAACCTGTGACCTTCCTGTGACACAAGTCCGCGTCCTTAACCATGAACCATTGTCATGAAGCCGAATTGTTGGCTGGAGAAGACCTATCTCCATGAGACCAGAAAGAATTCCTGTTTACCTTGATGTCAGAGCTGAAGTTGTTGATCTTGCCGCAGCCTGCTTCCTCCAGGTGATAATTTACCCAACGCAGCAGCAGCTCCTCGGGAGAAAGTTTCATCAAATCCTCCAGACTTTCTCCATCACGCAGTAGAGCAATCAGAGCTGCTCCGAAAAAAACAAACATCGGTGTTTAGCGCTACAACTCTTTCATTTGGGACAGAGGAACTGGCGTTGGGTTCGGTTTACGCACCTTCGTTCTTGGTGAGCTCGATGTCAGCGAAAAGTCCGATCTTGATGACCTGCCAGAGCAGACCCAGGACAAGGTGCTGTCGGCCTTCTTTTAGGTCCTCAGCTCCGATGTTGACCACGTGGCAGCCGATGGCCGATGCCGAGTTCAGTGCCAAGTTCAGGTTCTCCTGCAACAACGCACGTACGCACTCTTAGAATAATTCCACTCCAGGGTCTTTTACTGTATCCTCTATCAAGTGTACCTAACCCTAACCCTGTCCTTCGAACTAGGTCCTCAGGCCTAAGAAAGCCTCCAGAACAAACGAAAAAGCAAAAGGAAAGAAGGCCCTCACCTGGATGGTAAACGGTGTCAGTTTCTTTTTGTTTATGGTTCTCTCGTCGATGGTATCGGGAACTGACAAGTTGATCATTTTACTGAAAACAAAAGACGAAGGGGTGTTCCGACTCTGGGTCTAGACGCGCTTTGAATTGGTTCTACATCAAAGAAACAATTGATACCAGAGGAGGATTCCATCGTTGACCGCAGTGAACAGATCATTGGTGTCTGGATTCATGGGCAGCAGGTGTTTGCAGTCCGAATCCTTCTCCAGGGCTTTGTTGATCCAGTTCACAAAGGCTACCTTCTCCTCCTCTGTAGTACATAGAGATTTAAGACTTAAGTCGTAAAATTAGTGGTTAGAGGTTCCCAAAGTGTGCGGTGCACCCCCTAAGGGAGGCACAACGCCATTACGAGGGGGGCCGCGGATGGAAATAAATGAATGAAACGTTACGCAGCATATTATCCGATGGCTTTTTTTTTTTTTTATATGAACCAATAAGGGGGCCCAGCAGAGAAAGTTTAGGAACCACTAACTTAAAACTTAAAGCGTGTTTACCAGAGTAGGAATGTTGTGTTCCACTCTGCTCCGACGTTCCGGCTACATTACAAATTCCTTCCTTCTTATTGATGGCCTTCCTGAAGGTCTTTGCTACTTCACTGCTCTTGAGACCGTGGACCAACTGAACAGGAGGAGAAAGAGGTTACTGTTAATTCACTTCGTAGACCTTCAGAATTCAGGATTTCATGGTCACGTGATAATCCTCATTCTGACCTGGGTGAAGGTGTCGAAGTTGAGCTCCTGACTGCTTGAGGTCAGCTCTTGGACCATCTCTCTTATTTTGTACCCTGGCAACTGAAGGTTAGCAGCTTTGAAGAGCTCATTTAGCTCTTCTCTGCTAATCACACCGTTGTTGTCCACGTCTGGAAGATAAACGATCAAAGAAGACAATGTCAGAAGGGCCCGGGAGGAGGCTCCTGGAAAGGTGGCGCTCAGGGAGCAACCGAGACAGAGATTCTCTAACCGATCTTTGCGAAAGCTTCTCTGAGCTCTTCAAGTTCCTCTGGAGAAATCTGCGCGACTTTGGCCATTTTGGAACCTGAAACTGAGACATGAAGAGATGGCTTTATTTGACTTCTTTGAGCTTCCACAGAACAATGGGTAGGAAAAAAAAATTAATAAATTATTAATAAATAAATAAAAAGTTTTTCTTTATGAGTTAAGTTTGAGCTTCCACAGAACAATGGGTAGGAAAGAAAAAAACAAAATAAATTATTAATAAATACATAAAAAGTTCTTCTTTATGAGTTAAGTTGATCTAATCTCCTAACTAAATGACTTTTCGCATGTTAAGATTGGAATTATGTGGGTTTTCTTTTTTACTTGGAGACAAGGAGGGGACTATTTCTAGGCCAAATGTACAACGTTTTGAAAAAGATTTACCTGTTAACATGGACTTTTTACAGTAGTAGTATTTAATTACGCTAAACATTCTGCTAATTTTGTTTATTTTGCCAGAAATCAAGTTTCTAAAGGGCATGTTGAAGGTAGATCTCAAGATTCAGGATATATATATATATATATAAAATCCAATTTTGCAAAATATAGCAAAAAATAAACCGAAAGACACTGTACATATATACTAAAAGTTTTGACTGTAAATATATGTATACTGTATATATATTTTCATATTATATATATATTTATGTTATATATATGCTCACTGCTACGCTATGGAACCAACATAGTGTATATATATATATATATACATATATATATATATATATATACTGTATATAAAATACAATTTTGCAAAATATAGCAAAAAATAAACTGAAAGACACTGTACATATATACTAAAGTTTATGACTGTAAATATATGTATACTATATATATATATATATATTTATATTATATACAGTTTATATATTTATGTTATATATATGCTCACTGCTACGCTATGGAACCAACATAGTGGATATATATATATATATATATATTCTGGCATGCCAATCAGGAAATGAATCCTTGAATATATTGTATGGATAAAACTGGAAACATCTTGAAGTTCCATTCAGTATATTAAATGATTCATTTCCAGAATTGCATATATATGTGTGGTGCAAATAAGCAAGGTGAAAGTTGAGGGGAGAAGTTGTGCAGTTCCTGAGTTTAGTGTGCGAGAATGACAATGGGGTGGGGGGTGGGGATTGGGTCTGGTATGATGTCAGATGAAGGGGAAGCGGGGGGTATGTGGGTGGAGTGTGTGCAGACTGACTGCCTGGTGAAGGAAATAACATAATGTCGTATGTACTGTTTATCAGTATTTAACATAATTATAACTCATAATAATTATAACTATATTATAACTATAACTTGATTTTTTTTTTTCAGGTTTATTTTTCATAGGTTAAAATCCTTTGGATAGTTATGTAAGTTAGCTGATTTTTAGCCATAGACTTCAATTATATATATTTGTTGAGGCAAATGTTAAGTGAAATTATTTTTGTAGGTGTTTTTGCTATTTTCCGTAGAATTCGCTACATTTTGACAACTTACATTTAAGTTGTCATTACATTTAAGATTTTATGTTTTTATGTTTTTATGTTCACTTTTAGTAATGTTTAGTAACATTGTTTTTTTTCCAGCAGTCAGTCAGAACAGAACAAGGCATTTGGATGATAGAGAAATGCCAATTCCTACGTTGGAACTCCTTAGATTGAAATAACCTGACCTGAAATCTTTCACAGATATTCAATTCTACATTTGCTATTTTTTCTTCTTCTTTTTTTTTGCAAATCTTTAACTTTTAGCTGTTTTTTAGCTGCAACAAAAGCTGTAGAACAGTCTTTGTTTGTTTTTTTTGCCGTTTTGCAGATTTTTTTTTCTTTCTCTAATTGAAGCTGACCACAAACTTCCTTTCCAACAGTGCTTTGACTTCTGCTTCCTCTGCTTCGCGAGCCTCGCTGCTGTTGTCGCTCCTCCTTCTGCTGCTAAAACTTTTCTTGCTCTTTCTCTATTTTCTCTACCATGAAACATATCCAACTTAGAATAAATTGCATTTTTACCTTAGCAGTAGCTGCATAAAGCAAAAAAGAAACAAGGTCATGAACATCTGAGGTTCAGATTTTGTTTTCTTCTTCTCGTCTTCTCTAAAAATTCTAAAAAGAATTCTGAGCCAAAAGTAGATTTAAAATTCATTCCAAAAATCTTAATCTACCGATTCCTTCAGAGAACCTTCAGAGATCAGAAGTCAAAGCTTACCTGTGCGGTGGTGCTGCTCGTGCTGCTGCTTTGATGAGGACAGTGAGTGAGAAGATGATGACGGTGACTCATGAACGGTTGCTGCTTTTAAAAAGGGAAGTGACACGTTTCACAGCTTAGAAACAGGAATCTAAGTGGTTTTTGTCTTTATATGGGGATTTATAAGTTGTCAGTAAATGTCAGACCACGCCCATTGTGGCATGGAGGCGGCTGCCATCTAATCTGATTTGTCATTATTTTATGGTGCCGATTTAGCGCTCTATTAGGCAGGTGATTTTGCATGTAATTAATTTAAAATGATAATAATAATAATAATAAAATTTAAAAGACAATTTCAAGTCAGAACGGAAAGTTCATACACTGACTTCTCTCTAAAGTGCAAAGCGATTTTCAGGGTATGGTGATACCATGAGCTGCAGTCGATCAGTTATAGCTAAATATGAAAATTAGACAACATTTGAATAAAGCTGCATTAAGGCAGGACCACAATTAGCAACAAAAAAAAAAAAAAAACTCTGACAGTACTACCCTACAGTAGAGTAGTATCAGTCTCATATTGAAAATAACTCAGTAGTAGTCAGAGTACGTTAACAGGCCAACATCCATTTTATTTTAAGACTCAGTCAAGATGACACATTTATCACCCAGTCGGTGACATCGGCACAACTCGAAACGCAAAGCTAAATTAGTTATAGAAGTGAGTTGTCTGACTATTGATGATTTATTAGTTTTAGACATTTGTATCTGCAACTGTGAAGAGGCAAGACATTAAAAAATCCCACCACCAGGCAACAGCAGAGGGTTACGAATACTGAAATACAAAAGTGACTCGGAGCTGAAGATCATTGTCTTTCTTCAATTCCTGTGCGTACATCAACTAAATAGACCGGAGTAAATTATTGCATTATGTGCAAAATGAAATTAACTTAATTTAAAAGTAGTGATTTATGGATGTCTATTTCACTTCCTACATATATGTCTTATATGTAAAAAGCGTGCAATACTGTTTAACACTAAACATATAAGGTGCTTTCCGACAGCGGTGGCAGTTCAAATCTTTTTTAAACATAACATAAATTGATGTTAATAAAAATCTATTTAAAAAAAAAAAACAAAGCAGCAAGTTACCCTTTATAAATCTGTTTTCCATTTGAATCTGGGCACCAACACAAACAAATGGTTTTTTTTTAGGGGAACAGCATAAACAGTTTGTCCACTAGTGGTTGAGCAATATAATGGCCAAATAGACACTTGGATTAGACACTATAAGCCTCTACAGTGGACGCCTAAGAATCCACTGTGGAGGCTTATATGCAACACTGCCATCAAAGCCTATTCTTATCATAGAAAATTACATTTTAATAGCTGTCCACTGTAGTGACCGTCATGCATGAAAGGGTTAAAATGTGTGAAACAAAAACATCTGAAAAAAAAGGGTATCAGTGTAGTCTTTGTAGCAGCAGTTTTTGCCTCTATTTTCTCTTGCTCCTTCTCTCTCTCTTCAGTTTCTATCACTCAGCCACAAGCATGTGTAGCTTCTTTTTTTTTTTGCCAGCTCAAAGAAGCAGAAATATGCACGCAACGTATAACATTACAACTAAAGAGAAAGACTTTGCTCAGCCTTATTAGTCATATATCCTTTTATGAGACGTTTGTGTGTTGTAGGGTTTTCTGATGTATATTCTAGATGTCAAACTCAAGGCCCGGGGGGCCAAATGCGGCCCACCACGCCGTTTTGTATGGCCCAATGGGAGCTTAAAAAGCATTTTGTTAAGTCCATGCAGCAGAGTTTCTTAACCTGACCTTAACCTTTTGTTCCAAGGACTGGTCAGCCAGTACCACCTGTTACTGCAGGCGAGTCATTTTCAAAATAAAACATCTTTTAGACTCTACTCTGTTTGTACCAAAGTCTGAATGATCTGTTGTGTTATACATATAAATATTGCCACATCTTTATCTTTAAATAAAGAAAGTAAATGGATATGACTGGACTTTCTTTGAATCAAGGAAATTAGTAAAAATGAAGTACATTTTTTTTCCACTGTGTCCCACTGCGGTACCAAATGACCAACGGAATGGTACCGACATTTTTTTTCCACTGTGTCCCACTGCAGTACCAAATGACCAACGATGTCTTCCATTTACAAGGGCCCCTGTTCTAGACAGTTAAAAGCTGCACACTTTAATTTGAATACAATATTGCTTTCGGGTAAAAATGGGAATAATTGTTGGTTAATATTTACAAAGCCTCTAATTAACACTTTATTAAATGCGCTCCACCACTTACGTCTTGGAAAAGTCATCGACATTATCCACATTCCCGCTGCCGCCAACAACGTATTCCCCCGGCTCAGATGGAACCTGCCATGACGGATCCTTCACTTGCGGTTGTTGGATTTGCCGAATGTCAACAGTGCTTGCTGCTCTTTCTCTCTCTTCACTGTCCGTCCCATCACACACTTCTGTATTCTCCATGACATCCTCCATGATGAGGAGGTTCTTCATCGAGTCCGCCACAGCTTCTTGCAGCTCATCCTCTGAATCCTCAAAGTACCTGATAAAAAAATCAAATCATTGTTACGTCTTTTTCGATGCTACTTTCCCGTCTTTCATATATATATGTATCAGACTGTGTCAGCTACATTTGCAATTCAAAAAATGATTGGTTCTTTAGCCCAGAGTTACTGAAGTTCTATCAGGTGACTTTGGTCATGTTTTGTACCAGGATTCTTATGTATATTAACATTGGTTTTAACTAGTATTTTTGTGTACTTCAGTGTTCGACCATTATCCTCCTCGAACGATGGATGGATGGATGGATGGATGGATGGATGGATGGGTGATGGATGGATGGATGAATCCATCGATGGATGGATGATGGATGGTTGGATGGATGGATGGATGGATGGATGGATAAATGAATGGATGCCCTGCAGGAATGGATGGATGGATGGATCCATCCATGGATGGATGGATGGATGGATGGATGGATCCATCCATGGATGAATGGATGGATGTATGGATCCATCAATGGATGGAGATGGATGGATAGATCCATCCATAGATGGATGGATGGATGGATCCATCCATAGATGGATGGATGGATGGGATAGACGGATGATGTTTAAGCTGCAGGGTTCAAAGCGTGTGAAAAAAAGTAGCTGCTTATAGTCCAGAAATGATTGTATTTAAGTTTTGATTTGTTGTAGTATTCTTAGGTATAATCTCAGGATGTCCGATATTAGCTTTTTGCCGATATCCGATATGCTGATATTGTCCAAACACTTAATTTCCGATTCCGACATCAACCTACCTATATGTGCTTGGTAATATTTACTTATTTATTTATTTGTACAAACTACTGTATGAGTATGCAATTAATTAAATGAGCTGCAATGCTGCCATCTAGTGACCTTTGCTTTAATATACTGCCGTTTATTCCCCAAAATTATTTTTAGGGCACAGAGGCATTGCGTTATCGGGTTTGCATTATCGGAAGGAAAAAAAAGCAGTTGTTCTGGAATAATGGATGAAATCTCAGGTTGCTAAAAGAACTCAACTTACGTGTCGTCATTATCCGACCCTGGCTCTTGACGGTATTCGTCTATTTCCACATCCGAATCGTCCTCTTCCTTCTCAGCTGTTTCTTGCATAGTGGACCAGATAAGTTCAGCCTGAGCCAGAGCACTCAGCAGCGTATTTGGGGTGGCATCACTCCATTGTCTACGACCTGTGGGAGAAAGAAAAACTTCAAGATCCAGACTAAAATGTCCGACACCAAAGTCTGTAGAGGAATTCACAGATTCTGTTTCAGGGATCAATGCCCATAGAGATAATTGGTGACCGCGGTGTCCCTGCAAACGTGACCATTTACAGGAACAGAGCAGTTTCCGGTGCTGTCACCATCAGCGATGCCTCTATCTATAATGTGTTTTTTGGGAACTTCACTTCAGCTCCCGTGAGCCCCAGCAGCTGAACTTTACCTTCGTCATCCTCGACCACAGTGCTGCAGACGGACTTCGCTTCAATATTTGCTAGTTCATTCAGCAGACTCTGAGTCCTGTGGCTCCACCTTCTTCGCTCTTTCATCCAATCCCTGACCTTCAAGTCTGTCCCCCTCCGTAAGCTCATAGTCTTGTTTAGAGGGTTCGAATCCTGCAGCACAGAGGGGAGGGTGTAATTAAGAAGAAACAAGGTTAAAAAGTAGGGATATCCGATAATATTATCCACCTGATATTAGCATCATTTTGTATTAGCCGTAAAAATCGTTAATGTTTTATCCTCCGGTAATGCAAACCCTATAACACAATGTGCCCTAAAAATAGTTTGGGGGGAAAAAACAGTTGTGTGAAAGCGAAAGCCACTAGATGGCAGCATTGTAGCGCATTTTATTCATCTATATTGATAATCAGGATATTGTTTGCAGGAAACTGCTGCCAGCAAGTCGTACAGTGGTTTGTACAGATAAATAAATAAATATTACCAGGCACGCAATGGTATTTCAATTCAGGGTTGGGGGAGGGGGGTAGGGGCATGGCAGAAAAAAAATGAGTAACACTGCTTACAGCACTTAGCTTCCTTAATCAGCCCAGTTCTATCGGTATCAGTTGATATCGCAATCAGAAATGACGTGTTTGGACAATATCGGCACGTCGGATATTGGGAAAAAAATGGATCCGGAACTCCCTAGTAAAAGAAAAAATCTCACTGTGAGCCCCTTGTTGCTGCTGTTCCTCTATTCTGAGACATAAGTCTGAGAAATGATGATAGATGACGATGTAATTCAGACACAGACATAAACAGTTTTCAACTCAATCAAAAAAAATAAAACAATTAATATTAACCCACTATGTAAGAATTATTGTTATCAGCCGTTGGTAATACCGTGCCACCACTGAAGGATCACTAAATTTTCAAAATAAAACATCTTTTAGACTTTATTCTGTTAGTATCAGAGTGAATGACCTACATTTTATCTTTTAATGAATTTAAAGGTATTATAAGAATGTCTCATCTGTAATTTGATGCCTTTTGGAGATTTTCATCATCTCCATCATTATTTACATGCTTATCTTTTTCTGTTCCTCCTGTGGTCTTCACATGTCCTTCCTTCGCACTGACGCCATCCAAACAGACTTCAAACATGATTCCCTTCTAGAAAGAGATCAGACACATTCTGATTATAATGTTATGTGGAAAGCAAAGCAGAGCGCCATAGTCACTGTGATCTCACCTTGTCGTTGTGTTTAGCCTGCAGGGTTGGGTCCTCCGTGATCCGTCTCAGCGCAGCATCTATGTCCTGTTGAGTGGAAGCATATTTGAAATACTGGCATCTATGTCCTGTTGAGTGGAAGCATGTTTGAAATACTGAACTATAGGTAAAACAAAAAACAAAAAAGACTTGCATTTTCTGCGTAGGGAAACTAGATGGTTGTGTATGGGAGTACATGTAGCTGGGCAGCTGCTGCCTCACACTGATCTTCAGTCTCTTCTCGTTCTAGTACGTCTGGTTTCTTCACCGTAAACGTTTCATGATTCGATGTATCCATCTGACGGGAAACAAGTACATTGTAACTGAATTTAAATGTTCAGAAAACAATCCATAAAAAAAACAGACAGAGACAGAGAGTGGTTATGGATCTACTCGTTTACATTTATCGCAGTAACGCCAACTGACCCCAAGAGGGAGCAGTGGACTAACAGCTCTAATGTCCATTTGACCTGTGTACATATTTACCTTCTCAGCCGCTTTGACCCTTATGTTTCTCATCTCTCGATGATACTGTTGTCTAATGACATCCAGCTGACGTAGGTACTCCTATATACACACACACACACACACAGTAACAGAGATGTAGTAACACACAACGTCACACAGGATTACACATGCATAACCTGCATAACGATACACAGAACCACACAAACCCTTGCTCCATGATGCCGCGCGTCTCACCTGTTGTTGTCCTTCACATTTCCGCTGTTTGACGTGCCCTTCCCTCTGCTTCTCCTGCCGACCTGCTGGCCTGCTCCTGACCTCGGCCGTGGATGGACGCAGACCCTGATAGGTCAAAAGTCAGAGCAAGGGCGGGACTGTGTGGACATGTACTGTATTCGTGTGTTTACCAGCTGTTTCTCTGCTCTCAGTTTGTACTGGTTTGCTTCGTGTCTTCTCTCTAGATATTCCTGTCGAGCAGCAGCCACACTAAGACAGAAAAGACATTTTATAAGGGAGACTATGTCACAAACGCACTCTATCACAGTGGTTCTAAAATAGTGGGGCTCGCCCCGCCGGGGGGTGTAAAGGTGTCACGTGTGGTGCACGAAGGGAGTTTCAGTATACTGTCTTTATTCATGCTTAAAAGATACAAAAAAAAAGCCTCTAGTCACCAGATGGGGGCACTGCAGCTCATTTTATTAATCTATTTGGCTAATTAGGGGGTTGTATGCAGAATGCTGCCACCAGCAACTCATACAGTGGTTTGTACATAATAAAAATAAATATAACCAGGTGGTCAAAAGTATTTCAGTTTGGGGGTTGGGGGAAAAAAATTCTGTGCCCTTGGTTGGCATAACAGAAAATAACTGAGAAACACCACCGTATCATAAAGCCTTGTTTACTGCCAGTTTACCAATTGCACAGTTCATCTTATGAACAGCGGAGACTGCGGAAGAGAGATGAAGAATAGAGTACAGGCAGGATGGAACAGCTGGAGAAAAGTGTCAGGAGTGATCTGTGATAGAAGAGTGTCAGCTAAGGTGAAGGGAAAGGTTTACAGGACGGTGGTGAGACCAGCCATGATGTATGGTTTAGAGACGGTAGCAATAGGCAGAAGACAGGAGGCGGAGCTGGAGGTGGCAGAGTTAAAGAAGTGACAAGGATGGACAGGATCAGGAATGAGGTCATTAGAGGGACAACACAGACAGGAAGCTTTGGAGAAAAAGCTAGAGGAGCCAGATTGAGATGATTTGGACATGTGCAGAGGAGGGACAGTGGATACATTGGTAGAAGAATGTTAGAGATGGAGCTACCAGGGAGGAGAAAGAGAGGAAGGCCAAAGAGGAGATATATGGATACAGTAAGGGAGGGACATGCAGATAGTTGGAGTCAGAGAAGAGAAGATGCAGAGAACAGGGAGAGATGGAAATCAATGATTCACTGTGGCAACCCCTGAAAAAAAAAGGGACAAACCCGAAAGAAAAAGAAGAAGAAGACAGTTCATCTTATGAATATATGGATTTTAAAAAAAAAACGAATGAATAAATCTAAAAAGCAATGCTATTTAGCTATGCTATTTAATATTACTACATTTCAATGTGTAGGTCATTTAACTGAAGCTGAAGTCATACTTGATGGTCAGAGCTATCAACACCGAAACATGACTTTTGTCCCAAACTCACTTTGAGGTCTTTTTTAGACAGCCCTTTTTTTTCTTTTTCAGATAAATGTAAAAATAAAAAAAATGCTCTTTTGGGGCCTGCACTCACAGCTGATACGGCTCCACAGGCATTGCAGTCTCCTCGTCAGCCTTCTCATTCACCTGAAGATCAGTCGGGGAAGGAAGACCGTCTTTTTGGTGATTATTAAGCGCCGCAGACTGACGCAGATGCTGCAGAAAATTGAACCTGCAGCAGTGACACTTGTTTGTACCAAACTCCAGAAAATACATTATACGTAATAATGACGGTCTCACCTGTGGTTGTGTTGACCTCCGACCTCTCTGTCTGCGACTGCTCTTCCTGCTCTGTGACAAAGAGGCTAAAACAACAGCAAGCTGTTCATTTGAAAACACTAACGCCAAAAAAATTAGGAGTAAACTACTATTACTACGACTAGTTCAAATATTTCCAAATCATAGTTATCATATTAAGGAGTCTGACAATGACAAACAACTCATGCTGCAAGTATCAGATAGAATACTGCCACATTGCAAAATGATTACCGTAATTTCAGGACTATAAGCCTCTACTTTTTTCACACACTTTGAACCCGGCTAATTTATGGATTTTTACGGGATAACAACGTTCATACCGCTGGCGATCAATGACTTTTCTGGTAGGCTGCTGTGTGTTATACTGGTAGTGTATGTCTGTCTGTGAATAGCTAGTGTACATATATGTGCCTAGAGCACGCAAGAGAGAGAACGGTAGAAGTTGAGAGCAGTTTGAGCCCTGTCATGTTGGTTATACAGGAGCTGTTTATGTTCCGTTGTGCTCGGTGTGGCTGAGAGAAAACTGTTCGGAAAAAAGCATTTATCCCATGTTACAATGTGGACACCTGCGGCTTATAGAGAAGTGCGGCCTATATATGTATAATTATTTTTTTTCTTTTTAACCCTTTGATGCATGACCCATGATATACTGAGTTTAAAAAAAAGTGTTTTTACGTGTTGTTAGACATAAAAATAAGAACTGATTAGGTTCTGTTTTTATACACCAAATTTTCTTTTTGAATGTTG
>NC_024322.1:346125-389422 GCF_000523025.1 Cynoglossus semilaevis | reverse complement strand
GATTCTCAGGCGTCCACTGTAGAGGCTTATATGCAACACTGCCATCAAAACCTATTCTTATCATAGAAAATGACATTTTCATAGCTGTCCACTGTGGTGGCCGTCATGCATGAAAGGGTTAAATTTAGTGAGTTCGGCTTTTATTTAAGGTGCGCTCAATAGTCCAGAAATTACGGTAGGCATTACAGTACCACTGTCACCGAAATTGCCTGTCTGTCGGGAGATCAGTCAGAAATTCCCAACATGCAGTATATCTTAATGTGATAGTATTGTTATACAAGAAGGTGTTTGTTTGCTTGTTTGTTTTAAATGTTTGATTTTTATTTTTATATACATTAAAATGCTACTGCTTAAGACCTTTAAGAGATTATGGAAATGTACATGTAAAATACTCAAAGTGTGTTCTATTGTGTCATTACCCTGTGGTGAGCAGGATTTCCAATCCTCCACTTTGGGTTGAGGTTTTGATGTTTCACAGCCGCTCCGTGTCGTTCCGCTCTTTTGGGAGTCTGGATTTTCTCTGTATCACACACACGCACATCTCGTTATTTTTACATTAGCAGAGGATACAGAGATGTTAGCTAATGTGCTCTTTATACAGTAGCCATGTTTGGAAAATTCCCTTAAGGTTTGAAGTCGTTTCTAAGATACCAGAAACTGACCACTACACATCCATAATTGTTGACTTTTTAGGAAAAACCTGGTATATGAACTCTTTTTTTTTTTTTCGCAAAATGAATGAGCATGATTTACCTCAAAGGATCCTAAAAAGTATACAGTATATAACTAACTTGCAGCGCCCCCAGCTGTCATCTTGTTGCACTGTGGCGTTGCGTTACTGAACTCCTGCTGTATCACCTGCACGTAATAATTACAGACACACAGACAGATCAAATATTGAAATTCATCTTATGCAGTATGCATAAGATGAATCTCATGTATAAAGTATTCTTAGGATAAATAATGTAACAGGAACAACACTGCAACTTATTTCTGAATTTAACCCTTTCATGCATGACGGCCACTACAGTGGACAGCTATGAAAATGTCATTTTCTATGATAAGAATAGGTTTTGATGGCAGTGTTGCATATAAGCCTCTACAGTGGATGCCTGAGAATCACCCAACACTGCCATACAGTGGTCAGCCTTTGCAACTGCAGAATAATTGTGTCAACATTCAAAAAGAAAATTTGGTGTATAAAAACAGAACCAAATCAGTTCTTATTTGTATGTCTAAAAACACGTAAAAACACTTAGTAACATTTTTTTAACTCAGTATATCATGGGTCATGCATCAAAGGGTTAAACCTTTTTAAAAATGTTTTAAAAGGTTGAGTTCAATGATTTAGGCAGAGCCCAACAATCTGTTTAAAATAGAGATATATCACTCCCCTTGTCCCACAATTTGGAAATCCACAGTGTGAGTTTTTGCAACCAACACAGGCTGCCACAGGAGGTGCCATTAAGTATGTGGTTCCCCTTGTTCTGTCTATAAAATGTATATAACCATTAATAGATAGATAGATCTTTTGTGTTGTAGAGGACCTGCATGTTGAAGTCAACCTAAAGACACAAAATACTGACTGTTTATTTACTCACCTCTGGATCCAAGTGTTTCTGTATGAGTTTCTCCAGAAAAGGACGTTTGAGGATACAGCTGACGGATGGGCGATCACAGGGATTCACCTTTACGGAGACAGAATGCGTGATGTCTTGATGGCTCATTCTTAATCTCACAGAGTGACATCATAACCAGCTACACTAACCTTTATAAGTTGAGTCACAAGAAGGCAGAGATCGTATGAGTAGCATCCTGGTACTGGGTTGAAGCGCCCGCCGCAGATCTTACTGACAAGCTGCCGCAGACTGCTTCCTTCAAACTGCAGTGGGAACATACAAACACGGATATACGTTAGCTGTAAGCAGAGGCGTGGACTCGAGTCTCATGACTTGGACTCGAGTCAGACTCGAGTCATCAATTTGATGACTTTAGACTCGACTTGACAAAATGTAAAGAGACTTGGAACTCGACTTGGACTTTAACATCAATGACTCGTGACTTCACTTGGACTCGAGCCCTTTGACTCGACAAGACTCGATACTTTCTCCGAAACCCAAAGATTATAAAGTAAGTTATTGAGGAGCGCTCTGTATCTAATCATTGTGTACGTGTGTGCGTACCTGTGTGTGTATGTGCTGTCGGCACAACATCCAATCAAATTAGACCCACGTTGTTTTGACGCGATAATATCGAGCCAATCAAATTGCGGGACAACCAATGAGAAAGAGCTGTCGAACAATGCGCAGGTTAGAGAAAACGATAGCAAAGATCGTGTTGTTCGGATTTAAAAACTACGATATGGTCAACAAAAAACGAGTGGCAGTGAGTGGAAGGACTCGAAAGGACTCAAAAACAGAAACGGCAGGACTTGGGACTTGACTTGACACTTTTCAGTCTTGACTTGGATTGGACTCGGACTTTGCCTATTTTGACTTGAGACTTAAGTGCAAAGACTTGAGACTTGCTTGTGACTTGCAAAGCAATGACTTGGTCCCACATCTGGCTGTAAGCCACTCTGGTTGTTACTGCAGTGTTTTGTTATGGATTCAACACACTGAGGTACAAAGATCAAATGAGATATTTGAACTGAAAAGAAGACAGAATTTGCTTGTCCACTGCTGCCTCCTGAGGTCAGTTTGGGTCACTGAGGTAAACGCAAACGCAAATCTGAACTAAAGTGAAAGTGAATTATTTGTCATTGTGACACAGCACACCACTGCACACAATGAAATGTGATCACCAAAGTGAGCAGGGGGCAGCTTAAGCTGCGAGGGACGGTGCCATGCTCAGCGCACCTCAGTGGCAGCTGGTGGACTCGAACCTGAAACCTTCTGGAACCGAGTCCGCTTTCTTTGCCACCGATCCAGCACCCTTTTTTTTTTAAAACCTACATTCCCACAACAACTTGAGCTAATGTGATTTTTACTGCTTTAGACCTTTTAGATTAGGCCAGTGTTTACTTAATTATTTTCTGAAAATACGTTTTTTTTACCCTCCCTCTCAAAATAAAAAACTATTGAGTGCCTGGTTATGTTTTATATTTTATATTTATCTGTACAAACCACTATGAGTTGGTGGCACCAGCATTCTGCATACAATCCCGATTATCAAAATAGATTAATAAAAATGAGCTGCTCTGCTGCCATCTAGTGACCTTGTCACTAGATGCTTGTATATTTTAGATATTTATATATTATATTTATTATATATTATATTTTATATATTTTAGCTTGTATATTTTAAGCATGAATAATGACATGCTAAAAAAATAAATGCGCAGCACGTGACCCCTCCGCCCCCCCCCCCCCCCCCCCCGTCCCAGGAGGGCAAGCCCCACTATTTGAGAAGCACCAGCTTAGGCTGAGTTGAGGGATTAGGCGTTGAATGAGGACCAAAAGTATAATCGGAGAGAGAATACTTACTGGATGCCTCAATGTGCAGAGCTCGTACAAGACACAGCCCAGAGACCAGATATCCCTGCAGACACGAATACACACATGCATAAAAGAAAAACCACAAAGGGGGTGTATGTGCAATGTTGTGAAACACAACAAAAAAAAAATAAAGAAATAAAATTAAATGTTTCAAAGCTAAACACTAAGTATTTATATGAAATAAATCGGTCTGTGCAAATACGCACATACATTTACATTTAAACTTCTTTTAAGTTAAGGTTTAAGTGAACCTGACTTTGCAGCTAATGTGACTCTAAATCTGAGGAAGAGGAAGTGAATGTGCCCTGAGCCTGTGTGTTTGCACTTGTTGAGAAGTGAGACACTTTTTTAGTCTCACTTCTCACTTTTTCAAACGCGGCACACGAGCATCATTTTCTAGGAATTAAAAACAAACAAGTCTACAGTTTATAATTTCACCTAGAAAGCACTTTTCATTTCAGGTCTAAGATGACGTGTTGTTTTGACAGTGACCGAAGGTCACATGAAATCAAGTGAGAACAGAAAAGCTCTCACGCATACGTACGTTTTATTGTTATATGGTTGATTCTCACAGATCTCAGGTGAGAGGTAGTACGGTGTTCCAACAAAAGTACGAGCCATCTCCATGGTGCTGTACACACACACACAAGCATGAACATATCTTAACACAATCTTGATGTTTTCCCGAATGCTGTCACGGTGTTACTGTGTCTACGTAACACTCACTTCTTCAACATTCTTGCGATGCCAAAGTCACCTAGTTTGGCTGTCATCCCGCCGCTGGTGAGAAAGATGTTCTGGACAACAAAGAGCAACAGTGAGCGTGTTTGTGTGTCTGAAGTTGAAATTCTTCTGGAAAAAAATACAATTCTTTGTACAGACTATTAAAACAAACTATTAAAGGAAAGAATGGATTCCATTTTCTTAGTGACCTAAAAATTAGAGATGGCTCAATATACCACTTTTTCATGTCCAGTACCGATACTGCAACTTGGAGTATCTGTAGATACCAATATCAATCTGATAACTTCTTTTCTTCCCCATCACGCTGCAGGCTGCTGTTGCTAAGGCGATAGAATATTTGAGCTAGGGTTTGATCCTAAACTTTCGACCAATATCGGACAGATACCAATACCAAAGAGTCGACCAATATCGGACAGATACCAATACAGATACCAATACCAAAGAATATATTTTCTTGTTCATTATGTATATTTTTCTAAAGTTTTACTTTAATTTTAGAGTGCTTTTTGCTTTTTAGTTCTTTTTACTCTATTTATTGTGTTAACTCCTCTTCTCTCTTTTTCTGCACTGCCACTGGCTACTGTACTAGTATGTTTCCCCCAAGGGGGATGAATAAAGCCCTACTCTACTCTCTACTCTACTCTATTGTATTGAGCCATCCCTACTGAATATATGTATCGTAATTCCTGGACTATAAGTCGCTACTGTTTTCACATGCTTAAAAAAATTATGCAGCTAATTTATGGATTTACGAGAATAAATGATAAATGATAATAAAGACCCCAACTTCCCTGTTTCTGTTTACCTCTGCTGTGGACAAGCACAAAGTGAACGGAGTTAGCTCCGGAGCTAATGTTAGCTTCGGCTCTGGAGCAAATCACTAAGTCTCCCCTGTGCATTTCAACTACGGTCGGGGCTCCGGGAATGAGCTAACGTGTAACCATCTCAGAAAAAAACATTTATTTAATTAAAAGTGAAAAAAAAAATGGACACCTGCGGCTTATAGAAAAGTGCGACCTATATATTTACAATTTTTTTTTTTCTTTTTAAATTTAGTGGGCGGGCTTTTAGTCCAGAATTTACGGTAACCAACAGCATCATTAGATCTAAGATAAATTAGATATCTTAACCTCACTGACATTTCCGATGAGAAAATACAGCTTACGAGTAGATACTAGTACAACTCCTCCAAACCTACGTCTGCAGAATGACTGATTTAGGCTCAAATTCTCATGAAAGGATTTCCATGATCTACAGCAGAAGATCTGTAGACCACTGTTAAAACTGCAGTTCACAGTGATATAAGAACATGATCTTAGATCAAGATCAAGCAGATGTAATAGGCTAAGTTTATTGACACGTTTTTTGGGGGGGGGTTTCTTTGAGGATCACATTCGATTTGCTGGTACTAGCTGCAGGAGGTGCTTACAGTTTTTTTTACTGTTACAGTGTTACCTGAGCTTTAATGTCTCTGTGGAGAACCTTCCTGTCATGAATGTGTTTGAGGCCCAGACAGATTTGAACAAACCAGCTCAGAATCTGTGAAGAAATACACTGTTAATTCTTGTTTATGTCCATGTCTATGTATCTGAGTTAGTAGCCTATTAAAAAAAAAAAAGTCGAGTTCTCATTTCAATACGCGTTAATGAGCCTAAATGCTACCAGCAACCATCATTAGACTACAAAACAATAAGAAGGAGAAGAAGAAGAAGAAGAAAAGGTGCAATATAACAAAGACGGCATCACCCCGATATATCTGTCACTCGTACCGAAAACGTACCGAACCGTGACCCCCCCACCTAGGTACGTACCGAACCATGACTTGTGTGTACCGTTAGACCCCTAGTGTGTGTGTGTATACCTGTTCTTCAGAAAAAGGAAGTCCTCTTTGCATGCTGATCCTCCTCATCAGATCTCCTCCATCGCAGAACTCCATCACTATAAACAGAGTGCTGCCCTCTGAACACACACACACACACACACACACACACACACAGCATTATGGGTGATAATGTGATCTCTGTGTTAATTGTCCTAAATTTGACATACCTTTAAATGATGTGATAAAGGACACAATATTTGGGTGATTCATCTTTGACAGCAGCAGTACCTCTGTTTTAGATGCTTCTTTCTCCTTCATTGACAACTAAGCAAAAAAATAAGACATTGTTATGGTTTTATGGCTGCTCCTTTCATACCCACACCTATAGGAATTGATAGATAGACAGACAGACAGATAGATAGATAGATAGATAGATAGATAGAGAGACAGATAGATAGATAGAGAGATAGACAGATAGATAGATAGATGGATAGATAGATCGATTAGATAGATAGATAGAAAGTATATACATATATGCATATGTACATGTATACATGTAAAAAAAATACATACATGTGAACATATACTAAGGATATAAAAATATATTTGTGTATAAAAAATATAACTGTTATCAGTTAATACTGATTATTGTTGGGTTGTTATTGTTAACATGTAAACTTAGGACAGTTTATAACTGTTTTCCAGTTATATATGACAAGGCAATGTCTTGTGACTCTTTAAATCAAACACGTCTTAAGTCCTAACCAGAATAGCCATATTAACACATAGAACCCCCTACTGGACACCTTTGATAATACAATTACAATTCTCAATTATGAATGAATACAATTATAATACAAAAACTCAATGAAAAAGGGGGTCGAAGTTCATCTTTCTCACCATTCTTAGGTCGATCTGTTTGATCACGCTCTGTCTGTCTCCTCCCATCTCCCTGACCAGAAAGACTTTCCCAAACGCTCCTTCTCCAATCTGACTGATTACCTGGTAGTTGTTCATAACCCTTAAATCAATCTGGAAAACGAGAGAGAAACGTGTAAACAATAGAAACAATTAGATGTTTGAATACTTTTCCACACTAAAATAAACCTTTAACATAAACTTGAAGAGATACTTCTGATACCCCACATCTCAATGGAATTTAATTCCTCATTGTACATCCTCTTTGTTTGGTCGTTTGATTTGCCTCCTGCCTCTCTGATGTAATTTAAATGTTGACAAATTTGGAATAATATATATATATTAATATATATATTATATAAAATAAAATACATTTTCTTACAATATTGGTTTGATAATGAAATCCTCATGGTCAGCCAATTATTTAATCAATATGGACAGCACTATACTCTACTATACAACATTATGGGATACACAATACTTTTGGATCCACAAAAGTTGTAACATTTTTAATTTTATTAAAACAAAATATATAATTATATTAACGCAATTTAATCCTCACTAATTCAAAGTTTTTTCCCCTGAAAAGATTTCTTCGTTTTATATATGTGTATACATATAAATATATATATACATATATATATATATACACCTATACATATTTATACATGTATGTATACCGAATATATAGTAGACTGCTGTAGACTTTTTTCTAGTCAATAAGAGTAACCGTTACCATGGAGACACAAATATAGACACTTATAGCTCCTTGTTAGCGATAGCACTAACTACACATATCGGCCGTTCGTAACTGTTGTTTTTCACATCGAAGAAACTCACCTGTACTTCCTCGTTTACCGTGGGGAAAAGTGAGGATGTCCGAAAACAGAATTCCAACGTGGCGACTGCGCGAGACAGCAGCTGAAGAGAGCAAACAATCAGTGACGCAGGGAATATTGGGAGTTGTAGTACAGCATACTTTTTTTTTAAAGGCGCTTCTCACCCACCTGCTGAGCGAACCACTTTTAACTGGGGACTTTTTTCCCTCAGGAACATTTACCTATAAACAAATGCCATTCTAACACCATTGTTACAAAACATTTTCATTTAACATTCTTTATTAACTTATAGTTAGTTAATTATTATTGGCAGGTCTTTTTAATGACAAGCGCATTAGCTAAGCACACTTATGTCACATTAGCTTACATAGCATAGCTTGAATTGGTCTCCACTCAGTCACAGAAAATTGATACAGTGTACAAGAAATCTTTAATTAATAAGCACACAGAGATAAGTTGTTACAATTACAAATAAGAGTATAAGGTAGTGTACACATTATCCATTAAATAATTGGAGATGTAATCATTTTTAATAGAGACTGTTCAACAAAAGTATCACACAACCAAAAAAACAGGAACTGTTCTTTCAAGTTTCTCAAGTACAAGTACATTTTTTTGTTTTTTATGAGTAATTTGTTTTTATAAAATTGAAAATATTTGTGGTCTTACCCACATTTGTAAATAAAGTCCATTCATATTGTTTTCAACTTTTCTCTTCATGAATCGCTCTGCCGTCATATATCTTAGCAGTTATCATATATCAATTTTTTTTTTTGCAGCAATAAATAAGGTTTTGCACTTTAGTTAGAAGACGTTCTAAACATAATTAAATTAAATAGATAAATGTTGGGTTCTTATCTGCCTTCCATTTGACATGGTAGTGTTGAAAGAATGCATGAGAGCAATTTGGGATTTAACAAGTGTAAATAAGATTTTGTGATATTATTTGGAGGAGCATGCTAATAGATTATTTAGACTTCTTAAATCCAATTGTAGTAGCCAGGCCTTAACATAGCACTGTAGTGATGGTGAAAACAAAAAACCACACCATTCAGTGTTTCCTCCCATTCTGTGGTCTTACGGTGCTATAAAAAACCTAAAGCCCTGCCATGTGTTTGTTGACAGTGACTCAGACAATGTATTATAGTCACATCAAGTGTGACTTCCTGTAGCTCAGTACTTCTCAAAGTGTAGGGCAGGCCCCCGTTACGCCCGTTACGTGCTTGTGGACAGAAATGTTTTTACGCCCCTTGTGCTATTGAGAATCTGATAACATGTATATTTGTATCTGTACCCACTGTATGAGTTGCTGCCACCTAGTGACTGGAGGTTTGTTATCATCCAAGCATTACAGCAGTGGTACACTTATGTCAATATGTGTTCCATATTCCATTGGAAGCCCCTCAAGCCCCCTGGTACCTTACCACGGCCAGGCCCACTATTTGAGTAGTATTGCCTTGTTCCAAGATTGTTCAATACAGACATCTTTCTGTTGTCTGTTTCCTTTACAGTACAGTAGGAAAAAAGTCCTTGACACCGTGAGGCTCCTAATTTCACTCAACAGTCATTTTGTCTGGGTCTTTGTGGAGTCCATCAGAGGTTGTTCTCTCTAGTCATTTTGTCTGGGTCTTTGTGGAGTTCATCAGAGGTTGTTCTCCCTCTGTATTATTCAAGTAGTTACTGAGGCTGAACAGTGATGAAAGATTAATCAGTCCACCAACTTTGTTACTCATGGTACCAGGAATGACTCAATACTTGAGTCCCTTCAGTGCACTGTAGAAGTGGGTCATCATTTCTAACAACGCAGGAAAGAAAGCCAGCCAAGGCCACACGACGTCCGTTACATATTTACATTTTGTCTCCCGAAGAAGGTGGGAATTGCAATGTGTCCTGTTCCTGTGCAATATTAATTTATAACTACCATATTTTCTGCACTATTAGTCGCACTTTTTGTATCCTTTGGCTAGGTTAAAATATCACTTTTTTTCTTAATTTCCCCAGTTTGTTTTGGTTCTAATGTAAATAATGTAAATTCTAATGTAAATAGTAATTGAATTACCAAACTTAACTAGCAACACTGTGTAAAATACAAATGTATCCAGGCTCTTGTTCTTGTTTTAAATGTGGCTTAAGCATATGTGGTTGGACTGCAGTGTACTTCCTCCTTCTTTTTGGTTCTAATGTAAATAATGTAAATAGTAATGTTGAATTACCAAACTTAACGAGCAACACTGTGCAAAATACAAATGTGTCCAGGCTCTTGTTCTTGTTTAAAATGTGTAAACATATGTGCTTGGACTGCAGTGTACTTCCTCCTTCGCAACCTTATCACTTTGCAGGTTCCTGAAACTCAAGAACTGCCCGACCAAAACTAGACATGACACTGTATATATTATTAAGGGCATAAGTTAATAGTTATCTAACCACAACAGCCTGTGTGACAGTGCTGTGACTTTCATGCTGTTCATTCTGGTACTTACTTTTTCTTATGCCTATTCAATTTGAGCTGAGCTGTGTTTCTTTGTGAATACATAGTTGCCCTGACCTGTGCATTTGGCAGCATACCAGAAATACAAACACAACATTTTGTCTTATTTTTGTAAGGGTTTTAATGAGATTATATAAACAAAGTAGTAGAATGTGTTTTTATCCAAAAGAAATAAACTTAACAGAAAACCGTAGATAAAAATTGAAGGGCGTAGAGATTATTCTATTTTTCAAACAATGAATGAATATTTAAAACAATTTCTTAGCTCAAACAAAAGTAAAGTTATGCCTTAATAATCACGTTGTGGGGGGTTTTCTGCAATTAAAATAATTTAATTTTAAAAATCAAAGATGACAGTATAAAAGCCCTCTTCCCTCCATGTAAGTGAGAAACATAGAGAATTACATAGTTTCAACACAGTTTTGAAATTTAAAAAGCAGTAAATTGTCACCTCATTTTCCTGACAAAACCACTTGAACAGAAGTTCAGAAAATGAACATTGAACAACAGGTGAGGATTAAAATATGTTAGACCCTGGGAGCAAGTATGAGAACCTACGGCTCACAGATCAGTGTCTCCACCACCACCATGCTGCCAAAGTGACGGATTTTACGGCAGTTCAGAACCTCGCGTTTCTGCATCCCTGTAAAAGAAAAACACAGGAAAAGATGATGAGGAGTTGAGTCCTCATTTTAAGTACTTCAACAATGAACGGAAAAAGGGCAGGACTATTTACAAATTGCAAAACGAAAAAAAGACCGTAATTTCTGGTCCATAAGCCGCTACTTTTTACTTTTTTAAGGATTTTTCCAAACCCATGGTTTGGTGCTGACCTCGGTATAGCCATTACAGTTCGGTTTATTTTGGGTAAAGGATCGCCCCCATGTCTCCTGACGTTCCTACCTTGTTAACCGCTAATTATTGTAATGTTGATGAGTCGAGCAAGCAGATGATTGGGTCCTGTCATAATTGCGTTTCGGTGGAAGTTGGGACCTTTTCTGCTTCTGCAACAAGGTTTCCCTTCACACGCTTCAAAACATATTGTAACTCGGGTGTATTTATAGGGAACGCATTGTACCGTAATCAGTCTTTTTTTTTTTTCTTTTTAGAAATTTGGATGCAATTGACTGACCTCATTTGATCACAAAAATGACATATGACGTATTTTCTGGACTATAAGTCGCTCCAGAGTTGCACTAGCCAAAGAATGCATAATAAAGAAGAAAAAATAGACATATATAAGTCGCTCCCGAGTATAAGTCGCACCAGTTAAAGAATGAAAAAGGTGACTTACAGACCGGAAAATACTGTAACTGAAAATAACTACTATTACTGGAATTATTTTGACACATTTCACTCTGTAAGTACAAACCCCTAAGTTGGCATTCTGGCATACGGAAGGTGTTTTAAAAAGCCAACGCAAGTACAGGCGGGAAGAGCAGAAGGAAAGGAGCAGCAAGGAGATAACAGAGGTTATTCAGCAAGATCTCTCAACAAAATCAATGTCTCTTTATGCTTGTTACCCAAGATGTGGTCTCTGCGTTGCAGTTTGAAGGTCTCTCTTCCACGGCAGACGTTATAGATGTAGTAGCCAAGTTGCTCAACATGATAGAGACGCTCTGTGACCACCATCTCCTCGTGGACAAGGTAGGTTTGAGGGAAGTACTTCTCTGCCTGTGGGACAGAGAGCAGAAAACAGAGGGCAATGTAACAGTTCACATTCAAGAAAGAGCACAAGACATCTGGAAATGACAGAAAATGAACAGATAGTGACAGACATTTAAGCCATGACTTGGGGTGGGATTCAACCCAACATGATACTTCTTGTTACCTTGATGCTGGTAAGAAGATCCTGGAAGTTCTTGGGAGGAAGAACTATGGAGGTGTTCAGAGGAATCACATAGCATTTGTTCAGGGTTAGGTCAAGGTAGGCCGTCAACATCTGCAAATAGAAGGAAAAAAAGGTAAGGAAAGTGGAAGGAAAGTGAACTACTTGTCATTATGACACAGCACACCACAGCACACAACGAAATGTGACCTCTCCATTTTACCCATCACCAAAGTGAGCGAGGGGGCATCTTAAGCTTGGGGAGCATTGTGTCGGGAGAGTGCCATGCTGAGAGCACCTCAGTGGTAACTTGGCAGCTGGTGGACTCAAACTTGAAACCTTACGGATCCAGTACTCAACATACAAACATCTTTGTGTGTGTGTGGGTGAGCGTATGCACCAACCCTCGGGAAATCATGCACAATGGTGGCGGGATCTCCGTTCTCAAACTCAGGAACAGGAACGTTGATCAGCTCCACCTGCTCCTCCTGCAGGATTCTGATCTTCTCCTCCAGCAGGTAGAGGTGGTGAGAGCTGGAAAACTCCACGTGCACCTGCAGAACACGTGTATGTTATTAACCAACCCATTGACCATCATTTCTTCTGAGTCTTTCGGTCCTACCTCCTCCTCTTCGTCTCTGATCATATAGTCTTCTTCACGGTATTGGAGTCCACACACAAACACCTCACCGTTCTAAAGACACAAACAAACGGACACAAAATGACAAAGA
Source organism: Cynoglossus semilaevis (assembly GCF_000523025.1). NCBI lineage: Eukaryota > Metazoa > Chordata > Actinopteri > Pleuronectiformes > Cynoglossidae > Cynoglossus > Cynoglossus semilaevis. The sequence continues at coordinate 376,555 of NC_024322.1, read as the reverse complement.
AAGACTAAGATTTTGAACCACTGTATCAATTGGTAAAGTTTGTGAATAGAAAGTCTTTGCAATAAATAAAACTGTTGTCGAGCGCCTCCCTTTTCAAACAATTCGGTTTAAGAACAACATTTTTAACCAAAAGTTGCCCCAGTTGTCAGACCATAACTCGGTTGCCAAACAAGTGACAATACCACGCAAGCAGCAAGTGATCACTAAGTGACTCGGTGTGTGGCGTCAGTCTTGCCTCATCCCGCACTCGGGGTATATATGCTAAGAACTGTTGTCTGATTTTGCCAGTATTTATTGCAAAAGTTGTTTACTCGTAACATGGAAAAGTGGTATTTCGGGTAGCGCGTATCTTGAAGAATCATTAAGAAAATGTAGAAAATTCAGAAGTCCTCCATACCCTTATGGGTAGTCAGTTTGGAAATTCAGAAGTCCTCCATACCCTTATGAGTAGTCAGTTTGGCAAAAAATAAAATAAAAAATAAAAAAATAACCCTTTTCAATGTGAATAACCTTAAAATAATAAAACCAAGATATGAATTCATCAATATTAATGATAAAAAAGGCATTTTATGTATCATTAATAAAAAAAATATATGCATTGCACCAAAACACATCATTAGGTTATAATATTCAAAAATACTGAATACATTTATTTTCACTGTAAAATCAACTGGTTGATGTGGTCCATGATTATCGAACAGATTCAACTTCTCACCTCAGAATAGTATCTGAACAGATAAACTCCGCCCACCACCACACCTGACAACATGAGGGCCAGACCAAGACACATGCACCAGCACCAGGCTTGGTTTTGCTGACGAGAAACAGGAACCACAGCGGGTTTGGCTGCTTCAGGATCCTGAAGGAGGGAGACAAGAGAGTACGGCGTTCAGCCATGTCTTTAAAACATAACAAGAATTGCAAATAATAAACAGTGAACGGGATTGTGTTTTGACTGTATACATACTCAAACAGAACATATTAATGTATAATTTGTGAATTCTACATATTTTTCAATTCTTACTGGGTTCCTGAGAATTGTTTCAGCAGTACAACCACAAATTGTTCTTTGTGCTACCCCAAACAAGTACACTGTGTCCACAATTATTAGCCTGTTCTTTGTGCTACCCCAAACAAGTACTCCTCAATATTTTGACAGGTGCTATGTCTGGGCACTTTATCGAGTTTGTATGGCATGAATAACACAACATAAAAAGGGATTGCTCCAAAGACTTTAACAAGATCTGCATGTGACAGAAGAAAGCTATATTCTGATAGAAACCCATAGTAAAGGTAGAGAGGACCATCCCTGTTTAATACACATGTCCACAATTATTAGCGAAGTGCGTTATGAGGCAGCTTCTTTTCCTCTGCCAAAATGGGCTATAGAAGACCTTTATATTGACTATAGGAAATCAAAAATTGTAAACTGTTTTTCACAGTGTTGTAGCGCTTGTATCGGAAAACGTGCTTCAGTATTCTAGGCGTTTCAACATCTCTGGTGACATTATGTGACCACCAAGTTGCTTTAACAACCACATTGTGGTTGCAAGGAAGATGTGATCAACAAAACCCTTTCAATCTAGTAAGAGTGTGCTGGAAGCAGACAACGGCACGGGGTGGTTGGAAGTGAGAGGCCAACCTTGTGCAAGTGTACAGTAAGGACATATCCTGCTGCCTCCGCAACATCTGCCGTACACAGTCAATAAATCAGCCGATAGTTCACAGATAGCAGCCGTTGTAGCTGTGTGTGTGTGTGTGTGTGTGATTCTGTCTGTGCACTCCACTCATGACACACACCGTTCCACATGCATGATGTGTTCTCTTCTTCCACAAAAGGTTGAAGCAGCTTGTAGATCTCATTAATATGTTAGTTGTCCAGACACAGTGACGCATTCAAACATGATATACCCATGCCATGATGGGTAGAAGAAAGATATCTTGCTAGTTGAGTTGGAAGTTGCCTCTGCCTACATTTTTATGCCATTTTACCTGACTTGATTTAGATGTGATTTACCAAAATCTGAGCCGCAAGCAGGAAGAGGTACAGTGAAGTTTTGACAGCAAAAAAAAAAAAAAAAAAAAAAAAACAGGTTCCCAAAACCAAATTTCAAAAGAAACTATATTTAGTGATTAAATGTTGCACAGTGTCAAAAGCTTACAAACAGCATTAGCCCACTAACCACTAACGGTGACGTTTCACCCTAATATTATTCACTGTGTTTTCTGAAGTCAAAAGTCGACGCAACTAACCACCAGGACATTTTAGAGCACTTCATGCTTCCTTCTGCTGACAAGATTTATGGAGATGCTGATTTCAATTTTCCAGCAGAACCTGACAATCTGCCCACACTGGTGCCAGAAAACTCAGCTGACCCATAAAGAATCGTTTGACTATCATCAAGATGAACATACAACAAACACCCAAAAAGCAAATGACCTGAAGGCTGCTATCGTAGTAGCCGGGCTTCTATTACAACTCAGGAGTGCCACAGTCTGATCACATCAATGTCCTGCTGCATTAAATCATTGTTCATCATGGCCACTGAGAGTGGACGCTGGCATGTATCTTGCCGCTGCTCTATTGTTTTGTTTATGTACAGTGTCCTTGGGTGACTTGAAAGGCGCTTATAAATAAAATGTATTATTATTATTATTATTATTATTATTATTGTGCCTTTTGCTCTGCTTGCATTTTGCTCTCATTCTGTGATGTAAATGTAGCAGTGCACACTTGTGCTGTGAGCTGCACCCCGTCCCACGAACACAAACAGTAGTTCCACTTTCAGTGCGTTTCAAGAGAGAAAGAAGAGGAAGTGGATTATTTACTTGGTGAGAATGGCAGAAAAAAGCAGCCTTTGGCTGAAAAGAAAGGGGAACAAAACTTTCGTAATTTGGAACTTTGGCCTTGAGCACTCATGTAAACAAACTGGTGAGTTTCACAGTGTTTTTTAATGTTGTTTAATATTTAAATTAAACATATACTAATCATACAATCTTATTACCACATAGTTTTTGATATTTAATTTTTTTATCATTTACATATATATTATTTAAATATTTTCACTTCGGTTTATTTTTTGGCAGTTCCTTGAACTGCCAAAATAAAATAAATTCAATAAAATAAAATGATCAAATCAGTGAATAATTATTTTGAACAGTCATGGTTTCAATATGAATGAAAACCATTGTGATTATGATTGCGCGGTCCTGGAGTTAAAAGTCAGAACATACTTTAGATATGAACATATTACTCGGAAGCCTGACTTTTGTGTTTATTACTGTATTCAACAATACTTGATTTATTTTCTTTCGGCTTGTCCGTTTTTCAGAGCGAATCATGGTTTTCCATCTCTCCCTGTTCTCTGCATCTTCTCTTCTCTGATTCCAACTATCTGCATGTCCTCCCTCACTGCATCCACATATCTCCTCTTTGGCCTTCCTCTTTTTCTCCTACCTAGTAGCTCCATCTCTAAGATTCTTCTACCAATGTATCCACTGTGCCCCCTCCGCACATGTCCAAACCATCTCAATCTGGCTTCTCAAGCTTTTTCTCCAAACCTTCCTGTCCATCCTTGTCACTCCTAAAGAGAATCTTAGCATCTTTAACTCTGCCACCTCCAGCTCCGACTCCTGTCTTCTGCCTATTGCAGAGATAATACCTTTCAAATAAGCCGAAATAATGCAAAGTTAATCGCTGGCTGGTTATGACTGTAATAGCTTGACGCAGATAAGATTGATAAAAAAAATTTAAAAAAGTAACTAAATGTTAGCAAAAGCATAATTGAAACTGAAAGTCCTGTTGCAGCTAAAATGAAAACAAGAAATTAAATTAAATGAATTAAATTGTAACGCCTATCGTATTGCGGTGTAATAAAAAAAATACATTTTTTATTACATTTTGGTCGTGTATAAAGGTCGATGAAAAACGGGGGAAGTCTATTTATTTATAAATATATACGTATTACAGATTACTGTAGTCGATGTTGTTGATATCAATTGTTTTTAAACAGGGATTATATTTCCTAATTACGACAAAATTACTTTGGATACCGAAACTTTCAAACATGTTTTAACTTGTTCAAGAATGTGCGGCCCTGGTGAAGCGGTCGACGAACTGTTAATGTACTATATCGAACACGCCTTCGTCAATAAATAAAAATGACTTTAAATCTCTATTGCTAATCTAAAAGGTAACAAAATGGGTGGTAAACACAGAACCGGACAACAGTTGTGTTCGCTGTCTCCTTCCGCCGTTTTTTCAGACTCACTGTGTTCTCAGGAAGAAGACTTTTCGCGTCCCATTTCACTTCTTTCTGTGTCAACGCAGAGCTGAAAGACACTTTCACCATGGTGACTGTGGTCTGCAACTCTTAAAACTGAAGTAATAAAGACAAGCGAATCCGAAAAGAGGGTCCTGCGTGTTGTTTTGTTTGTCTCTGTCCCTCTCTTACTGTCTCTCTCTCTCTCTCTCTGTCTCTCTCTTTGTCTTTGACTCTCTCTCTCTCTTGCCCTCTCTTTTCCGGTCAGCGCTTCAAACTAAAATAAACATGACCTGCGTCACCAGTAGACGTTTTTTCCAGCGCGATAACGAAAACAAAAATGCTGATTGTAACAGACATGAGATCACAATTAAAATTAAAAAGCATATTTATCTGTAGCAGCATGAATACATATATTTTTCAAAATAATTAAATGGAATAATTCTTTTAGAAAAAACAAACAAAACAAATGTATTAAAATTACTTTACAGCTAAAACCATATGTATTAATATTATTTAAAGGACCACGCTATAGAGTGGGAAAAATTTTGTACGTTAATAGTAATCAGTTACCGAAAGTAAAGCTTGTTATAAAATGTTATAATGAAGTAATTACTGCTAAATTTTAAAAACACACATATTTATGTTAATTTATATTAAAATTGTGAAGCAATTACTTCAAATTCAGTTATCTAAAAAAAAAAAAGCATTGACTATCATTTTAAGAGCGCATAGAAAAAGATTAAAAAGAGAATTTTACGCCACTTCCCGTTCTGCGTAGTAGCAGTCGCAGCAGCAACAGAAACTAACATGGCGGCGGCGGAGAAAGCGACAAAAGATCGTTTGTTGTCGGTATTGGATGATCTAGAGGTCTTATCTCGGTAAGTAGGAACTCTTAGTGTTTACATTTTCTCATTTTTGTATTTTTTTTTATTTTAAATGTTTCGACTATTAGAGTTACTTTGAAACAATGAAACACGCTTCTTTCGTCCGCCGTTTGCGGCTCTGCGGAAACAAGCTTATGTCACTTTAAAAATATAGGTGAATGAAAACAACAAAATAAACAGTATATATACAATAGCTGATGTTGTTTTGAAAGAAAAATGCAATTTAGTAAGTGAAGTTTGTGAGTTTGAAGTTACAAGATCTAACATTTCTTATGAAACTGAGTAGTAAATATATTTTATAGTGTCGCAAACATAAACTATCTTCTTTTTTTTTAATTAAAGGGTGACTATAAAGCGTTTAACCAAACAACTGCATCCCAATAGTTATTGATGAAGATAAGACATTTGGGAATTTCCATGGGGGATGAAACCAGGACAGTAAAGGATGCAGTCACAGAATGATGCAGTTAGACAAAACTAAGATTTTGAGAGACAGTTGCTCAGACAGGCCCAAGTTTAGAAAATCTGGTAAAGATACAGACATTTAGAAATGGGATTTTGTTTATAATGTGAAGGTAAAGCTCGCAGGCTTCAAGATACGATACGTTTAATCCGTTCCACAACAGCACTCGTATGTCGAGCCGCTGGTATCTCGATTGCATTTTCCCCATTAAAATAACTAAAAAACAATTAATTAGTTCCAACACCCCAGAAATATATACTATTAATTAATTAAATTAACCCCCCATCTAAACATCAAAACATAGATATAAACAAATATATTGATAATATAAAATAATAGTAATTAAGAAAACATTTGATATAAAATGGGTAAAATAACTCAGCGAGGGACAGTGTCCAGACAGTGTGAGTGTCCGGAGAGAATAAAGCTGTACTACTACTAGGCATGCAACCTAAACACCATGTTAAAAGAAAAGAAATTAACCAGGCAGACATGACATCTGGATGGACGTTATGTCTGCCTGGTTCTATTCTCTGTGATATGTGCCTCTGTTCCCCTTCTTGTTGAAAGTGAGCTTCTTGCCATTGTGACATAGCACACAATGAGATGTGACCTCTGCTATTAACCCATCACGAAAGTGAACAGTGGGCAGCTTTAAGTGCCCGGTCAGCAGTGTATGGGGACGGTGCCATACGCAGAGCACCGCAGTGGTAACTTGGCAGCTGGTGGACTCGAACCTGACCCAAGTCCGCTTTCTTAACCACTAAGCCACCACTGCCCCAAGAACTTAAGAAGTTAAGAGTTCCCTGCATGCTGTTTATAGCAGCCAATTGAAACAAAAAACAAAAGCCAAATGAAAAAGCATCTGCTCTTAGATTGTGGGATGTAATAAATCTCAAGTAACAGAAGGGGGCTCTTTTTTTTTTTTTTTCAGGGAGATGATTGAGATGTTGGCTCTGTCCAGGAGTCAGAAGTTGCCTCACCCAGGAGAAGATGCTCAGGTAATGGCATCACCTCTGGCACAGAATTGCATGATTGAAGCATGGTTCAATACTGTCAGGATTAAAGGGTTTGTTCTGGTCTTCAGATCCTGGAGCTGCTGGTGCAGAGGGACAGAGAGTTCCAGGAGCTGATGGAAGTGGCTCAGCAGCAGGGCAAAATCCACCGAGAAATGCAGCAGCTGCAGAAAGAGGTGGAGAAGAGAGATAGTGACATCCAGCAGCTGCAAAAGCAGCTGAAAGAGGCAGAACAGGTCCTGGTAGGTGATTGGAATAATACAACATTATACAATACAACAGTGATGTTTCTGCTAAACAGTTTTTACTTGTTTTATTTAACATCAAAGGCCAAAAATAGAACATCATCAAGACTGTGAAGCTGCTTCTCTTGTATTCACGTTTTCAGGCCACAGCAGTTTATCAGGCGAAAGAGAAACTAAAATCCATTGACAAAGCCAGGAAAGGTCAGGCTTCGATTAATGATTAAATGAACCGACTGATTAACCGATACATTTTTTTTTTTTATTCAAATAAAAAAAATAATCATTTATGACATTTGTTTTCTACAGGAAGTATCTCCTCAGAAGAAATAATTAAATATGCTCACAGAATCAGTGCCAGTAATGCTGTATGTGCTCCTCTGAATTGGGTACCAGGTGGGTATCATTTTGTCTTATCAGTATGTGTCATGTGTGTCTGGTTTCCTCACAGTTTTTTGACCATATGACATTTTTTTCATCCAGGTGATCCACGACGACCTTATCCCACAGACCTGGAGATGCGCAGTGGGATTCTTGGTCACATGGCAAATATGCCAACCAATGGCGTTAATGGTCATCTGCCAGGCGATGCATTGGCTGCTGGGAGGTTGCCAGGTAAGCAGGGCTGCTGCCAACCTGACGATATTGATAGTCTTCTTTTCATTATCTTTGGTGGGAAGGACTGCTTGACTTTGGGGAAAAAAAATCTTAATAAGATTATTTTGACCAATATTGAAACAGCAAATGTGATATTTTACTTTCTTAATCTTTCTGCAGAATTAAAAAAAAACAGAATATTTAAATATTGCGTGAAAGTGAATGCAATCAGCAATGAAATGTACTTCTAAAATCTTATGAAAACAAATATATGAAAAAAGTAAAAAAAAAAAAAGGGTTTTCATTCGATTAATGTTTTTAATCGGGTGAATATCCAGGTAGCTCTGGATTAATCAATGGCTCAGTGGATCTATAGTGCAGCAGTTAGCACACCTGTTAGCCAGTTAGCATGCCTGCCGTGCAAGCAGTGTCCTTGGTTTGATTCCTGTGTGTCAGTTGCAACCACTTACTCGATGGTGCCTCTCGTGAAACCTGTGTTGGCTGCAAAGATTCGCAATGTAAATTTCCCTCTTGTGGAACAAATAAGGGACTCATTTATTGTTATTATTAGTATCATTCTGAATGTAGCCAATAACTTAATTACAGAATTTAAAATGAAAAACATCCACAGGACCTAGAGGATTGACCCAGGGATGACATAAAAGGACATGATATTTAATGTAATATATGAAAAAATACATATATATATATTAAAACATATTTTTATGCCCTGAACCAACTAATAATCATTCTAACAAATGTAAAATTCCTGTATATGTGTTAATGAAATTCATATCTTCTGAGTCAGTGTGGTCTGACACTGCTTTCTGTCTCTGCCTTCTGTGTCAGACATCCTAACTCCTCACTACCCCTGGCAGTCGTCAGACATCGCAGCGGGGATGCTGCCACCTCACCACACCAACGACTTTGGCCTGGACCCTCCAGGACACAACAAAGAGAACGAAGACGATGTAGAGGCCATGTCCACAGACTCATCCAGCAGCAGCAGCGACTCGGACTGAAAATGTGTTTGTGTGTTTTGGACATTCGGGGATGCATATGTGTGTATAGGTTATTTTCAATTACAGTATAGTTTTTTCCTATTTTATTGGCTACGTTTTGGAACTAATTGAAGCACAGATTTCTGCTGCACTCTACCAAAAACTTATATACCAGGGGCAGATTTTGAACAATTAAGTAGGATTGTTTCAGTTCACTGTGAAACCACAAAGTTCCAAAAGTAGGTGAACATCACGGTGGCTCTATCAGTAAAAAGGTCATTACAGTCCATTACAGCTATATAAAATAACTCTGTTTGTAAATGAAGGTTTTTCAAACATGAAATGCAAACAGTCCTACTCATCATTATAGACATCACTTCCTGGTGTCTGTGGTACAAGTACATGTTATTCTTTGGTACTAGTTTCACATATTTCCGTACAAATGTTTTTGTATGTGTAAATGTTTGTGTATATATTGTATGTAAATAAATGATCTTTGAAAAAAAAAAAGTTTGTACTAAGGTTATTCTAGGCTCTTGCTGCACACAGAAACTCATTAGGTTTAAGTCAAGACATTTATATATACTAGAATAGTCTTTATTGACATTGTTTGGTTAGAACATAACAAAATTGGGGAAGGCTTCTTCACAGGTGTATCACAGATAAATACTTACAACATTACTCTGCTGTAATAGTCATTTACATAAACAACAAAACAAAAAAAACAAGCAGCGATCAGCACTACAATGACACCAATGGCAAGAAATTTACTTAAATATTAATAATATAGATTTGTCATATGTCTCATGTCAAATGGAAAGAATCACAATTAGCGAGCGTTTAAAATTTATTTGACTTTGTCAAGCATTGACAGGGTGTCCATGAGGTGCTAAAATATTAAAGGTTGATAAATCAATTTCAGCAAATTTAACTCTTAATTGTGATACTCTTAGATATTACATTTTGAGGGTGCGCATGGTTTGGCTGACCTATTTCACTGCAAAAAATGTGCATGAATGTATTCATTTTATTCTCTATGACTAAAGATAACCGAGGGAGGAAGATGGGGAAATGTAAGATTTCACACGCCTTGTTGGATAATTCAGATTTTTTTTTACAAAATAGCTGAAGCCTGTGACAGATAAGGCTTGCTTTATTTTAAAGAAGAAAATCAGAGTTTAGTTTGGAGAAAGATATTCATCAACAAACTTTTTTTACGGACAAAAACAAAATAATCTGCTATGTTAAAAGACTATGATGAAATGTAATGAACACACCCGAAAATTTAAATATATTTGGGAACCTAATAACATTTTTATTTGTACAAAACACTGAATGTGTTGCTGCCACCTAGTGACTAGAGACTTGTTATCATTCACGCACTACAGAAGTGGCCCATCTATGTCCAGCATGCCATATTTCATTGGAGGCCCCCACGCTCTCCCTGGCACCTCACTGTGAGGTTTTCTGGAAAGTTTTGAAAAGTCTTCAGATGATATTAGAATTAGCTTGAGGATTTTTGTCCACAAATCTGTTTTACTTTCAGTTATCAAACAAAGGCAATAGGATTCCCAAGGCAAAAACCTCGAAAACATGTGTGCTCAGTGCATTCTGTTTATTTTATGTTTGTCTTTAAGGCCCCTTCAATTCTATCTGAATGTGTTTAATTCGTTATTGTGTTGGGTCGGTTATGAAAGAAGTGGCTTTTACGACATTTAGGTTTCTCTTTGTCTGGGAGCCAGAGCATTTCTTTTCTCTCGTTTCTTCAATTTGTGTAACTTCCCCTATGCATTTGTGTTGCATAACTTTCTCCAACGTATTTGTGTTACACAAACTCTCCTCCTCTATTTCCACCAAACGACCAACACCGACCATTACGATGGAAAAAGCAATTAGTTACGTTGTCTGTAATTGGAAAAGTAACCCCATAACTGACGCCGTTTATTATATGGCTGATATTACCGTCACTGAATGTAATTAGATAAATAAATAATATAATTGTATTTATATTTTATGTGTTATTATTAAAAAACAAAATATCACAATATCAAAATATAAAAATGTTTAATATCTTTATCATATTTAGAACGTACGTATGTATCTTCAAAGGGGCCACTGTCCTTCTGTCACTGAGCCGAGTACACTACGCATGCGTGTACATACGGCTTGTCAATAGAGAAGACATGGCGGCGTCCCTGTTCTACGGCCGACTCACGGCCACTCTTAAAAACTGCTGTGGCAGAAGCTCCATTACCTCCTCCTCAAAGGTGAGACTATGTCTGTGGCAAAGCAACTCTGGGAGGCGTCAGCGGTGCGGCTCCCTGGCCTCACCGTGGCTCTGCCAACGGCTGTTGTGACGCCTTTTTACTTTGACATTCACTCATGTTACTTATTGTTTTGGCTAACATGCTAACGCAGCAGTGAAGGTTAGCAGCAGCTCTCATCACGGACAGAGCAAAAGATAGCCCGAAAACCCTGTACCCAATTGTCGGCTTTTAATGACGCCAGCCAGCTGTGAGAGACAGAAGGATGCAGCAGAAATGGGCTGTCAGTTACAAAGAGTTTTACTCCTGATTTATTATGCTGTTATTCAGGGGTAATTAAATCCTGTTCAGATATTTGAATCCAGTTTTCTCCCTGTATACCCAGATAGTTTAGTACTGTTTAATTAAAATGTTTTCCTATTATTTACTTTTCATTTCAACTGTTATTCTTTTGTATTTATTCCTTTGTGATTTGTAGTGTTTTCATCTTAAAATGTTTTCCTATTATTTACTTTTTATTTCAACTGTTTGTTTGTATTTATTCCTTCCTGATTTGTAGTGTTTTCATTTAGTGTAGAGATGTATTGATTTTTCTCAAAGCTTTTACCGCTTGTATTTTGAGTTTTTTTGAGTATCCAGGGGTAAATACCGCCTTTTCAAATGGTATTTGGGATTTGCTTTGGATTACTTAACAACATTTAGAAGTGCTGTACTTCTGGTTAACAGCTTTGTGCTGTTCAATATCATTTAGTCTTTTTTTTATTTTTCCTGTTTAGCAGGTTCTTGGTGGATCTTCCCTTTTCAGAGGACTGGTGTCTCCTCAACTGCAGCAACAGCAGCAGAGAAACCTGTCTCTCCATGAATACATGAGCATTGGGCTCCTAAAGGAGGCTGGAGTCATGGTGCCTGCAGGAATGGTGGCCAGCTCGCCAGATGAAGCGTACAGCGTGGCCAAACAAATTGGTGAGAATCTCCAATAATGTTTCATTATCAATAAAAACTAATTTTGATCTAAATGAAAAAAAACTGAGGAGTGGGTATGTTTCCTGATTTTTTTTTTTTTACTTATTGTTAATCAGTTTCAGCATCTACATAATAATAATAATAATAATAATAATAGCTCTAAAAACATGTTTGACCAAAATATGTTTTGTATAGATATATTATCTATAATATGTTTTAATGCTCAACTACAATTACTGGCTAAAAGATCCTGCACATGTTGCCCCTCTCCATCATTCGGGACACGTTGCAATATGTTACATGACAAAGCGTATGCACAGCACAATGTGGCAAATTCATTTTAAAAAATTTAAAAATGTAGTTTTAAAAAAAAAAAAGTGTTCGTGATCATTTGGAGCTGTTGAGATTAGAAGTAAAAATTCAATTTGTTGTTAGTTCGAATTCAGGGCCCATCCAAATTCACTCAAGGTTTAATTATAGGATATCCTCCCCCACCTTGTGTCTTCAGTGGCCTCAGCTGTCACAGCACATTCTTCCAAACTCTGACGTGGACTTCCTCTGGTTTTTTTTCTTCTTTCAACACCATGTTTTTTGTCCTGTCTCAAGGATTAAACTACCGTGCTATAAAGAACTTGTGTTAAACAAAAAGGCGAAACCTGCCTGTCCTTATTTTTTTACTTTGTGAAACATTTGTCAAACATAAATGTAAGATTGTTCTGGTGCATTCATTTATTTTTTTTTACCTCTTAAATGGAAGTATCTTTATTATTTGGTCTTTGAGATATCTGCAACAATATATCTCAGTTTGTTTTAGTGGCAGTTTGGACTAGTAATCTTGAGTGTTTTAGCCTTGCCTTGTAGCTATATTCTGGAAAATTGTACGTTTGTCTCAATCAAGTAGTTGAGGCTAGATTGGCATTGTCACTGAATAGGCCTCTCATACATAGCATTTCCTTCATTTAAACAAATGTCTGTTTATTTTTATAATTATTATTACTAACAGTAAACTAGTGTTCCAGAATAACTACTTAATTCAGCTCTTTAATCTATTACATATCTATACTATTATAATACTCTAAGTATTTCCATGTACTGTTCAAGTTTTCTTTGACAAAATCATTTAAAAAAAATTAACTTAAACTTCTCTTTATCACAATCTATCTGTGTGGCATTTTTAAAAAAAATCATTGTACCACATTCTGCACCCCTACTTGGCCCCCCAAACCAGAATTCTAGACACACCCCTGCAAAACACCTTATATGGTTTAAGTGCTAGTAAATCTCACTTTCTCTTTGTTTCTTGTTTTTCCCCCCATAATCCATCACTCACCTTCTCCCTCTCTCACTCTCAGGTACTAAAGACCTGGTGGTTAAAGCTCAGGTTCTCGCAGGAGGCAGAGGAAAGGGGACATTTGAGGGAGGACTGAAGGGCGGCGTCCGAATTGTTTACTCGTATGTGTAAACGAAAACCATCTCTAAAATAACATGTGATGCTAAGCAGAGCTGAAACGTTTTTTTTTGTTGTTTGTTTTTTTCTCTCCTTCTTTTCTCTTCTCCCTGATTTCTCCTCTTTTCCAGTCCAGAGGAAGCACGGGACATCTCATCTCAGATGATTGGCAGGAAGTTGTACACCAAACAGACAGGGGAGGCAGGTCGTATTTGTAACCAGGTCTTCATCTGTGAGCGCAGGTATCCGCGCAGAGAGTATTACTTTGCCATCACCATGGAAAGGTCCTTTCAGGTTAGGCTATAGATGAGTTATTCACCCCACTTTCTTCTTTTTCTCTGCTTCTCCCCCTCTTCCACCCCTCCCCCCCCTAACTTGTCCACCGTCAATTTGCCACTCAGATAATCAACTCCTGTAATCTGCCTCCTGGATGAACCATCTTGTTCCTTAGCTCTGCTCTGAAATCAAAACTAGATGTTTGACTCCTGAATCTGCCTGTAACTCCCTATTGCTCCGACAGGGCCCCGTTCTGATTGGCAGCTCACAAGGCGGAGTCAACATCGAGGATGTCGCCGCGGAGAATCCAGACGCCATTGTAAAGGAGCCAATTGACATTGTGACGGGTATTAAGATGGAGCAGGCGGTGAAGGTAGGACCACTGACAACTGTATGTTGGAACTGTCCACTTCCATTGACATATTTCATCAAAGACTGTTTCTTTTTTTTTTTTATAGGTAGCAGAGAAGATGGGCTTCCCCGAGGCTCTGATAAATGAAGCAGCGGAAAACATGATCAAACTGTATAATCTGTTCATCCAGTATGACGCTTCAATGCTGGAGATCAACCCCATGGTGGAGGACTCTTCTGGCATTGGTGCGCTATTTCAGACTTTCGGTTTCATCCAACCAAATTTTAAATCAGTCAACCAATCAATAATTATTTATACAGAAGGGCTTCGGTTTACCACGTTGCATAAATTCAATAAGAAAGTGTAGCTCCATCATTCTGACATTTGGCATTTGTGAGGTTGAAACAAATTTCTTGCAGGAACTAGTTGGCATGGACAAATAAGATGTCACAGAATACTTCTTTGTTTATACTCCTCAGTTGTATACCATACAATGGATTGTGTTTCAGTCACTTTCTATTGTTTGTTTTGTGGGATTTTTGCCCTTCATTATGGCTCTCAAGCGTAAATCAGTTTCTTCTGATGGTTATGTGAATGCCGACTTAAGGCAAAAAAAATCACATCACGTTGTGCCGTAGGAATGGAATTATGTTGCAAGTCAAGGAACCCCGTACAGTGTTCCCTCTCTATATCACGGTTCTCCTTACGCTCTCTCTCTCAGCACGTTGCAGATTTCTTGTTTTAATCCGATCTTGCGAAATGTTTGCTATATTGCAAAAATATAGCAAAAATAATTATACACATATGAAAGTTTTCGCTTTAAAAATGTGGATTCTCGTTTTGAAATTGAGATAAGTGCATTTGCAAATGCTGCTAGCTTTGTTTACCCGGATGAGATTGTACAAAGTACGGTGTATTATTGGCTAATTGAGCATGCTCTTCTGTTCCTGATGCTGATTGGCTCATGCATCGTAGCACCTCTCAGCATCTCCCCTTGTCTGTCGGCCACTCTCTCGTTCACTCCGCTTTACAGTCTGTCGGCCACTCTCTCGTTCACTCTGCTCTATGTACAACTCTACTGTGCATATAATTGTCTGGGATAGAGTATTACAGTCTAGGGAGGGTTGATAACAGTGTGGAGGAGGTCCGAAAAGGGTATATATATATACGTAACTAACATAATAAGTTCTTTGGTGTATAAAATAATTAAAAGCTAAAAGTAACAAACGTAAAACATAATAAAATACACAGAGGAAGAGAGAATAAAATAGAAACAGAATGGGGGAAAGAAACATAATAAAATACACAGAGGAAGAGGGAATAAAATAGAAACAGGACGGGAAAAAAAGCACATAAAACAGTAATAAAGAAAGTCAAATGTCAATGTTGAAAATTGAGTATTGCACCACCATCTGAGAGGCGCAGTGATTTTCCAGAAGAAAGGTTAAACTTAATTGTAAAAGAAACTCAAACCGAGCGAAGGGAATATAACACAAGCAATGTGCTAAATTTACTTTGTGCTGCGTCTGTTCTATGCTTAACGTTTCTGGTGTGAAGCAGTTTGCTCTGTTTGGTTTCTCTGCAGTGATGTGCATGGACGCTAAGATCAACTTTGATTCCAACGCTGTGTATCGTCAGAAGAAGGTTTTTGACATGCAGGACTGGACTCAAGAAGACCCACGCGATCGGCAGGCTGCTAAAGCGGACCTCAACTACATTGGTCTGGACGGAACAATCGGCTGCTTGGGTTAGTCAGTGGAATGTCAGACACACACACACACACACTCATCTGTTTTTAATGATTAGATTTTAAATGGAGGTTAGTGAACTAAACAGTAGGCCATCGATTAAAATCGTCGGTTGACATATATTTTTGATCATTGAAAAATTCATTTCAGAACAGGAAGTGTTATTCTTCCCTTATCTGTAAAGTTGTATGGCTTTTTTTGCTCTTGAATATCTCAATTAAATAAGTCGGCTTTGCATTCAATTGTCCATATGTTAGAACATGTTAGAACATAAAATCCCACCTCAGTGAAAAAAAAAAAAAGAAATTAATACTTAGCGGAAAAGAAAATGAGTTAGTAGTTCAGTTGCAGAAAAGTATATTTTGTGTACCTTTTTTTTTTTTTTTTTTTTTTTTTTTTGTATTCGTTAGGGTTGTAACACTACAGGAAAGTCACGGTTTACTATATGCCTCGGTATTGACATCCCGGTATATTTTGTTTCCAGTAAACGGAGCAGGTCTGGCCATGGCCACCATGGACATTATCAAGCTCCACGGTGGAACGCCGGCCAACTTCCTAGACGTGGGGGGTGGTGCCACAGCTCATCAGGTGACTGAGGCCTTCAAGCTCATCACCTCTGACAGAAAGGTAAGAACTTTTTTTTTTTTATGTTGGTGTAGCATCATAACCCCAGTAATTATTGCATCACGTTAGAGTGCTGCGAATGATCATCACAGACATTAAACCAGTTTGACTTAATTACTTACTTACATAACATTCACTTAGCAAGTGGCTATATAATCTTTAAAAAAGTGAGACTAAAGCCATGAGATCATTATATCTCATTATATACATCTTTTTGACATTTGCTTGGTGGTGCACCATGGGGTTTTTAGAATGAAAAATGTGCAATGGCTTAAAAAAAAAGGTTGGCTAACACTGCATTAGGAAAGAGTAGAAGAATGATTTAGGTTCTGAATGTTATATCATTCCTCAGGTTCAGGCTATCCTTGTCAACATCTTTGGAGGCATCATGAGGTGTGATGTCATTGCTCAGGGCATCATCATGGCTGTAAGGGACCTGGACCTAAAGATTCCCATTGTGGTTCGGTTACAAGGTAATGGCCAAAAAGGTTGCAGCGATCTTTACAGGGTCTTTAGTTCATCCTTTGATCATTCGACTCTTTTCTTCTTCAGGAACCAGAGTTGATGATGCTAAAGCTCTAATTGCAGCCAGTCCCCTGAAGATTCTGGCTTGTGATGACTTGGATGAAGCTGCTAAAATGGTATCATTTTAAACTTCTATTACTACTCTACTACTACTATTACAGATTGATTTTTTTTTTATGATCCCTTGTGTATATTTTTTTAAAAATTGCAAATAGAATCACAACTCTTGCAATAATCTATTTTTCATATAAAACTGGGTTTCACTTGAGATGGATAAACATGTTTTTTTAAATAATATATATTTACTGACAAGTGTGGCCCACTTAACAGAGAGTTAGGTGCACTATTATATATTTTCTGTGGTTAATTGCATTTCGTAAATTTATTAGCCAGCATCAGTTATTAGATAGCATGCACTTATTGCCTATGTTTTAATTAAATTCTGTTTATGGATGTACGCCAAAAAGAGAACAACTATGAATTTGGAGGGAAAAAAGAAAAGAAAAAAGCTTTACAGTTGTACAAAATACAAAAAAAATCTATGAAGAAACAAAGTGAAACAAATCTAGCTTGAGGTAAGCCGATAGCCAGTGTTGGGGGAAAAAAAAACAATAAAAAGACAAACCACTTTGATTTTAGCAAAAAAAACAAATTATGAAATTAGCCCAAAAACGTTGGCCAAAAAATGTTACTAAGTGTTTTTATGTGTTTTTAGACATAAAAATAAGAACTGATTTGGTTCTGTTTTTATACACCAAATTTTCTTTTTGAATGTTGACACAATTATTCTGCAGTTGCAAAGGCTGACCACTGTATGGCAGTGTTGGGTGATTCTCAGGCGTCCACTGTAGAGGCTTATATGCAACACTGCCATCAAAACCTATTCTTGTCATAGAAAATTACATTTTAATAGCTGTCCACTGTAGTGACCGTCATGCATGAAAGGGTTAATTTCATTATTTATTATTACTCCTTGTTTTCCTCCTCCATCTTCCATTCGTTGGACTTTATTGTTTACTTTTTCCACTAAGTCTTCCTCCCATCTTGCATTAATGTTCTGTTTCCACATAATTTTCTTTTTTCTTTTACTTTTTAATCATATAATCAAATTTTTCATCTCTGCAGGTGGTGAAACTGTCTGAAATTGTGTCTCTGGCTAAAGAAGCTCAAGTGGACATCACCTTCCAACTGCCCATTTAACCGAGCTGCGACATCTGACCTACCTCTGCTCTGCCTCTGTCACTCCATTATTGTTCCGACTACAGGAGAAAGAGCGTCACTGCGCTTAAAATATTTTCTGCCTTTCTCTCGCACAAGCTCCTAGTAAGTGGGTATGCTCAAAAACCCCTGCTTCCCACATGTGACTCCTCTTATCCAACACAGACAGACACTCACATCCGCCTGTTCATTTTATAAACACAGAGAAACCGAAGAGACAGGAAAAGGACAGGAACTGTTACATCATTTATGTTTGTTTGGAATTCAGTGCACATTTAGGTGCATGCACGTCTGAAGAAAACGGTAATAAATACTGATTTATGTCCTTCACATTTTGCAGTACTTTCTTGTTTGAAAAACAAAACTATCTACACGAAAGATTCTGAGCTTTATTGGCTTCCAAAGACTAAAACAAAAATGATCATTTTCTTCTATATCTCAGTAAAGCCTCGAGCTACAGTACCACTGCTGCCCAGCAGAGTAGGTTACAAAACAACTTTGACCCCATAAGAATCAAGAAACACCGTAAATGTTTTATAAAAAAAAAAAAAGCTAACATCAGTTGGCTTCAAGATAAATATTGTGATATGAAATGTGAAACTTTACAGTTTTAGACACAACATCCTTTGCGTACAGTGTTTGTTGAGTTTTGTTTTTCAATTAATAGTGACACAATAATGCTCACTGACGAAAAGGAAGGTATCATAGATGTGGATCTTCAAAGCAAAAGAAAACACTGGAATTCGATTGTTCGTCTGGTTTTATCATGTCCTACTGTCACTGTGATACGAACTAGACCATTTTCTCAACTTAGTTATGAGGTTCTGTCTAGGGATGTCCGATAATATCGACCAACCAATATAATCTGCACGATATTAGCATAATTATGTAATATCTCGACGAATCGTTATCCTTTTTTTTTTTTCCTACGATAATAAAAACCTGATAACGCAATGCCTGGGTTTTGGCAAATATGCTGGAATTGCTTTTAGGGTGCTGAGATTTTGGGAGCAAACGGCTGCACATCGGTATCGGGTGATATCGAAATCGCGGAATGTTTGGACAATATCGGATATCGGCAAAAAGTTAATATTGGACATCCCTAGTTCTGTCTAATGTCAGGGTGGTCTCCACGTCCTGAGGAATATTCCATCAGAGGAGTGGATCCTCCTCATGTTGACTTTTATTTATCTTGTAAATATCCAAAGTGATTTCTGGTTCTGTATTATATATATAGTTCTGACAGAGAAAGACACAAATAAATACAGAGAAGTATGACAGGACTGTGGTGTTTTCTTTTAAATTAAGGAACTATTGAGCTGCGGAATAGAAAAAGCCTCTTTGATGAGAGGTGAAACGCCTTAAGGGAAACAGCGGTACAACCTCTACTTAACTGCTTTGCGTCTGTTATTTTATTTTTCACTATCAACTAATGTATGACTTTTATTCTTGTCACTCCTAAAGAGAATCTTAGCATCTTTACCTCTGCCACCTCCAGCTCCTCCTCCTGTCTTCTGCCTATTGCTACCGTCTCTAAACCATACATCATGGCTGGTCTCACCACTGTCCTGTAAACCTTTCCCTTCACCTTAGCTGACACTCTTCTATCACAGATCACTCCTGACACTTTTCTCCAGCTGTTCCATCCTGCCTGCACTCTATTCTTCACCTCTCTTCCACAGTCTCCTCTGCCCTGCACAGTTGATCCTAAGTACCTAAACTCCTGCACCTTCACCACCTCTGCTCCTTGTAACTTCACTATTTCACTGTTCTCCCTTTCGTTTACACACACGTACTCCGTCTTGCTACGACTGACTTTTATTCCTCTTCTTTCTAGTGCAAACCTCCACCTCTCTAGGTTCTCTTCTAGCTGCTGCCTACTCTCACTACAGATCACAATGTCATCTGCAAACAACATAGTCCATGGGGGACTCCTTTGCATGTCTTACGGGATTGTTTCCCAATCTTTTTTGAGTCACAGTACATATTTAACATTTAAAAAAAAACAATGGAGCACCACCAAATAAAAATGTCACAAAAAATATATGTAATAAAGAATAATGATCTTCCAGTTTCAAATTACTAGTAATTTCCATACTCGGAGTGAAACCTTTCAGTTCCTTGAAATATTCCGCAGGGATTGAAAACAGCTCTTGGTCTCTCTTCTTTTTAGCTTTTGCAGTCATCTTCTACTACCTATGCATATATGTATGTATTTTCTCCGCCTGGGGGGGCAGGTCAGGAGCAGATAGATGGAGTGTTTGTGTGAACATTTTGATGTTCTCTCCCACGACATAGTAACAAAAGATAGGAAGGCCACGTATTCCAAATCACATCAATCTTATTTTATTTGTTACTATGCAAATAAAAAGAAAATTCAATGATAAGTATGTGCTGTATATATTAAAGGAAAATACAATTCTCATAGTATAAAATAATATAAAAAACATGTTTTTAGGAATAGGAAACGTTAACAACTGCAATAGCAAATGAACGTGTCTTTGAAATTCACATTATAATGTCACCAAAGTCAAGAGCGCACTTAAAGCAGCTATTACTTGAACAAATATAACAGAAAAAGCTCTAAGCAGTGCTACTGTCTCAGCTGCGAGTAACGCAGTTAACTTGGCACATCCTATTACAAGCCACAAAAGAGACTAGTTGTGGCTTTAAATGTTAGTTTGAAGTGGTTTCTTGCATGATCGACAAAAAAAAACAAACAAAAACACACACACAGGCACAGCCTTTCAGCAACGTCTCACTCACATTCATGTCATGCACTAGCGCCCCCCCCCCCACACTCTCATTCACACAACTAGCGATGAGCGTTCCCTCACTTGTGATTGCACTGAGCCACACACAGCAACAGGTGCATCTTTATATTATATACTTGTATATAATAATAAAAAAAAATTTCCAATCAGCCATGAATGCGGAAAAACAAATGTTCAAGGAGCGGCAGAAAGTACGGTTTTTCACTGATAGCTTTTCATTGATGGGGGGCAGTCGTGCCCCAAAGGCACAATGGGTAACAGGTGCAAGTCATGCTGTTAATGGATTTGTAAAATAGCAATCTGAAAAGTAACTAAACCTGCAGAACAGGTTATTATGTTTTGAGTGTTTCGAATGATGATAAACTGAAACAGTGTTGGAATCAGTTGTATAAGATTGGTATAGCATTATATAACTTGATGTTAATTAACGACTTCTATATATTTATATATTGTATAACCGGGGATGTTTCAGGCTCCATCAGAAAATTTGAGGATCTGGTGATTCACGGCACTTTTAAAAAAATTAATGCATATTTAAATCGTACAGGTTTTTTATTATTATTTCATATATTTGACAGTTTTTGGTTCAACTTATTTTAGAAGTTTTGATATTGTGCAGATTGACCTCAGTTAATCATGGCGCCCGTTTGACATTTGGCATGTTACTTAAACTTATAACAGAGTCTGAAACTGCATTATGTAAAAGTGAATTATTTGTCATCACACACAACGAAATGTGACCTCTGCTTTTAACCCTTTCACGCATGACGGTCACTACAGTGGACAGCTATTGAAATGTCATTTTCTATGATAAGAATAGGTTTTGATGGCAGTGTTGGATATAAGCCTCTACAGTGGATTCTCAGGCGTCCACTGTAGAGGCTTATATGCTTTAAGATGTCAGCACTCCGAAATAAGCTGTTAAAAAGGACTGTGTGAAATCAGCCCTTTGAGACGCAATTACTGGCAAGACTCAACACATACATGAGGTTTCATCACAAATCACTATTCGGAGCCAACGTGAACAGACATGCCGCCGACATGGGTTATTAAATGTGACGTCAGATGAATCTTTTGAAGAAAACCTTTACCACACTCAGAGCAGCTAAACAATCTCTGACCAAAATGAGCGTTCTCGTGACGTAGCAAGTATGACTTGCTTGTAAAACATTTACCACACTGGGAGCATCGAAATGGTTTCTCTCCAGTATGAATTTTTTCATGTCGTCTCAGGTCACACTTGTGGATGAATCTTTTACCGCACATAGAGCAATCAAACTCCTTTTCTTGGGTATGAATTTTTTCATGTCTTTCCAGGCAATTCTTGCTGAGAAATCCTTTCCCACATTCAGAGCAACTGAAAGGTTTTTCCCCAAAATGAAAATTCTCATGGATCCGCAGATATGACTTTCGGGAAAAACTTTTACCACATTCTGTGCATTTAAATGGTTTCTCTCCCGTGTGAGTTTGTTCATGTGATTTCAGATTTGCCTTCTGATTAAATCCTTTCCCGCACTCGGAGCAACTAAATGGTTTATCTCCTAAGTGAGTCTTTTCGTGTCGCAGGAGAAAGGACTTGTAGGCAAATCTTTTACTACAAACAAAACAACTAAGTTTTTTACTAGGGCTAGATCTCCTATTACTGCGGGCCTTCTTTTTCGTCACTATGTTCGAACCTGAATTTTTACCCGCGTCTTGCCAATCTTCATCACTCCCTTCAGTCTCGGATGACTTTTCAATTTCTTCATCTTCACTAACTGGTGCAAACTCTTTATTTGGACTTGAGTTCCTGGCTTGTTCTGGTCCTATATCCTCTGTTTGGCTATTGTCCTCTGAAATCTCATTGTCATCCTCACATTTTACCGTCACCATAATTATATCAGGTTCCTCAAGTTCAATGCACAATTCCTCCTCTTCCACTTTAATGTTGGGGCGTTCCTCCTCCTGGTCCACATTGGTTGTCCACTCCATTTGCCCAGGAAGAACCTCTTGTTTCATCTCCAAGAGCTGCTGTTCATCTGCAGGAAAAAGCAAAGACTTTAAGTAGGGATATTACCTACCAATATTAGCATAATTATGAATATATATATAATATATATCAAATGAATATGAAATATTATTCATATTGGCAAGAATCGTTATCGGGGTTGTTTTTCTTCCTAACGCAATGTCGTTTATTTTAACGTCAATATATAGTATTAGTAATAGTTCAAATTATTAATAATTTCTTTGAAACAACATGAAGAGGCAGGGCATTTTACAAATGTATATACCTGTATATTGTGTATATTGACATATGCTCGATGCTGATTGGTGCACCACACACACTGGTTAAAGTCTATGGTGGTTCCGAACAAGACTGTGGCGGGCCTTGGTCACCTGTGCTCGTACTCCTCTCTCTCTTTGAGAGAGCATTTGATGATGTGTAACACAGTGCTCCTCATAGTTCAAATTATTAATATGTTAGTGCTGAAAACATGGTACTGCACTCTGTTGTCTGTGAGGAAAGCAGTTTCCCCAACACCACGCAACTGTTAAAACCCGCAGCGCGCAACGACATTATCGGTAATAAATGAACACTGCCATAAGATGGAAAACTGCGTACCAATGTGGACACAAAGTTTGGTGGTAATTAAGTTGGTTATGTGAAAATAATTTAGACGTAGAGGTTTAAGCAATAACGCAAATAAAGTATGAACTGTTAGTGTGCCTCCTCTAATTCAATGTTTACCTTCGTTTCATTTATAGAGGCGAAAATGACGCACGCAGGTCTCTCCAAATATAGTTAAACGTTATCTTATCGGTCAGGCGTCCATCACGTTGGACTTCGTTCACCTGAAAAGGTTTAGGCTCGCACCTAGCACACTCGAAGTAAAGGTTCTCGAGATTCCAGCTTTCTGGAATGCTCTCTACTCTTGCCCGTATCAACATGGCGGTACAGTTGACGTGGGGCTACAGTTTGCCTCATCTATATCTAGGTTTGCGCGCAGAAGCGGCTGTTGTCATTAACTTAGCTAGCATGAGCCTTGCTGCGGTCTCTTGTTGCTCGGTCTCGAGAGAACAGGGACTGACCTGCGGTGTGTAGCCTGACTTCGGGCATCAGCTGAGCATTAAGCTTCCTGCTCTGCTTCTGCCACTCTGTCTTCATGTTCCAAGCTCGCGAACTGCAACCGTTTTCTCTCTCTTTTGCCTACTCGCAGCTGAATGTTTTTAGTGACAGCGCCGAGGATCTCCTGCTGCAACATCTATTTCACGTATAGCTTTTAAGTCGAGCTAACTGCGACAACTAATACAACTAGAGGCAGGGTCAAGTTAGCGTCAACCAACTGTAGTCCTTCTGTTGTCAGGGGTTTCAAAATAAGAGCAACGTCTCACCGGTGGTTAGTTCTGAAGCAGACATACACATTAGCCAATCCGTGAATAAAGGCTTTTTGTGAAAATGAAATCCTTACATTTTCCACACGAAAAGGGATTTTAGTGCGCATGGAAAAAGTCCATCTGGTGGACCTTAATGACGTCACTACACTAACGCAGTGTCTATAGAATCCCAAAGGGAAATGGTAGTTGATGATTTGTTCGACTTTAAAAAAAAGAAAGAAAAGAAAAAAAAACAAGTGCCTGGAAGATGGAAGGGAAATACATGTTAGAGATAGGGCTAGTCTAGTAACACGAGTAATGTAATTCAATTAATTACAGATTCAACATCTTTTTCTTAGATTCATATCAACATCATAGATGCAGTGATAGATGCCGAACTGGGAAAATACATATTTTAATTAATGACAATAAACAACAACAACTGGAAGATGAAACGCTGTCCTCTAATGGAGGACAGTTTTGCTGCCTGTAGTTTTGCTAAACCGTGATGATGATGACGTTAAGATTAATTAAGGTAACTTATCACGTCATCATGATTGTAATGAATTACCAAAAAAACCATGAACTAATCAATCCAATTGGTTCAACATTCATAAATATGACCAAAGAAAATTAACATTCACTGTCTTTGGGAAACAATGCTCTACACCAGTGGTTCTCAAACTGTGTTGCGCGTACCACTGGTGGTAGCGCCCTCTAGTGGTACATGGGGAAAATTCATATTTTCACATTTACATTTTCAATTGAATAAATCTGAAACATACCATGCAAAATTATCACAACATTTAGAAAAAAATGTGTAGCTACTTGTGAGATTATAAAATAAGATGTCTGGTGATCTTGATTATTTTGTTATTTTGTTATATTTTGGTATCTTGTTTTTTTGTTTGTTTTTCATGTTTTGCCTGGGAATCAAATACTTATATAACTCTATAAAATGCAGAACGTTTTCTTACTTACAACATTGGGGTTTTTTTTATACATCTTCAATTGACATTCTGTCTGTTGCCATAATCAATTAACAACCACCAACAATTATAGTCTGTTAATGTCTTTGTAGGTGAGTAATTTAACAAATTCAGCAGGGGACCAAACATTTGTTATTCCCACTGTAATTGTCCATTTTGGAATTGTTCATAATTTTTGCAAGCCCTGCTGAATACATTTGAATTTAGTTGAATATAAGGTTCATTTACAGTGTTAATATTGGAACAACATATTTGGTAACAGATTGGATTATTGGTGATAATGAAAAGGTGTATCACCAGATGTTTACACAAAAAAAAAACCAACATAAACAGATACAACTTTAATACAGAGGTGTAAAGGTTTAAACTGTTTTTGAGAAAGCAGAATAAATATCAGTATGTAGACAGTTGTCTTTTCTGTATGAATATAAAGCAGAAGTATGAATTTGAAAACACTATTTATTTAATTCATCACTGACTAATAAACCAGTTTATCTAAGGTTTCCTTCTCGAACGGTTCATCAACTAGCATTTTTATTAACCCAGAACCAGCACCGTTAACACATTTGTTCCGGTCCTGAACACTGCCCTTATTCTGACTGTGGTGAGTCTCTGAAGAAACATTTCCAACATGAGTCTTTAGGTGTGATGTCATATGACTTTTCTGAATAAACCTCTTTCCGCACTCAGAGCAACCGAATGGTTTCTCTCCAGAATGAATTTTTCGTGAGACCTGAGATGGATTTTCTGAACAAAACTTTTCCCGCACTTGGCACAACTAAAAGGTTTCTCTCCTGAATGAATTTTCTCATGAGACTTCAGACCACTCTTCTGGACAAACCTTTTACCACAAATTGAGCAACCAAATGGTCTCTCTCCTGAATGGATGTTCTCATGGGATTTCAAACTGCTCTTCTGCATAAATCGTTTTCCACAAAGTGAACAATTAAATAGTCTTTGTCCCAGGTGACTTTTCTCATGTGCTCTAAGATGGCCCCACTGAGTAAATTTTTTCCCACATTCAGAGCAGCTGAACCGTTTCTCTCCTGTGTGAATTTTTTCATGCAACTTCAGATAGGGCTTATCACTGAATTCTTTTCCGCAAAAAGAACAGCTGTGGGGTTTTTCACTTGAGTGAGTTTTTTCGTGTTTCCTCAGATTTCCTTTAACGTTAAATCGTTTACCACATTCAAAACAACTGAATGGTTTCTCCCCAGTATGAATTTTCTCATGCCTCATCAGACTATGCTTGTGGATGAATTGTTTCCCACACTTGGTGCACACAAACTGAGTCTCCTGAGTGTGAATTTTCTCATGTCTGCCTCGACAGGTCTTTGTGAGAAAGCCTTTTCCACAAACAGTGCAACTAAATGGTTTCCCCTCAAAATGAGAAACCTTGTGCCTAAATAGATACGACTTACAGGCAAATGTCTTTCCACATTCAGAACAACTTAGTTTCTCGCTGCTTGAGTCACTGCTGACACTCTTTATTCTCGTTAAAGTTGGTGCTTCATTGATCTCCTTCCAGTCATCTTCACTGTCTTCAGTCGCCGACGTTTCTTTACCGTCCTCAGTCTCGTCGTCACTAACTGGTCCAAAATCTGCACGTAGGCCCATGTTCCGCGGAGAACAAAACTGTGACGTCCCAGGTTTCAATTCATCTTCTTCACTCTTCACCATTAGAACAGTGACTTCGCTTTCCTCCTTGGTGACAGACACTTCCTCCCTTTCCTCCTTAATGCGGAGCTGCTCTTGCATATCCTGGTGCACACCAAGCTTCCACTCTATTGCCAAAGGAGAAGCCTCTTCTTTAACTACCCAACACTGCTGGTTGTCTGTAGGACAGAGAAGAAAAACTTTATAGAAAAAAAAACAAAAAAAACCTAGACTTCCAGCTGTTACCTGCATCACTCCAGGAACTATGCACCATTGGTTTATTTGTCCTGCTTTCTTCACAAGTCTGGCCAAGGAGGACAGGGGGGGGGTTAGTCTTTGTTTGGGTTTATTTTTCTTTTTACTGTAAAAGTACAGGATCATACTGTTCAAGCAATGTGCATTTTATAAACTTCCCGTCAACATTTTTACACCTGTACCCTAAATCTGGGTGAAAATTCAAAGGAAAAGAAAGTGAACTATAGCGATCCCTCTCCTATCGCGGGAGTTGCGTTCCAAGACCGACCATGAAAAGGGAAAATCCATGAAGGAGAGGCGAGATAGTTATTATATTATTTACGTATATATATTTACCCTTTACGAACCCTCCTGCACAATGTTATCAACACCCACCCAGACTGTGTATTCCCACACAATTATATGCATAGTAGAGTTGTGTAATGGAAATATAAGACATACATATTATGTATAGGTGATGTATTTAATTTACATATTATGTAAATTAAATACATCACCATGAAAAACATTGTGGGGGCGCGCAAAAGTTAGCGGTCAGTGGCAGGAAGGAAAGCACGGAAGTGGCGACGCAGGTGCAGCCCCGGCCGCATGTAAGCGCAATTGGAGTAATCAAGCCTCTCCTTATATTAGTAGGAGCCGGGACCGAGGAGAGAGGAGAGTGAACAAAGGAGTGTATACTGGCCAAGACGGACGTACCGTATATATAAAAGCCGGGCACAGCGCAGGAGCGAACATTATTGTAAAGAAAAATAAGGGTTGTTAACGGTCATCGGTGTCAGCGTCCTCGTTTGGGTTTCGTAACAGAAGCCTGAGAAGATGATCAGAGCATCTAGGAGGCATCGTAGGGCGTTAAATTAGGGTAAACTTTCACCAAACACAAGAGCACAAACTTTACAGCAACGTCCTATACGTATAACAGCACAGAGCAAAGTGAGCGAGTGGCGAAAAGACAAGCATCTTATTTTTGATCCAATTCCGCTTTCTTAACCACGAAGCCACTACTGCCCCAATAAAAATATATATTTGAGGATATATATTCTCTGTTACAAAACTGTAGAAATTTTAGAAAAAGTAAAAAGAAAACCTGGATACTGACATCCTGAATTTAAGGAAGTTATTAAATGATATACTTTTTAAAATTTTTTTTACAATAACCTGGGGTTTCATACAAAAAACTGTAGAAATTTTAGAAAAAGTAAAAAGAAAACCTGGATACTGACATCCTGAATTTAAGGAAGTTATTAAATGATATACTTTTTTTTAAAAAAATTTACAATAACCTGGGGTTTCATACAGTATCTCACACTTTATCCACATTGACAGAAATACCAGCTTTTGGGAGATTTTTTTTTAATCTTTATGTATCTTATATATATTTGTGTTTATTCTGTTTAAAACAAATAAAGACATCTAAATGTCAAATCTGCAGTTCTTTCCTTTTCTTTTTTACAAATAATGAGCAAAAACTTCAATAGTTGTTTGTGTATTTTATTTGTATACACCAGTAAGAACAATTCATAAAAATAAAAAAAAAACATCACAAAATGCATCGAGGGTGGTCGAAGTCGTCGCCGTGAACTCTCAAGATCCGTAACGAAACTACGCAATGTCTACGGCACATTTGCTAGCAAATAGCAGATTAGCTCATTGCTTTGTTTCCTCCTCTTGTACATTAGGACTGACCTGTTTTCAGCAACTCGACTTTGGGATTCAGCTCGGCATCGAGCAGCCTCATCTGATCGCAGACCCTTCGTTCTGATCTCTCCACCATGTTTCCGAATTTGGCTACGGATTTCTCAAACACAGGAAGCATCTCCTTCGCTGTCTTCGCTCGTCAGCAGAACTCCTTTTTTTTTTCCTTTTCTCCGCCACAGCAAAAAGTCCATTGCAGCAGCGCTGAATCACTCACGAAGCTAAATCCGCAGCAGCAATACCCGACATGTGTTATTAATACTATTAAAACAGCTGGCGCAGCCTTAACAAAGCTGGCTGACATCCGGAAGAAGCTTAGCCTACACCCTGTCCGTTATATTTCCGGTGCCTTCAACAAAACAACTCGCACCACCACGTGTTGTTCATATCGGAAACACTAACTGTAAGTGACTGTCAAGTCACCAAACGGCCGAGTTACATTTATTTGAAAGCTGACATGTATCCAGAGTCATAAGGTAAGATCGAACTTTTTTTAATTTTAACAACAGTTAAATCGGTTTATTCCTAGTGTCTGTCGCTGATTCTTATTTTCTGATATTGAAGTCATGGGACAGCCATGTTTCTGTAGTGGAGGTCACTTTAACGGCAGAAACAGCTTCACATACTGTACAAGTTGAAGCTTGACCGACTACGTTACTCTTCCTACGTGAAGAGTACTGTCCACATCTACTGGGTCTGCCATAGTATAATCCAGAGGTCACTAACGTTTTTGAAACTGAGAGCTACTTCAAGGACACTTAGTAATACAGAGAGCTACTTGTTTAATACAGACTTGACAAACAATGTAATAATAATGCGTTCTGGGACATACAACAGCAGACACTCGTCTTACAATCGTTATTCCACTCATTTCAATATAATTGAATATCATCTTTTGTGTGAATGGAAATACTTGTTTATTTCTAAACCTAGCGGAAGTCGAGTCATAATCAGAAATAATACGGCAGGTACGGCAGAGAAAGAGGGCGGATTCGAAGCTCGTAAACTTTGTGCATTTTCGACTCTTATCAGCGAACGGCTTGGGAGTAGCTACTTGTCCCACAAAATATGGGACAAGTAGCAGATTTGAGTGGGTCAATGTGGGACAGCAGCAATATTTTTCTTTTTTTCTTTTTTTAAACCAAGAACCATACACGTATCTCGCCTTTACCCCCACAAAAAACAAACAGAAAATCTATAGTACAAAACATACCGGTAATCTAAAGGTTGCTACAGTTTAGGTTAAAAACACACACATTGAAAATATGTAACATTTATTGATACATTATCTCCATTCTTCCACGTTCAACATAAAATAAGACTATAAGGCAGGGGTCTCAAACTCAATTTACCTGGGGGCCGCTGGAGGCAGAGTCTGGGTGAGGGTGGGCCGCATAAGGGATTCCACAATAAAGTTTAAAAAAAAAAGTCCTCAAATGTTAACAGTTTTAATGATTTCTTCTGAACATGGAGTGTTTTGAACATGAAAGGAACATTGAGTGAAAATCATGAACGGTTCTTCTGAACATGGCTCCTCTTGCCTACTCCTTGCTGCCAGATACTTGACAGCGCTTCTTTTCACAAATCTGAACCACATTTGGCTTGAGAGAGGAAGCAGTTGAGACCCTCAGTATGGCTTGAAGATGATCATCAGTAAGTCTAAGACCTGTACTTGGACTTATTGAAGTTCAGCTCAGGGATGTTGGGGGGGCAATTCTCTCAAAAATTGCCCATGCTTGTCTGCTTTTCCACTCATCTCCCTGAACTTGGCTTTGAGGTCAGAGTTGCATTGCAGGTCAATGAGCTCCATTTGAAACACAGG
>NC_024322.1:342721-345777 GCF_000523025.1 Cynoglossus semilaevis | reverse complement strand
ATAAACAACCGGGTAACAGTCGCCGTTCTTTTTGCGCTTGATCATGACATTCGTGGTAGAAAGTACGATAGATGGCAAGCGCTAAGGCGACTGCTGTCTGGCTGTTCATTACACGCCGTGCTGTTGTTGCAAGCGTGAAGTGCACGAAGCTAGTGTAGCTTAGCCTAGCCTAGCCCCGACAAGGGACGGCGCGCGGGAGCTTGCTGATTCGGTCCACTTTCTCCGCGGGCCACACTAATATTATACCTTCATATTAAGGTGCGGGCCACAAAATATTGTACTGCGGGCCGCGAGTCTGAGACCCCTGCTATAAGGTTTATACCTGATGTAAAATGAAACACGATATAAGTAGGTGTCTGTAAAACCAACACCTCTTGTGCATTATATGGTAATCTGTGATGAAAACAAGAAAATAAAAAATGAAAATACCCCACCACTACCAAAAACATTTTATATCACAATCCAGCAGGTGGCAGGCCAACAGCCTTTCTCTGCACCACGGATAGCACGTTTCTAAAACATTGGTAGCAGAAAACCAACCAAAATTTAAAACCTAGGCTATAACAAGATTCAGGAGCCGTAACTACATATATTTATTTTTAAATACATTTTACACAAACAATCTACCCCACCATGTCTGACAGACAGAGGCTGCTGGTTTGTTTGTTTTTTGTTTACACAAATTGCAGAATGCTGGTTCAGAATCTCCATCCAGAATGCTTAGCCAGGGATATGTTGATATGTTGATGTCCTTTTTTTTTGTGTGGCATCTTCTTTTTTTCGGCACACTACCATAGACAGTCAGACAGATAAAATAGGTTATTTACAATTAAGTAATGAAAAAGTAGGACAACCATCTCCGGGTCCGTGGTCGGACCACCTCGTGCATCTCCGGTCTAATGTACGTATGTACCGGCTGGGAAAGGAGGTGAAGACTGAGACCAGTTTAAACCTGTCAAGTCAGGTGTGCTGCTCCTCTGTTGGAACAAAGACCTGCAGCCAAAGCAGCCATTTGGGACACTATATTTCCAAATGATCGCGTTAGAAATGAAATCTGTTTTGAGATCCAACCAAAGAATTGACCAAGGATGTCATCGATTCTTGTCTGTGTTCTCAGGTGTCACAACTCGACTTACTCCACATCTAAATGTGATGACGTCCCCAGTTGAAGAAAGTCTTCGTGCCATTGTGAAAATTATACTCTTTAAAACATTTTGTCAATCTACATATTTGTTGGTAAAGTATCATTACTTCATAATCTGTCACTTTTTAAAGATATTTTTCACCTTCTCATTGTTCTGATGGAACAAAAGTTAAAGCTGGTTGGTTTGGACATGGCAGGTAATGACTCACTGATAAGAAAACATTTGTCAGCATTGTGTTAACATTAGAAGAATCCTCAGCTCACCACCAAACAAAGTTGCCACAAAAGTCTATGTAATGAAATATAATAATGTTGTTGTTTAAATGTATTCCCAGTTTACCTGCTTGGTGTTAAACCTAAGCCTTGTCAAAACCTTCTCCTCATAGAAACCTCAAACTCAGAGGTGAAGAACTTTCCTCTTTTTTTTGCACAGGTGCTCGGAACCACCTTTGTTAGAGGTTGCCCCCCATCAAAGTACCCAGTTGGAGATAAGTGCTGTCCTAAATGTGATCCAGGTAAGCTTTAGCTGAGTGATAAAATATGAGGAGAGGATTGTCCCAGAATCAAACACTGAACAATGACATTAGTCTGACTTTTAAAGTACAGTGTAATCAAGTGGATCAGTGGACGCCTTAAAGTTGGATTTTAATCTGAGTTAAAAACTGTTTTAATTTCTTATTAGATGAAATACAAAATGTATAAATCCATTAGGGAAGTTTTCTGGTGGACTTTCAAAGTGTACAATAAAGAAATGTTGTTGGTTTGTCAACTTTCAAAGGTCGGTCCTTGGTCTCCATGTTAGTTTGGTTTGACTCTAATGTGATGATGTGGAGCAGATTAAGTCATTGGTTCTCTAAAAAAACATGTTCTATTCTTTCTCCCCATCACTGAGAGGAACTGACCAGACATTTTACAACACGGACTATAACTTCACATTGTTGTGTTTTCTAAAGGAGCCTTCGCGGAAAGAAACTGCACGGACACCATAATCACCACCTGTAGTCACTGTGTCGAAGGAACATTCACAAATGATTTAAATGGAGAAAGAGAATGCTTTCCATGTACAGTGTGTAGTCCAGGTAAATACTCTTTAAAAATGTTGTTTCAAGTGATTTTTATGAACCGACAGGGCCACCTGCAGGGGACGTGAGACACGTCGTCCTCATAACAGTTATACATCTGATATTGTCTAGATGTTTTAACCAAAACATCAAATCACAAAACTTTTTATAGTCATTAATGTCCAGTAAAATCAACACTGATTTTCACCACTTTCTTCCCTTTGTCTTTGTTGTGAAAGAAAAACTTTATTTCCACTAAAACGTGTTTGTTCCTGTTCTACTTCCACTGTGTCACCCTTTACGTTTGACCTTTGTCACCTTTGTATCCTGACAGACTTGGGTCTAAAGACTCTGACCCCATGCACAGTGGTGCAGGATACAACATGTGAACCTCTG
Organism: Cynoglossus semilaevis; assembly: GCF_000523025.1. Taxonomy (NCBI): domain Eukaryota; kingdom Metazoa; phylum Chordata; class Actinopteri; order Pleuronectiformes; family Cynoglossidae; genus Cynoglossus; species Cynoglossus semilaevis. The sequence continues at coordinate 343,176 of NC_024322.1, read as the reverse complement.
GACGGATTCTTCTGTATAAACAGGACAGAGAACCACTGTACAGCAGCACAGAACCACACGAGGTGTCAACCAGGACAGTACATCAGAAATAATGGTATTGTGAATGAGCCTTTGTTGTTACTGCACTAATCAATGACACTCATGTCATTAATGGTAACTTCATAGTAATTGATTGCTGTTAACAGCTACGTTGGAGGCAGTGTAGCTTTGGAACCAGTTTTAAAGAAAGATAAGATTTAAACAACATGTCTTTCCAAGTATCTGTGTTCATGTGTGTTCCCACAGGAACAGCAGCCACAGACACTGAGTGTTCTGACTGCACTTCTGGGACATTTTCTGATGGTACATTTACTGTCTGTCGGCCACACACACAGTAAGTGAGACATTTAATGTGACATAAAACCTGCATGATCCAATCCAAGACTTCAACAGATCAGACTTTGTTCAGAGTTCCA